>NC_092869.1:36793055-36885535 GCF_032062135.1 Pyxicephalus adspersus
GATATTTGGCCGATGCCGATTATCGGGCGATAAAAATCTGCCGTGTGTACGTAGCTTTACTCTCCTCTTCTCTAAATTATTTGTTAGCACATTAACATGCAGCCCACCTTATTGCCTTCTAGTGTTCCCCCCTCTTCTTGATGTGCCGCGGATTGCAAGAAGCTTATATCAAATCCCATTCTGCCGAATTATAAACAAATGCTGATTTATTATTAAGCACATCTTATCTTATTTATGAATTTTATATTTGCTAAAGTCCAGCTTTAGTATTTTGAGATGTAATTTGGAAGCCTCGGGTACCCTTTAAAAACATATTGGTTTTCTCATTTACGACACAGTTTTTCTTTTTTCTTTTATTGCATTCATGTGCACAGAGCCTCACAGCAGTGGATGTATATTGTGATTTTTGCTAGAAAAGCTGTTACATGGCTCAATGATCAACTACATTGCAAATGCTGAGCCAAACTGTACCTGTCAGCCCTTGCAGATATGGAACACTGATTGATATGATGTACTGGTAACTTCTGGAAGATGCAAAGTAACTTTATTTTTTACCAGAACAATCCGTATATCTTAATATAGCACATCCCCTCAGCCGTCACAGAGTTCAAATCCCTCTCTCCGGTTAATTATGCGGCCATGATAAAGATGTCAAGTGTGCAGGTTTTCCTTGCTATGACAAGGAGAACAAATCAAGGGTTTGAACAAAGTAAGCTTTTGACTGTGAGACTTCCACAGTCCCTGGGAATGCCTGACTAGCTACATAAACAAACAATCAGAGGGTGCTATCACCCAACACAGGATGATTAATGGGAGGGACAAGGCCTGCTTGTTCCCGGTGATTAATTAGCCCCTTTTCCACACATACACAGGATTCCATTCTGAACAAAAAGTAGCTGCAAAACAGGATTAGGGGCCTATTATTGAAGAGTAGGAAAATAATAGGTTACTGTATCTTTTGTTTATGTTACATTTTCAAATTAAAATGTTGCAAAGTATAAGACAAAATTAGTTTTAATAATTTGTAAACACCAGTGTATCCCACAATGAAATATTAAAACCATAGCGGCTTATGGGAAACCTTTGGCTTTGTGTTCTGTTTTGAGGGAAATTTCCTTACACTAGTTATGTTTTGAAAATATTTTGAAAATTATGAAGTCTTTCAATTTCTGTCCCAACACAGTGGTTAGTGGGATTGGTTGAGATGGTGACTCATTCTAGCAAGTCCTTAGTTGGCGATGAGGGGCGGGGGTATATTGCACCTTTCTTATTTTAATCAAAAGGTGCCAGAGATGCATTTGAGTCACTTTTGGCCAACTTTGATGTGGGAAAAGGCCATAGTACTAAAAAAGTGAAGACTTGACTGTACACCATGTGGCTTCTGCTGTTTCCTAAAGCTGAAAAAAAGCAATGATAGGTTAAAGGAAAGGTGAGTGTGAGCTTCTGCAGATGGGATTAAACATTGCTTGCATATATACCAGGCCATTGCCACCCATACGCTTGCCAACTGTATGAAAATTTCTTTATACAGAAAACACAAAGTTGTTGTTTGCCTTTTGTGTAAATCGTGTTTGCTGAGCTGAAAACAAGTACTATTAGTTCTTAACTGCTGAATAGGCTGGTCCTCTTGTGACACTGTCAGGCCCTGAATAAAATAACTCACAGAGGCTCCTTCTTGAGATATCCATCTTTCTTTGTTCACATTGACAGGTATTAAAGAAAATACAATGTACAAGTATAGTGTGCTTCTGGCATCTCCTTCAAAATTGTAAAAAATAAATGTACGGTATGTGTGTGTATGTATGTATATGTGTGTGTTGTGCACAATTTGTTTTTGCCAGGTTAAGGGCATTTTTGGGTACAGGTACAGCTATCGGTGGGGTAAAACTTATTCATAGTCCATTGAGCAGATTGGAGGCAGAATATGGGGGCACAGGAAGCCACAGTCAGGAAGTGGATTTAGCTCCAGTCTATATAGTGTAGTAGCAGTATGTGAACTGAAAAAATTAAGTAAACAAATCTAGAAGTATTTAAAAGAAAAGGTTCATATATATTTTTTTTCCAACTGTGTTTATCTGCCTGTTTTTTTCTATGCTCTATTTTATTACAGAATAGTTTTAGTATGATTAGAGATTGAATATAATCTTGCAGTTGGCAACCCTGGATCACCAAAGAGTTAACGAGATTCTGGCTGTCCTGTGTCAGTTTATCTTGGTGCATCTAGGGAAAAGCCATAGGTTTGCTTTATGTGTTGCCCTGACACCAAGCCGCCAAGAAAAGAACTCTCATGGGTGCCCTAAAAGACAGCTTCCATTAAAGAGGAGGCGAGTTAAGTAAAATAAGTCCGTACATCTTCAAACCAAAGGGGAGCCAGCCCTTCCGCAAAGCCATTAATTGAGATAAGGGAGCCACATAAGTTTATGATCTCTCATCAAGTTGCTCGTAAATCCCCCATAACCATCCTCTGTTAAAGCAGAAGGGGGAGGGAAGTAGCTACTGAGGTTCTTTCATTGACTTGGTCTTTAGACCATGAAGGCTAAAGACAACTCTCTGACCCCACTTAACTGCAGTTGTTGAAATAACTGTAGTGCTTGTTTTTGCCCTGTTGAAATTCTATTAGGACGGCCAGTTTAAAAAATCTTTGATTATTTCATGTACAATTTTGGATATTTCAAGCTGTGCTTTTACAATAAAATATATTTTATAAGTTTGTTTTTTGAATAGAAAAGGGAATAGTTAATGCCCAACAAATCTAAAAATTCTCATAGCAAATTCTAATATAAAGTCTGTATGATAAGTGCATGCAAACCATATATATAACCAAAGTTGTGGGAGAAATATCTATTGTGCTTACACATTACACTACAAATCAATTTCTCTCAACTGAATCCAGTTGGTGAATAGGCCAATTAGGTGTTATCATGTCACATTCAAAGTAGGAAGTAGAAGACATTTCCAGGATGTGTCTGTACAAGGACATGGGGCTTATAGTTTGCCGGAAGTAGGTGGTAAGCAATTATAAGACCTCAGTCTGTATAGATAGGTGCACAGCTATACAACAATATTAGGGTTTATATTTTAAAAAGTTAATTTTCAAACCTAGACCCTTTATTCCACAAAAAAACAATATGATTGCTTTAAAAAATTCCCTTGTTTAAGTTGGTCTTTAGTTAGGCTATAATAGTATATATGACATTTAGCATGTATTATTATTAATAATGTCCAGCCTCCTTTTTACATTTTCCAGTTTCTGCTTACATAAGCCTATGGTTTACAGAGCTCAAAAGCTCAAGCTCTTGGGAGGTAATGTAAATATTAAATGCTTTGATGAATAGATGTCATTCTGGAGAAAAAGGTGTTGCTGGGCAGGCTCAGCTACACACAGCTCGCAGTAGATAATGACGATATGCATTGGTGAGGTTTCTCCTTCATCCAGGAAATGGCAGTCTCTATGTAACTTGCTTTAGCTTATGATGCACAATGTGAGAAGTTGACAATGGACAGTGAAATATGCATAAGCAATTTTATTACAGAAGAGGCAACTCTACCACTGTGTCCACAAGACACTAAGTAAGGCAGGAGGAGTTCAGCTTTAGACAGGCTCAGGTACTTATGCTATCTATATGCAAAATACTTTTAGCTGTTTTTAAGAAATATAAAACTCTGTCAAATAGTGTATTTTATTCCTCTGCCTGGAGTTGAGCTTTAAATGAAATGCTCGTTAAAATCTTATTATTGCTTGGACATTCTTGGAATGAAACACTTTCTTATTTATCGCTTAATAACTTTGTTCCAGAGCATATTTCAGTGGAGCCTGCCATTTTCTGGGAATGTCGGCTGTTGTTTTTACAGAACAGATGGGTATTTAGGACAAATTAATTGCTTTTGCCGAATGTCGTTCTGCACATACTCTGAAGAGTCATAAAGGTGAATGGACATTGTTAACAGCATTGTAAAAGCCCTCCACGTCTTCGCTGCCTTCAGAAACCTGCTCAGATATGTAGTTTAGTTTTATAGCTTTACAGTTTTAAAACAAGAATATGTTTTATAGCTCCTTGGATATCCCTTAGCCAACCCTTGCTTTTATCTGTGTTATGATAGCATAATAGTTAATAATATTTACTTTATCTATTTATTTAATATTTTTTTCACACACTTTCTGTATTGCAGCCAACTCTGTGTAGATAAAAATATTTGAAGTTAGGCTTTCCAATATCTGAAATAATAAATTGTGTGTGGTTTGAAAATATATTGGTTCAGGCTCAAGCTGATTCCAAAGTGATACCTATGTTTTGGGGTGTGGGTTAATAAATAGTGGGATGGGCCACCCATCTTCCTCCCAGAACTCCAATGAAGAGATCTCCCCAGGTGTCTCAATTTTACAATGAATACAGCAAAAAAGTAAGTAAATGGGGATGCCAGAGCTAAGATAATCCAATAATAGCTGCTGCAGGGAGGGAGTGGTAGGAATGAGAGGTCGTGCTAATAATGTAATGTAGACTGACCTAGCCTTTTAAAAGTAAATCTGTAATATGTGATTTATTATACTTTACCACCACTAAACAGTAGCCAGTGCCAGTTCATTTATTAAATCATATCAGCTGATTGCCACTTTTATGAATAGGCTGACTTATTTTTGTTGATCACCTTCTTTTTACATGTCCCCCTATGAACAGTCAGTACATTCCTAAGGATGTACATACATCAATGATCAACCTTTTGTGTTCTAGAAAATATATTGCTACACCCTATATAGCCCAGATCTCCAATGGTTTGGGTCACTATGACAATCAATTCCCCCCCCCCCCCCCCCGGTAAATGGAAGGTTCTGCAATAAATTAAACTTACTTGCCTGATTATAATTTATTTTAATTACACTCACCTGTCCTTGCTCCATCATGGGTGACACTATCTCCACTCACTCCTTTTCCTGGTTCCAGATCTTCGGACATCTTGATTGGCTAGGCTGGAATGAGGTAACTTCTGCACATGTGCTTCCAGGTTGTTCATTTGTATATGATTAGCACTCCATAAATTCAATATATAAGTTGTTTTAAAAATTTAATGTTAAATTTTTTATTATACATGGCATGCATGATGGGATGCATTGACAGTTTATAGCGCTTCTTTATCAATAAAAATGTTGCATTTGATAAATATTAGTAATGCAGCTGTTTTGCTATAAAGATATTATATGCAGCATATGTACACATACATACCAGCTGTTGAGCTCTGAACATATCGCTTTTGCATGCCTTTCTGAGTGAACACATTATTCTCCCCTACTATTCCTCATGGAAATGACAGCTTGACCTTTTTTTTTCCTGTGCAAAGAAAGATTATTCGTTTTCTGTTTTCAGATAATTTTAATTTTAGCCAGATCATTATTAGCGCAATTCAATTATGGGGAGACTATTAAAATAGGCTTCCTATATGAGATGCATTTTCTTTCCATTAGGGGAGATAAGCAGAAATGAAAGTAAGCATGTTTGTGTTTAATATACATCTTGCAAAAGAAGAATTCCATCCATTCTTCTTTTGATTGGAAGTTAGAGAAGTGATGCTTTTCAGTTAACACACAATTTCTAATCGGCGCTGATACATTCTGTTCATTCAATGGTATCTGTTGAGTAGATACCTAAAGTGTATAGCAAAATATAATAAAATATATTCACAATACAAGGGCATATTTTTCTGTTTTGTTGCTTAAAATATAGAAAATTAGCCAGTGTTATTTCCAGAAATCCATTCTGCCCCTAATTTTCTGCAGTTAGCCAACAACTCTCACTTCAATGCCTTGTTGCATTGAAAACCGAACCAGTGTTGTCAGCCCTGCCTTCTCTTCTAAAATGCAGAACTCATTCCTCTTTTTCAAAACTAATGGGGGGCATATTCTGTACATAGACTGATTATATCAATGTGTGACAACACAGGATAATAGTGAAGGGACGGGAAGAGAGCTAAAGTGAAAAAATAGTATTAAAAAAACTGCTTTTGAGATAATATTAATACTTTAAAGATTGTTTGAAATGTTAGTTATTAGGGTTGCAAATAATATTGCATGGATATAGATATAAATCATGTTTACATTCATACAATTTCCACTATATTCCTTCTCTGTGTTGAAACGTGTCCATAAGCCATAGTTCTGGGGAGGGTCTGAAGGAAGATGACCATTATGACGCCAGTCTGTGATTTACAGGGTTCTCTGGAGATGTTACTTAAAGAAACAGCTGTGTTGCATGCTATTTACTGCTGACATATTAATCTTTTGCTTTTATTTTTATCCAGCTTTTAAACTTGTGGTTTCTTTTGCATTTCTAGACATGCCCAAGTCATGGTTTAAATTATCACTGGCACTGGCAGTTTAGTCCCTGGTCAATCCATTGGATGTGAAACCCTAGTTTAAATGTTTCTATATTTCATACATATCTTACAGTGTGCAAATTGTGTTTTTACAGCATAAATTACAAAAAACTAAATAACAAAGTTGACAAAATGTGGCCTTTTGAAGTTGGATTCCACCATATTTAGGCCACAGTTTAATTAAATTTGGATGTTCTTTCTCATGGAGGCCAAGTATTACTTAGAGTAGTGGACTACACTTTTGCCAAAAAGAATAATGTATGTATTTCATGCAAAATGGACATTTTGGTCTTTAGCGATTGACTGTTTACAATCTCTTTCAACAAATCTCCATTAGCAGGGTGTTTTAATGACCTTTTGCATCAGTGGGCCACGCCAAGTTTAACATTAAAATTGGAAAGGAATTTCACTATGCAGTTGTGTAAATGTGGGCACGGCTCTTTCTTTAAATTCTCACATATTTGTAGACTAGTCTTGGTCATTACTCAGTCAGTGTGTTGATGTTATATGAAGAGCCCCATACAGAGAAGGAATATAAACATAGTATCAAATGCTTCATCTACGTCATTCTTTGTGTGTGTTTTGTCTTCCCATATAGGACAAACTTCCCATGTAATCAAGATAAAAAAAAAATTGTAGCCAAAGCATACTGTGATGCATTGTGAGAAAGTTTAACACTGGGCTATATGTTACTTTGCCCACAACATTCAGGTTTACAATTTCAACGAAACAGTAACATTCTTGAATACATATTTTAGGAAGTTATTACATGTAAATTCTCTAAAACTGGTCCTAGCTCAGGAAATAGTGCAGGCACATAATCTAATGATAATTCTTGTAATTTTGCAATATTCTTTGCTTCGCCTTTATACAATTGTTGTTTATATCCTAACAAGGCTAAGGTCAATGTGGGAAAGATAGTGATCTATAGAAAAATCTTAATTGTTCAGAAATCTAACCTGCTAAACTCAGATTGCTAAATTGAATTCTAATCCGGTTCTAATCAGCTAGTTGACCGTTTATGGGGGGGTCCATCAGGCTCACTGGGTATTACTGTCCCATTATAAAAGGGTTTCCTATTTTATTGAATGTGGAAAACTTTTTAGTTCTCAGGGAGTTACAGCAGTCAGCACAAATGAAGAATATCTACTTTTATCTTGATCTTTTATTTATGTTTTTTGCTTAATCTAAATTTTTTAAAAACACATTGGTGCCAATTTTAACTTCTTCATAGGTCTGCAGCATCCTGCTATCTGATTCTCTACTGGGCAGTTGCTCTCATATGATGACAATGTTTTGGCTATGCTTCAGTTTGCTAATATAGTTTTATATTATTAGAAAAGCTGTCACTGTAAACAGAGAGCTTTATGGTTCTTTTTACTTTATTGAATGTTATGCAGTTTTATTTGGTGTAATTTAACTATGATTTAAAAATAATCAACTATATATTTTAAAAAGTCAAGCCTAAAATAAAAATCCTGTAATTTGAATTTTAAAATAAATCTGGATTTAGTTGGGCCTTTGCCCAGGAGCTGTGTGTTGTGAAGCAGATTAGAAGGGAGAAAAGTGGCTGTTACAAAGCTAATTATCAGCGGGTTTCAGGAACATAGCCGAACAGAGGTGCATGCAGCTCACAACTTTGCCATTCTTCAGGTTGGGTTTTCGGTTGAACAAACTGGGCAAATCTCAATTGTTTGGAGGGTAATGAAGCCTATTTTGGAGATGATATTTAGGAAGCGGAAAGGACAAAGGCAGCCCATAGGGGCCCGTGCTTGAGCATTTGTAGTTCAGAGAAGAACAAATTAGACTGGATTAAAGTTAATCTGTCCGTTGAATACTAACAAAAGAAGCACAAGAGAGCCTGATCTAATGTGCTGGAGAATGGTCCTGAAATTATCTATTTCTCTGTCCAGGCTGCAGCCCAGTGAAGGAAGCAGGAAATTTGTAGCTGTAATCCCTTAAGTGTTGAATGCAATCACGCTTTCTGCACAGTGAAAAGATAAAGTCCTAAAAAAAGGAAACCTACATTAGAAAGGCAATAGCTAAAGGTTACTCTCTTTTGGTTGGAAGCTTCATTAACAGCAAGTTCAAATTGAGCAGATAACACATGGTGGAAAATTCAGACATGTTGCATTTTTGGAAACCCTATTCCATGCAAGTAAATTGAATGCATTGTGCGTGCATACTCCTTCCCCCAAAGATGTTTAGGCTTGTTTCAGATATTTTTAAGCATATTAAGGTGCAATCACTGAATAGTTGTATTAGGTGGTGTTTGGCAACAGTCTTGGTAGATCCTTCTAGCGGTGCCTGGTAGTCAGTTGTGTCTTCACAACTTGTTTGATCTAATGCTTGTGCCTCAACAAGGACAAACTCCAACACAGTTGTAGGCATCCTATAACGTGCATGTACTACTTCACAAGTGTCCATGTGTGTCATGCACCACTTCTTGTTTTTCTAGGTTATTGACTTTCTACACCAACACCATTGCAGGCACTGCTATAGGTCACAATTGGTAAACCAGGGACAAGAGTAGAGGTGTTTTTAAACCCTAACACACTTTTGTCCTAGGGCGACCAACACTGCTCCTCCAGCAATTGGGTATTGTCACCCTAGGACAGAAATGACATTATTTTAAAATCTGTGGTGATATAAAGATCCTTGTTTACATACTTCTTAATATGGAATAAAAACTCCAGTTTCCTGTTCCCCAACTGTGCTTTTAAGTTAGGATCCTGTCACATGGGCTGTAGACTATAGATGGCTATTTAAAACATACACATTATACAGCCATCATCCATTGTTCTGACCATCAGGAAACCCTCTGTGAAAAATGTCATGTAGCCATCGCTGGAGTTCATGTGCGCTAGAAGTGGTTTAAAGGAAGCTCCAGAAGGTAATAACTGCAAAACACAACCTCAAGAGAGGTCAAAGCATTCCTACTGGTTGTAAAATATTGGTAGATTCATTAATATTTCCATTGATTTATTAAGTCCAGTCCAGAGTTGTACATTATAATGTGTGTTTTAGGAGAGGAAGACCGATTGATGTCTGTTCAGTTGATTAAACCAGATAGGCCTTTTAAATTGTTGCTAAATTCAGTCTTTTGCAAAGTGCAGAATGTTTGTTTTTCCCATATTTTATCCAACTTGAGTATTTTTAAAGCACCATAAAATGCCAATTTAATGCTGCATCTTAGACACACATTAGAGTGCAGAGCCACTTAAGGATATGCTTGTTAGGAACCTCATATTGCCTTTAATTTCATGTCTAGTTGAGAGTAGATGAGGCAAGTAATATGTGTTAATATTCCAGCTATTCCAGTGAATTTATCATCTTTGTTACGCTTCTCTTATGTGTATATCGGACAGTGATCATATTAATGTAATTAATATTTGCCAGTATCTATTAGAGTTGTACTAGCAGACATTGGTAGTAATGTATCAACAGATAGTGTTTATTTTTTTAATTCAGATATTAATTACATATGTCAAATGGGCATCGTGTTTTACAAGTTCAGCACAGTAGATGGGCTTTGCCTCTGACCTTAATCAGCATCTCAGGAAGATAGTGTTTTTTTCAAACACTTTTCTAGATCGGGCTACATACAAGTGGCTAAGCCTTAGCAGTCACAAAGTAAAATGTTGTCCTAATACCTAACTCTTCCAATTCACAGAAAAAGCTTTGCTTGTTTTAGCTCCTCTAACTTCATTCTCAGTAAAATAATAAAAAAAAACAAGGAGACTGGGATGCCCTCATGGTGGGCACAGAAAGTATGCCGAGATCTTACCAAAACAGGTCCTGGAAGATTCAAAACATTTGCACATGCTATTCTCTCAGACAGCTACTGAAAACTATATATCAGTTTTGGGTGCACTGATCCCCTAACCGTATAAAGAATTTCTTATAAAAAAACATAATTACTTTCTGAAAAACATAAAAAAAACTTACACAAGCTGGTCAATGCAACTTTCCTAATAATGGCAAAAATCTGTCTACTGGAACACCGAGATTGTTGAAATGCATTTTTTTTTCACTTTCTCCTCCAAGCTTCCACTGGGGAATTTCCAGGCTGATTCTTTTGGAGATGTAATTATCTCATCAGTTCTCTCTCTCTACATTTTTGCTGATTGTCTATCGAAGGAGATTTGTGCCTTCTACTTCCTGACATGTTTCCAAGGGCAGTGAGAAAGAAATGGTTCACATTGTGTGCAAAAATAACATGGAAGCTATAGTAATTGATTTGTGGCTGGTAGTGTGTACGGGCTTTTGGGATAAATATGTACATTCTACGGCTCAACTTAGACAACTAGTCAATGATTAGCTGGAAAGGTAGGGAGAAACCGCTAATTGGATCATTAAATATGAAATATTTATCAGCCTAATAATAAGAGTGCGTTGGTTCAGTCAATCCTTAATACAAGGTTTACCCACATTTAGTTTTTGAGCTAAAATATTTTTAGCAAAATAAGGCTTATTGTGAAATATTTAGTTTTCGTGTAATTTAGAAGTGTCATGTTTAAAATAAACTTGTTTAAAATTTCAAATATAAGTCAGAGTTGTTGCATACTTCCCACACCCCTTAATGAAGGGTGTGAGCCTCACTGTTCTACAGATATACACTGCATTGTAGGAGGGGTACATATGCTAGATTGTAAAATTGCTGTAGCTAAAAGTTGTTATACATCAAATAATTAAAAAGTGGCAATACTAGCCAACTGCAAGGCACACGGGGTCTGATTTAATAAAGCTCCAAGGCTGGAGAACATACACTATCATCAGCAAAGCTGGGTGATCCAGCAAACCTGAAATAGATTTCTTAAAAGTAATTGCTATTTGTTAGCAAGTGTTTTCAGTCCTGGACCAGATCCATTCCAGGTTTGCTGAATCTCCCAGCTTTACTGATAAAAGTGTATCCTCTCCTGCCTTGGAGGGCTTTAATAATTCAGGTCCAGAAATGTGGCCTACAAATTTTATAAAGAATATCCATTGTAAGGATTTGGTGTATCATAAAACATTACAGAACAAGTCCTAAAAGAGCATTTCATGGATAATTAGTATGTTTTATCTTCTTTTTGTTGTAAGACCATGTACCTGCCAGACTACAACTGTTAAAGTCTATTTTGCGGAAAGCTTGCAAAAACGCATTTACAGTAATTGGTGTAAATGTTTCTGAACGCATCAGAGTGTTTTAGCAGATCCCTGCGGAATATACATATGTGGTGTTGATATATTAGTGATAAGGCCTTTACACGAAGTGCTGGTAATTTAGCTCTAGGTAATAATATAAGAGCTTTTCACCAACAGCATAAATTGTTTTTAAAAATGAAAAATGCATCTGGCAAGGACTTTTTATTTGCCTTGGCATTTTAGTAATATGTATGGGAATGTCGTTTCATTGTACTGATAATACGTTAAGAGTGGCACACACTATCTCCTTAACTGCCGACTCTGTGGAGCCCATCTGGTGCCGACTGTGGCTAGGGGACCATAGAAGCATTTTTTACGATGTCAATGAGATTTCAAAAGTCTTGGACTCAGCTGTCAAGCTGTTGGATAAAAAGTCGCCCAATAATTGAAATTCTGCTGGGGGACAGATTAAGTCGGCAACTTGCTGCCTGCATCTCAGCCCAAGTTTTCCTCTATGGGTCTCTTGGCGATATGTTCTTATGAAATGTGATTAGGATGAAATGACTTGATTTGTTAAACAGGCCAAGATGACAATGAACATCTGTTTTGATGGACTGAATTGCTTGGGGTTTTGCACCAAGATTGAAGTGTCTTGTTACTTTGTTGCAGAGCGGCTCAGAAACTCAACCTGTCCTCGAAGCGCAAGAAGTACCATCCGCCGCTCCCGCACTCGAGGGAATACTCGACTTTCCTAACCAACTTCAGCGGCATCCTTCAGCTATGTCCTCCACCAGCTCCTCCGTGTTTGATGCGAGCAGTGTCAAAAATCAAAGACCACCCTGGCATGGGAAAGGTAAAATAATTAAAACTTATTTTAGATAATATTACACTTCTTACCAGTTATTGTTACTCTTACTTATTTTTGACAGGCTTAAGGAGTCAGCCACTTACTTCGTCCTTAAGCCTCTAAAACACTAATAGTTGGGAATCAGTGTTTGCATTTATTTATGAATAAAATGCTGCTGTTTTGCACTAATATTTTCCATTTTGTAGTATTTATCCATGCTAATCACCATAATGGGACTACAGACAAACCTGACCAGTGTTTATACCCTTAACTGTTCAATCCAAAAAAGTTTGGGTGCTAAAATGTTTTTTCAGTGCTTTCCCCTCCTACCAGCCATCATTTGACTGCATTGCATAAAGTAGTGCCCAGACCTGTATATAAAATTTGGCATGTAATGAAAATTGAAATGTTGCAGAAAGGACAAAATATAAGTCATATTAAACTTGCTTGTTCACAATACTGCAAGATAAAAAGAAATATTAGAGTTGGATATTGTACTTTGACTGCTTGTGCAAAAACATGTCAGTACTTTGGTGTGCATTATCTAAGCACAGGTTCACTTTAACTATAGTTTGTATATGATAGTTCTACTAGTCTGTTTACCTATTCTTTCATGACTGTCTCGAAGGAGCAATAATGCCTCCAAATGGCCCACAATCCTGTGCTAAGCCAAGTACAATGTTAGACAACATTGCTTATGTTTTTGTTCCTGAGCACTCACCTGTCTTTACAGTCCCCGCAGATTCCTCCCACCATTGATAAACATAAAAGAGGAAATTATCCACTCTGTGTATTAATGTGTTGGAAACATCAAACAGTTCCATCCACTTAGATAAACTCACCCTTTAAAAGCAATGAGCCAATGCAGAGCTCCTCTTTTAAATGATTTTTTTTTTCTCCCGCTTGCTGCGGTCTCTCTTGAAGTTATTAAATTTAATGTTGGAATAGTACAAATGATGTCTGAAAGCCATTTTATGATGACACTGGCAAGCAGTTGGATTATACTCAATCTCTGACATTAATGTGCTACTTAAGGTAATTTATCATCCACCGGCATTAAAAAGACATCTTTTCACCGAGAATGCCGAACAGCATCCTAATTTGCCATTTCCCCACTGCCTTGGAACAGGCGGAGGAATCTCTACGTCAAATTTTATATATAACGTTTTTTTTTATCAACCTAATAGAATTGCTAGTCAATTTTACATATGTAACACTTAAAGGAAGTAGAATTAAGTGCTTGTCATTTACCTGGAATTATTTAAAAGGAGCATCTTGACGTGAGCATTCAGCAAGGATGGTGTAATCAAGATTCTTTAATGGCAGCGGTAGAAGTGTTCCATCTTTTTTTTGTCTATATTCATTAAAGAGGTGTTTTACTTAGAATGCAAAATGGACATATTCTCCTTTCCTCTATGTAAAATGAAGTCCCTTCTATCTTTCTCTATAAAATCAGTAGCTTTCTTTTTGCTATTGTCTATTCAGTCTTTTTGGGCTATGGCAACCAGTCACTATAAAAGCAAGAGATACTTGCAGTTTTATGCAATTGCTGTTATTATTAGGGCCCTTTGGGGGCTTGCTCACCATTAAAAGTGTGTTAAAATGTAATTCATGACAAGCCCTATAATGTGTGGTACCGCAATGCATATGTATTTTTTTCTTTTCCAATTGCTTGGGCTGACTAACGCAATGCATGAAAACACATGAAAAATGCACGTTACTACAAACTATTAAATTCAACAAAACATCAAATGCATGCTATAGAATGGCACAGGTAGGTTTTACAACTTGTTGGAATGTTCTCTGCTCGAGTGAGATTCTTTACTAACGTAGGGAAAAGAACTGACCCAAAGAACTGTGTAAGTGGCACCAGGGCTGTGAAGTTGGTAAACTTTGCCCACTAAAGGTTCACAATAATTTCTTCTCCCAACGCCACAGCTCTGGGTGGCACTCTCACCCTTGTTGTTTGTCCTGGTGACCATTAACACTAAGGTACAAAGTGAGAAGAAAGACAAGATTTTGAGTAGTAGGTGTGAGGTAATCCTTAATTTAGGGACCTGTTTATGGACTACTCTCTCACTTTTGGGGGGGATGGACATATAGTTTAAAGCTGTAATTTGCCTTTTTGGTTCATAGTGAGGAGCAGCACTTAATAGCGCTCAGTCCTAGTGCAAGCAGGAGACTTACTCTTTGATTTTTGAACAACTGTTTCCAAGTGGCTTCATGGATAGGTGTAAGTCTGAAAGCATGGGGTTCCTAGGAAAGCTAAATCAGCATGCCAATTGCACGTAATGCTTAGCCTCCATGATTGAAAAAAGCTGAAATTAGCTAATAATGAAAAGGTTGGGCCAGGGAGAGTAAGGTTGGAGAGGAAACAGCTGGATGATACTTGATGCCCTCTATCAGAAAATGAGGTGGACTCTATCTGACTTGCTGCAGCTTCTAATAGATACTCTGAGAAGTGAGCAAACAATTTAGTACAACAAAGAAATTAGTTCAACTTTTTGGGTCTAAAGGTAAGGTGCAGCTGTAATAGCACTCTTACCTCATTATTTTTTTAGTTGGATGTTATTCCTTTCCTTACCTCCTTACCTTTCAGCATTTCAGCAAAACCTGCCTTCCACAAGAAACAAAAACATAAACCATATAAACAGAAAACAGCAACAGAGAGGGATGCTGATCACTGGTGCATTCAGTTAGATTATACTGCAGAACGTGTGTTGTATAAGATATTCCAATATTGCACCAACAGATTGGCACAGCACTCTATAGGGAGTGAAGATTCTGCTAACTGCTCAGTGTTAGGCAATTGTTATTCAGCGTTGTAAATATGAAACTGCCTTTGTGGTGTTTATGAGGCTTTATATTCCCACCGATATTGAAGTCTGATCGAGTTACGTGTCAGGGATCTGGAGGTGCCCAGATCTCTGAAGGAGCAGTCGCAATGAAAACAGCCTTTGGCTTGGCCAAGGCGACTGCCAGCTGCAAGTCATGCAAGCAAATAAACAGCTTGTATGAAATATCTTTCATAAACCAATTTTAAAAGGGTTAGGCATATCTGTCAGTTTGAATTACACGGAAGGCAACATATTGGCACTGAGAATCAGACATCCCTAATTAGATTGAGCCTGCTGAGAAGTAATGAAGAAGCCTTATTGGGAAAATGGGATATGTGTACAGTCTTTTTACATTTCGTAGGATCTGACACAAAGAAACACATTCAGTAAGTTTCCATTACAACTGCACCCTGCTTTAAAAAAAAAGCTCTTGCACATTTCAATGGACTGCTAATGTTTCACACTGCACAGAAATGTACATTGTCATGCAATGGGCAGCAATGTAAATGGGGTACTAAGAATAAATGTCAATGCAGTGCACTAATGTGTCTCCTGAGCACTAGTGGGAATGAGAGATGGCATGGCTTCTAGAAGCCAAAAAAGTGCAGGTGAACAAGCCTTTTCATTATAATAGATATAAATAGGAAGGTTATATTGCTTTTTCTTGTTCCTGTAGCTGGAGTATGAAAGGAAGAAGCAGCACAAGGAGCCAGTCAGTTCATGTGCTGGCAGTACAGTAGGCATGCTGATAGAAGAGATATGAGCTCATCAGTATCCTGCTTCTCCTTTCACTGTCCTGTTTCAGGTCCAGGATGACCAAGGCACGGAGAAAGTGGGTTGAGTGATGTTGACCATCAGCCTAAAGACAGCAAAAAGTATAGCAGTAGAATATCTCTAAATGTTCCAGGAAACTTTTTAGATTTTCGCTTAATCTTTTCATATTATGTTTAGCAGGAGTTATGCTTGAACTGTAAATGATGTCATACTCCTTGTTGTGTTCTGTGAAATTGAAAGACAAAAGTTTAACTTTATTATTTTTTATAAGAAAGGGTTCATTATAAGGACTTTTTTTTTTAAAACTGTTGTTCAGCTGCTGGAACTTTGACTCACAGAGCCACAGAAACACTTCAGATTTATAGTCCAAAGACTAGAAATTCATTTTAAGGACTTTTAATGTATGTGAGCGACAATGAGATGTATGTATAAACATGGAATCTTGCTCCAAAGTGGTTGTCTATAGTGTATGATCGTCATTGTGTAGGTTCACTTTAAATTTTTCATAAGACAAAAAAAAAGAAAGCCCTATGGTTCAACAGACCCACAAGGTGATCATGCAGTTAAAAGCAACTGTGAAAGCTTCTGTGTTTTTTTTTCCTTTACCTTGAAAGCTCTTGTTAGTATAATGCAAGTGACCTTGAAACATTGACTGAGCTATTTCCAAGTTACATTAAACGGTGAAATCTCAGCATTTTGTGAACATCTAAAAGCTGACATTACAGGTATGGGCACACAGTGTGTATGTTTCAGATGTAGCTGATGTTAGGCAAGAATGGGTGCAGGGCTGGGGGTTACTGGCTGGGCAGCTGATGGGAATGATGATGAGTAAAGGTCGGGATCAATACAGAATTCCCTTTTTCCTTGTGCAAGCTGGAGTAATCTAATAATAGGTGTAAGAGCAATGAAAGGATAGTTGATGGAGCCATTTATCTCCACTCAGTTAGTATTATTTAGTCTGGAATGGTGCAATTATGTTCATAATATCTTGAAAAAAATGTCTGCCTGAAAGACTCAAGATCCTAGCATTAATCCCAGCAATAGCCAAGGGTGTCTCATAGTTAAAAGCAAAACTACACACTGTAAACTAACAATGAAAGGATTGTGTAAAGTGTAGAAGGAAAATAAATCATAAAAACCACATTGAAAGTGGAGATTTACTTTGTATTAGACCTGTGAATCAAATATCTAATTTCTATATTGTGTGCAGCACTATAGATGTACAGATGGGTAAAATAATTAGTTGATAATTTTATTAATTGCCTGTTCCCACCCATTCTACCACAAAAATAGGACTTTTGGTTATAGTATTGCAGTTTCAATTCAAGAGGAACCTCATACATGGTTCTTGATGGCCCAGATTGCTATAGGTTCACATTAGTAAAAAAAATAAAATATTATATATAACATCTCAAATCAATAAATTTATAACAAAAACACATTATACACATATACATTTCCTTATGTTGTATCCCTAGATAAAAATACCTGTTGATCTGCCAGGTGTGCCCCTATGTTTCTGTTTGTATTGACAACATAGCATTGTCACCATGCTGATTGAACTTCCAATAGCCTGCTCGCACACTGGGGGTGGCTTACTGAAGGGATTTAGGCTGTTCACCTACCAAGGTGAATTATCCCCTTGCAAGCTTAGTAAATGTGGGGAAATTTGCAAGAAATACCCAATTATGTGCTAAGGAAAAAACAGGAATTTTCCTTGCTAATGATTGGACAGTTAAAGACATCACAGCTAAATTTAATTTACGAATCAATATCCCATGCAGTGGATAATTCACCTCAGTAGCTGAACTGCCTAAATTTTTTTAGTGACTCAACCCACTGTGTGTAGGGAAAAGGTCTTGAGAGGTATAGTTCAAGGCATGTGGAAACTGAGCTAGTTGCAACTGCTCCTGACGGAATTCAACAGGTTTGTTATGATATTACAGGAAGTAATAAAGGAAAAAAATAATGTTGGGACATTGTCATAATGACTACACAAACACTTTAGAGCTGCCTGGACATGGAATTTTTTGCTCTAAAGGTGGTGGAGACAACCCATGTTACTAAAAATCATTTACCCATTGGGCTATGAAAATACTAAAATGTGCAGTAAGGCAAAAAGTATTTTTGCTACATGAAAGGATTTATTAGAAAACTTTAAGCTGACTCTGGACTGTTGGCTAGTACAGTAGACTACATGTAGGCTTTTTCCAGTACTTAAAGTATTAAAGCAAAAGTATCAGGGTAGTAGCAAGTAGAATGAACAGAAAATCAGCAATCAGCCACTATGTTTTCCTCACGAAAGACTTCATTTAAATTAGAATTATAGAATGTCTTAAGGAGAGTTGAACTCTGCCCGAAGGCATACAGAAAGCAAGCGACCAGTCACCAGAATTACTTTTGGTCTCCCACAACTTTTTGTACCACATCACACTTAATTGGCTACGTCTTCCTCCTAGCTCTGCTGTTATAGCAGACTGCTAGAACAGGGCTTAATATCAAGTCAAGCTTCTTAAAGTAGTTTATGAAATACATTTAATAGCATATAAGTGAGTAGAGTTGCATTCCTTTATGCTTTGTTTTCTTGGGTTTTAGCCACCAAAAATGTATAGATTGGAGTCCTTTCTGTGCCATAAAAGTTAACCAATGAATACATAAAAAAATCTGAGTTAATGTTTTTTAATAAACTTGGCAGACCACTCCACCACACAAAGTAATTAGATGATTCTAATTAGTTTTTTTGAATATCGGCACTAAATAACTTTTAACCGAACGCCATAAAAACGTTTCAAGGTTGAAGAAAAAAAGAAAAGGCATTTTATGTAAAGGCTTGTGCCAAAAAGGGTTGATACAGCTTTTACAGGAGTTCAGCCTTGAATCTGTCAGCGACAATGCACAGGGAGTTGTGAAGCAGCGATTTCATTTATTTTAAGGCTCACTTAGTTTCTAGGACTGCCTCTTCTAATTCAGATCACCGCGGCAGCGGGAAGAGAGCATTGTACTCTATTAGAAAGTCTGTTCCGCCGCAGCGTCGCTTGCAGGAGAAGTAATGTGACTTTTTATGAAAGCTTTTATAACGTGCTGCTGATGGGGGTGAAAAAGAGCCTTATTAGACGCGCCGTCTAAATCGTTCTTCTTCTAGACAAAGAAATAAGCACCGCTCTATTTTTTTTTTTAACCTCTAAGTGTGTTTTTATGGCTATTATGGTGCTCAGAAATGGTTGTTTCATGGAACAATGAGGGAGCAGAACAATTTCTTAGGAAAGTATTGAAGAGTGCAAGTTATTTATTTTAACGCTCATTACTAACAATGATCAGGGTTATTTAATGAGGTAGCACAAGGAGCATCATGCAGTAGCTCAATGCAATCAGATTCAACCATTTGTCAGTTTTGAACAATTATGATTGCTGATTGGAAGTTATCGGTTATTGCTCTTTTTTTCCCTAAATAATTATTTCCAATAAGGAAAACTTTTGCCTCCAAAGTGTTGTCATTCATTATAGCCAATCAGAAATAACCTTTAATAAAGCTTTGTGCATTCCTATTAATCATGCCCAAAGAGACACCTTGCTAATTAATCCAGTATTTCAGCAGTTTGGAATTACTGTCTTCAGGTTTGAATGCCAAAGGCTCGAGTTGGGTGTACTTTCGCCTATGACTAGTTTTGCAGTGGTATGAGATATTATCACATTCTGATGATCTTTATTTTGTATTGGGTGGATGGATTTTGGCGATCACTATTTGCTCTGCTGCCTGTGTTTGTGTATGGCTAGCAGAGTCTGATAGGTAGCTCAAGAGGAAAGGAGAAGTGTACACACAGGTGTGTTTCTCCCCCCCTTGCAATATGGTAAAAAACAATCACACTTGTGCATGCCCATCTCTTTCTTCTGACTGCCTGTCAGACTCTGCAATAGGTTTTGAGCGGGGCACTGGCTGTTTACATAGCAATGGATTTGCTGCAGCTGGTAACCAAATGTAATCAATGGCTGGGAGACCATTTTTTAAGGTATTAGTAAATGGAAATTGTGCCCACCCTTTACATAAAAAAAAGGCAGCTGCTGATCACATTGATTAGCAGCCATACAAACCTGACACTTTTGATACCATCATATACTATTATTTCACTAGAACCGTACTGGTAATGACAAAATATTAATTGTATGGCAATATCGTAATACACACCGCTCTACCACTGCAATCCTACTTTTTACCCTAATTAACATTCCTAATTCTATTTTGTATTTATCTACACTTTTATTCATTTCACTTTAATTTGGCTGGTGGGAGCCTGTGCAGCAAGTAAGAAAGCACCAGTTCTGTAAGGCAGGAGAATAAAGAATACTCACATGTTCTCAGTCTGTGCCTGGAACCGGGTTATTTTCTTTACTCCTGACAACTGAAAAGAGCTCTAGGGGAGGGATAGGGAATCGTGAAATGTGTGACTGCTTAGGGTGGTGGTAAGGTAAACCAGTTGCTATTGCCCTGCATGGGTAATGCACAGGTGCACTTTAATTGCTTTAATTCATGGTCTCTGTTTTTTTCATTAATTTTCTTACATGTGGTATGTCTTATAGGCTGTAAAAATATAGAACTGGCATGAAACAAGCTATTTCCTTCAGTCTGTTTGATGTTTTTTCCAAAACTAAACTAATAACCCCAGGATGCTTCCCTGAAGCTTCACTTGTACCATGTGTTAAGCAGTTTGCAACAGATGGAACTGTACCATCCTCAGATTAACTTTTTAGCTTTAAGTGTACAAGGAATTTTTTTTTCTGTTTCTTTTAATTTTGGAAAAGAATTAGAACTTTTTTGGGGTCTTTTCATCTTTGTGTCTATTGAGGTTTTCTCTTACTCCTGTGTAAAAGAAGATGGCAAGCTGCTACATTCAAGACATTTTTTGATGTCTGTTCTTTCCTGTTTTAGAGACAGACCAATTTCAGATCCTGTTATTACAGGGACAGTCTCTTCTCCCTGTCCCAGAGATTCCTTCTCTCTCATATTTGGTCCAAGTGTCAAAGGGGTGGTATGTGCTTACCTGTCCCAGACATTCCTGCTCCCTCACATTTGGTCCTGGTGTCACAGGGGCGTTCTCATGTCCCTGACACGGCTACAGCCTCATATTAGGCCCTGGTGTCACAGTAGTGTCATTAGGAATGAATAGGCGTGGAAATGTTGAATCACAGACTAGCATATTAATCTGTCAGAAGTTCTGAACCTTCCCCAGTGCTGCTATTATAGGCAATATTGGTATATTGTTATAGTGTTACATTGTTGTGTTATAGCAATCAGTTTCTTTTCTATTTAAACACACTTTGTCAGCGGTAGATGTTTTCCAATACTCTGCAAAGCAACTGCAACTGGTGTTAATCAATGCCATGGTTGATGTGTGTAACTAATAAAATACCAGTTAATTTAAAGAATCCCTAAAATATGCTCTGTGCATCACTTTTGATGCTGATTACCCTCTCCTAAAATAGAGAGACAGGTAAAGATTGATTCCCATAACACTTCACTCATTTACAATCTCTGTGTGGGTAATCCTTCATATATTAGCATGCAGTAGCAGGGTTGTAGGGAGGGAGAATGGGGGTTGGCTAGATCTTACCATGTAAAGACTGAGTAATTAAATGTATAGAGAACAGGATACTTGAGATGGATTTGGTGTCTGCACATAAAATTCAAGAGATATGAGAATACACTCTCTGGTGTATAGTAACTGAGAAGAATTAGCATATATAATGTTTTATATATATGTATGCTGTTAATTAGAGAACCTATCCTCCACACCCCCCCCCCTCCCCTCCCCTCCAGAATGCTTTTTTGATTGATGTAAATCAATGTAGCAATTTCATACACACACAAAATCCAACTGCCCTAGGGATCCAATATTGGCTGTGCAGGAGTTAAAATAGTGCTACATTGTATATAGACACAATAAAACTCACACCCATGTAATAACCATTATGGATAATCACTGGCTGTTTATTCTTTGTTTGCTTTGTTGTGCATCTGCCCAGAATCCCTTTCTGCTCTCATTTACTGAGTAGCCAAAGGTAAAGCCTCTGGGCTAGGAGGGTGCAGGACATATCTGCTTTTATTATCCAGCTCAACCAAACCTGGAGGCATAACAGGGCAGGTTGTAAGGTGAGGGTTGGCATGCTTTAAGAAATCAGGAATATATAGATAGTTACATCATAAAAGTTCAACTGTGTTACAAACCAGGGGAATTCCTAATTATGATTGTCCATTAAAACAGGATTTTGGGAATGTAAATGTGTATGCAATGATTCATCAGACTAGGGCCTAGTTGAACTTTTAGTTTGATTCTGTCCATTCCAGGTGCCTCAGAACAAAAAGCGTTTTAATATTTTCCAATGCGTTTCTTTAGAAAGCAGCCACAACCCAACCAGAAAGTCTTGTCCTCTGCCAGCAACATTAGAGTATGACCTTCGGCTAATTGTGGAATGAATGGTCAGCATGCAGAGGTCTGACACTCCTCCTGCTTTGGCAAACCCAAAATTCAATTGGAAAGCTCATGCCTTTTTTGAGAGCTCTGGCTTTTACCCAGAAGAGATAGTGTCGGACATCTGCAGGGGGATCACCTTTTCACCAAAGAACAGTTCCATATTTTGTAAACTGACCGTAAACAGGCTTTTCTACTAAGGATGCAGCTGATTTTTTAAGTAAAAACAAACTACGTCTTTGTACACCTTTTGCTTTCAAGCACATCGAATTCATATAGCTAATTAAAACCAAAAGTTCTTTTAGGCCTTAGAAAACACCCCAAAAAGCAGACATTCAGGTTTAAATTTTTCCCCAAGTTTGTATCTTCCTTTTAATTTCAGTCCTTACAGCTCCTTCAGCCCCATGCCAGTACATGTGAAGAAGTAATTGGCTACTTAAGTGTAAGTGCTATAGAAATTTATTCCTTAGCAGATGGAAATCAGCCTTTTCTGCTTGTATCTCCTTTCTTAATGCACACTTGAGAGTTCCTGTACATTCAGTATTTCACTGCTTGTAGTGTATGGATGTGAGATTTCCTCCCTCCCAGATTATAAAGTCTATTCAGGTTTTTTTTATAACCTATAGAATTCAGCAGTTTAGCCTCAGGCTACTCCAAGGAGATGAGATAGTAAGGGAGGGGTCTGACCTTACAGATTCCAATTTCTGTAATGATGAATACGGTAAAATGTGGGTTGTTAAACCGTAGCATGTATTAAAATCTATTTTTATAGCTGGCCAAATAGGTGCAGTCTTTAATAGAAATGACCCAAATATTCTTTTTCCTGTAGCCTTCTTTTAACAGCCTTTTTCCAGGTTTATTAGGAACTGTGAAAACTAGTTCCTAAAAACTGTGAATCTACTTTCTGATTAATACATTTCTAGCAATAGGCTACTGTTTGCACCACATTTATTGAGGCTCTGTTTAAGCCTTAACAATGAACTTTAATTTTTTGCATATTGTTACACCTGTTCAATATACATAAAGTACCTGTTGTCCCTACCAGAAATTCTGCTATCATATGTACACCCTGGTAACATCTCCAGAAAACTTGTTGGGGGGTTCTGTAGTCCTAACACATTTTGTAGAGTGATTGTTGTTGCCCCAGGACAGGACAACTCATGCAACCTTAGATCTTAGAAGACTAGTACATTGCAATATAAAATTATAGAGACCTTGCACTTTTCAATTTCAGGTGAAGGTGATGGTGCGGATCTGTCCATCACAAGGGATCCATGACACATCAGAATCCATGTCTTTTTTAAAAGTTGACCCACGAAAGAAGCAAATCACCCTGTATGATCCATCCACATGTGGCCCCACTATGACAGGCCACAGAAGAGCCATGGTGGCTGTCCCTAAGATGTTTGCTTTTGATTCAGTGTTTCCTCAAGATGCTTCACAGGTAGGTCATAAAAGAGTCAAACATGAGTAATGTGAAATACTTTTATAATCCTGTTAAGCAGCGAGCAGTGGTTTCATTGGCTAGTTGTTCTCAGGGGCAGTTCCGTTCTTGACAACCACCAATGAAAATGCTGCACGTTGTGACTCAAAGCCCATGGTTGCAAATTTAAACATTGGCTTTGAGCCCTTTGTTATAGTATCCAACAGGTAGCTGGTGCTTGTGTGGTGTACCCCAACAATGCTGAAGGAATTTTTAGAAACTATGTTTAGATCTGAACCGAATGTAAAATTTTGGGTCATTTTGCCTGAATGCAAACAGTAACACTAATGGACAGGCTGCGAGTGTCTAGCTAGGGGGCTGAACATTCTGAACACAAAACAAGTCTGCTAGGGCTGCACAGTGGTACCACATTAGACATTGATAAAAACACCTTCTATTGTCTAACTCAGTAGCTTTTCACAGCACCATAAGTATTTTATCATGCATGTAGTAGCGTGCACACTATCTCAGAACTGTTATAAATGTCAAGCTGTACTTCGATCGTTTGCTACCAAGAGCTGGTAACAATTCTGCAGAGTAATCAGGTCTCCCCTTTTCTTAATATCCCAACGGGAGTTCCTCTGCACTAAAAGACCCTCAGATGCAAAGTGGTGTTTCTGCAGTATAATCAGAAAACCATAAGTAACCATTTTCCCCATCTTCTCTTTTCAGGCAGAAGTTTGCTCTGGGACCGTGGCGGAAGTCATTCAGTCTGTTGTGAACGGTGCAGATGGATGCATATTTTGCTTCGGTCAAGTCAAGCTTGGTAAGCTCCCAGATTTGTTACAGTTAATTACTATGTCAGTCTGTTAATTACACGCTGTCATTTATTGGTTCAGCAAACACACAGAATGCAAATGGATTATAGCTTTTAATTAGTTGCAAAACTTGCTTCAGTTAATTCCTCCTGGAAAGGTTTGAACCAAATCGTAACTACACAAAATGCAGACACCTTACATTGCAAGTCTGATAATTGTTACTTTTTTTGTTTCCAAGCATCTACTTTTGTGTATAGCTTAGCACTATGGCTACTGGTGTATTCCTACATGAGAACAAATAAAATCATTTAATGTATTTCTGTAACATGACTTTTGAAGAAATTTGTATCAGGGATGGAGGACTTTAAATGCTATTTAATACTAACTTGTCACTCCACTCTCAGAAACAAACCCTAAAAGTTATATGTAAACCTATTCACTAAATTCTCATTTAGGCTTTTTCATGTAAATTATGTTTTTAAATCTGCAGTTTTCTAGAAAATACTAGGTAATCTTGCCATTAAAGACTTTGCTCGGGTGCTTTCTCATGATGGCTCTGTCCCTGCCTCTCTCTAATCACTCTGTCACAAGGGCTTCAGATGGAGATTTCAAAAGGGCATTTCAACCCACATTACAACATGGTCTGCTGTTGACACCATCAAGAAATCTGCCCTGAGTAATATATTGACTCCATGGCTAAAGTGCATGTGAACAGGAAATTAATTTTATTTATTAAAAAAAAAATGGCAAATTGTTTCTACAATAGTAATGCTTTAACAAGGTGAATGTCATTTGCTTAAGGTAACATCTACTGGAGCAGGCATTGCTGTTGCTGACTGCTGCCAAAACTTCCTAATTATTTAATGCAAGCTATCTTTTTCTTACTATAACCTGGGCATGCTGCCTGGTTTTAGAGACCTAGGAATGCGGGCAAAAAGAATTGGTTATTAGGGTGACAGAATAAGTTAAAGCCCTGCATTCTGGAATCTACTGTTGGCAGTTCTCAGCATAGCATGTGCTGGGGGTTGTAATTACTTTAAATTTTTTGAGGCCAGTCAAAAGTTGGACTTTTAAAAAGGATTAGATGTGCACCAGGGCTGGAGAGGATAGACTATCATGGGAGAACCTGAGTGATCCAGCAAACATGAAAGCATTTGCCTTCTAATAGCATTTGATTAAAAAAAATCCATTCCAGACATTATACTCTATCTTCTCCAGCCTGGGAGAGCTTTAATAAATCAGGCCCATTTTTTGTTGGTTACACACTACATGAGGATCATCTACAGGTGACCAAAAATAATGTACAAAAGATTATTTCATAGCAAGTAAACCATCATGGCCAACATAAAAGTACAAATACTTTTACCTGTAAAAAAAAGGGACAGATATAAACAGACTGGGTCCATGTGATTTGTTTGGTTTCCCATTTAAATAAATGTTTTTAAAATACCACACCATCTATGTATTTTTTCATATTAAATATATTGTCCCTTTTTATTAAAAAAAAATGAAAGGAGTAGATGTGATGTGATATAATGTGATCATTTAAAAAGAAAAAAAAGGTTTTGGGAACTAACAGTTTTTCTTTCTCCTTTTGGACAAATGTGTGGCAATCAGTGGTTGATCATTTGTACAAAAGTGTCCATTGTCCTTAGGACAATCAGAATCTAACAGTGCTTCCTCATTTAGGTAAGACCTACACCATGATTGGCAAAGATGCCTCTACACAAAGCCTTGGCATTATTCCTTGTGCAATCTCATGGCTTTTCAAGCTAATCAATGAGCGGAGAGAAAAGACCGGCACTCGCTTCTCCATTCGGGTATCTGCTGTGGAAATCCATGGAAAGGATGAAAACCTTAAAGATTTGCTAGCTGAAGTAGCCACCGGTAGCCTTCAAGATGGTCAATCCCCAGGAGTTTATCTCCGAGAAGATCCAATATGCGGAACTCAGGTATAATGCCATTCTGTGGATTATTTATTTAGAAGTTTCTCCCTTTCTCATCCTTTTAGATAACGGTCTTGTGATTTTTGAATCTCTTTTTTTGTGGCCATTAAGAACCTCATGAAAACTCCTGTTTCCCTACGAACCAGAATCCCTAGTCCCTGGGCGTACATATTTGTTTTTTTGATTGCCCGGGAGACATGGACGGTTGTGGTAGAAAGAACACCCTTATCCTAATTAAGTGTTTTTTTTCCTCATGCTTGCAGCTTCAAAACCAGAGTGAGCTGAGAGCCCCCACAGCAGAAAAAGCTGCTCACTTCCTTGATGCGGCTCTAGCGGCAAGGAGCACCAGTAAGCCCGATTGTGATGAAGAAGACAGGAGGAATTCTCATATGCTTTTTACTCTTCACATATACCAGTACAGGATGGAGAAAAGTGGCAAAGGAGGAAGTATGTGTCATTTTATAGTATGTATTTTACATAAAAAGTATGGTATTGTTAAAGCAGAGATTTGTACTATTCAAAAGGTATTATCACACGACTGGTCTAATTGATTCTAATTAAACTTTGTAGAGTACTCTAAACTTTTTCGCTTAATATATAGGAAAGAATAAACTAGTCTGAAAAGAAACCTGTAGTTAAGAATTAGGGAAGCCCCTTTGCCAACCTTTATGTCTGAAAATGTCAGACGCTCGACTGTCAGGTGATGTTTATCCAATGGTTCTCGTGCTTGCTTGCTGAGACTATGACCCTGATTTATGAAAGCTCTCCAAGGCTGTAGAGAATACACTTTCAGAAGTGAAGCTGGGTGGTCCAGAAAACATGGAATGGATTTTTTAAAATCATTTGCTATCAAATGTTTTGAATCCTGGACCAGATCCATTCCAGGTTTGCTGGACCACCAGGCCTCACTGATGAAAGTGTATTCTCCCCAGCCTTGGAGAGCTTTCATAAATCAGGGCCAATGACCTTGAACAAGTATGTTGAACAGTAGTTTTCATTTTACTGTTTCTAAAGTGCATGTATGTTACAGGGCCATTGAAGTCAGCAAGGCAAATTTCACTTTAGGATGAAAATCACTACAGCATGCTTTTAAATAACTGAAAGGTTTTGCAAATGAGAGCACCTCACGAATAGGGGTTTGCGATTATCAGAGAACCTTGGGTTTATAACATCAGATTAATCCCATATCTTCCTTTTATGTCTTCCATTCTGGTGTGTGGAAAAGAGACTGTGACTATCTTTATTTATTATAGTTTGGCCTCAACCAAAAAGTGTCTAAAGTTATTTTTCTGCAAATCTTGAACAAATCCAATCTGTTCAACAAGTATTACAGGTGCACATAAAAACTGATGCTCTTAGCAGGTTCATGGGAAACAATGGGGCTTCCTACTGTTGAATAGAGAATTGTAGTTTCTTAGAGGCCAATTTGTGCTGAGGGAATACAAAATGGAAGGAAGTGGATGTAGGATTAAATAATGGCCGGGCTCGTCTAAGTAAGGCTGTGAAGTATTAAAAGGTCAAGTGCTTTATTTTCCTCCTCAGATAATCAAGAATAGAAAGCATGTACTGCCTATACAGCCTAAAGACCACTTACATGTAGTAAACACACTCATTGTACTCTTTAGGATGCAAAAGGCAAGATGGTTAGCTAAAAGACACTGTATGTATGTCTAATAATTTAAATTAACTTTACTCAGCAGCTGCATACAATGATACATATCAGGCCAATTATATCAGCTCAGTTGAATAAAAAATAAATATTTTAACATTTAAAGTGCGTAGAGCAAGGCATTACCTACAGGATTTGGCTGAAGTGGACCTTCAGGAAGCCTGCATACATAATTATTGATGTTACCATATAAATAAAAAGAATAATTTTAGAAAAGCTTCATTTTTTAATTATTAAAAGACCTTTCTTAAACTCAAGTCCAATGACTTTGCTTTGGCTTAAATGATGTCATCAGTTTCCTGCAGGCAGTAGGAAGATGCTAATGATAAATACTTACAATAAATTGCATTACCTAGAATATTAACCCTGCAAAATTTATGTAAACTTTATGCTGCCCTACATAGTGGACACAATGCCTGTCATTGTTTCAATTTAAAAAGTAAATGTTACATTTATTGTCTCTTTTTTACTTGTCAGTGTCAGGAGGACGCAGTCGTTTGCACCTTATTGACCTTGGGAGCTGTGAAAAAGTGCTGAGTAAAAGCCGTGATGGTGGAGGCGGGTTATGTCTATCGCTGAATGCGTTAGGCAGTGTTATAATGGCTCTAGTGAATGGAGCCAAGCACATCCCATATAGGTAAGCCTTCTATTTCATATCATATGTCTGTATTGCTGAATCCTTACTTTTCAGCTTCTTGTATCCTCTCATTTTACGCTTGTTTTTTACATGTGCCTCCCTCCCCCCAACTCCATTCTTCGCTACTCATTATATTTCATCCCTGAAAGTCCCCTAAAATGTATCCAGCATGACTATGAAAGATAAATTCTTTTATTTTTAATGCAACTAGTGTAAATATCTGAATTTAACCTAATATCAGTCTCGTGTAAAACAGTAGCACTCCAAGTAGGAGAGGGATCAGCAGCACTTAGGACCTATTAGGTACCATGTGTGCACATGTGCTGAAAAGAAATAATCCTTAGCTATAGGTAAACCCTGATCTGAGCAAATTGGAAGGAACTCTACGCTATTTATTCTCTTTCTGGTGGGAAAACAAAGTGGTGACAATGTTGCAATCAAATAAATGTGCAATGTATGGTATTGTACATTTATTTTATGAAACAGATTGGGCATTGTTGAGCCAAAGACCTGTGCCATAAACTTGGTGGTTTCAGAACTTTGAAACCGAGCCCTATTAATATGGTCAGTCTAGTAAAGCACAAACAAACTGAAATGAAACATACCCTCAAATGTTGTAGGCATACACACTGATTTTGTACCTGTTCTTTGTGTTATAAATCATAAAAGGAGGCTAACCAGACCTACTTTCCATCAATTTTTATGATTACCAATGACTAACTGCTTCATTTCATGAATTGTTTGCAAATTCTGGTGTCAAAAATGGAAATAATTAATCCCCCTTAGTAGCCAAGGGGGCATTAACCAAGTTGCATTGAAGTTTATGGCAGTCTGGCCAGGTTAAATTACAGCTAGCTGTCATTTATAGCTCTGGAAACAGCTGGTATTTTTAATGTAATCCTTTTACATGCTTGTTGGCATGCCCTTACAATGCTGGAATAACAAAAAAAAAAGGGAATGTCTCTTTCCTCGGGAACAAATGCCCAGTGCAGAATTTTAATCCACATTCTCCCTTGTTAAATAGGGACAGCAAATTAACTATGCTCCTGAGGGAATCTCTGGGGAATATTAACTGCCGAACAACCATGATTGCACACATCTCGGATTCTCCAGCAAATTACCCAGAATCCCTTACCACCGTTCAGCTCGCTTCAAGGATTCATCGAATGAGAAAGAAAAAATCCAAGGTTAGTTTGTTCTTTCTTTGTACTAGGGAGGGGGGATTGGGGGTTGTGGGTTCTGAGCCTACTTGATGTCAAAGGCATGCGGCTGTATGAATAGTATGCAAAATTGTTTTTACATTCTCCTCTTCATGTCATAGTGCAGCATTGTTAAAAAAATACTCTGAATATATTTATAAGAACAAATGTACAAAAAATTGCTAATTTATTACTGTAGTGCAGAGGTGAGTGCGCCAAGGTGCGATAACCAATAGCAAACAGGTGTCAAATTGATGTAACAGTAAAAGATAACATCTGAGTGGTTGCTATGGTTTTAAATAGGTCACCTATTTAAAGGGTCGGTCCCACCCACAGTTCACTTAAAAGCCTGATTTAGGTAAAGCATATGACAGTGATGGGACAAAACACCTCAGCACAGGAGCAGAATTTGAAAGGGTCTTTCACCTGGGGAAAAAAACTACATGATGAGAGCAGAAACTATTCCTGTTCCTTTTGTATAGCTTTTTATTTCTGGCATGCTCAGTCATGGAACTTTTTACATGGATGTCAAAATGTATATTCACTTTTTTGTCACATTGTTAGGTCTTTGTTTTCTCATTGATAGACTAATATATATTGATATTCTTTACACCAAAGCAGAGTAGAAAAAATAGATGTAGGTATCATATGCTATAGCTTGCTAAATATGTCTTTGCCTTCTGTCTTCTAGTATGCATCAAGTTCTTCTGGAGGAGAAAGCTCCTGTGAAGAAGGTCGTTCCCGTAGGCCACCACATTTGAGACCCTTTCACCCAAGGACAGTAGCACTTGATCCAGATTTTCTTGGGCTGGGAATGCATAGTGATCCTGACTATTCCTCTAGTAGTGAACAGTCATGTGACACCGTTATCTATGTTGGCCCTAATGGAGCAGTTTTGTCTGACCAGGAGTTGACGGACAATGAAGGTCCTCCAGAGTTTGTTCCCATCATACCTTCACTTCTCAAGAAAAGAAGCAAAGACAACATATCAAGCCTTCGGGGTTCTGATAATGATCACTTAAAATGCAACACTTTTGCTGAGCTACAAGAGAGGCTTGAGTGTATTGACGGCAGTGAGAATCCCTCAAGGTTCCTTAATGAAGAAGCTCTCCCAGTAGCTCTTTCTACAAAAGCCATGGAAAATGCACACTCAATGCTAGTACAGGAGAAACCACCATATTCTCCCAAGAAAGGACAAGCCAGTAATGCTTCATCCTCTTTCCCACAAAACTGTTCAGGATCAGAAAGAAGTGCACCTCATGTCTTATCTGATCAGCCTCAAGAACATGCCAAAGCCGAAAATACATGTTTGGACTCTTTCTCAAACGGAGATCAGCTGACAATCACAGAAAGGCAGATGTGCCCACTGCCAAGTGCTAGCAAAAATAAAGAACAACCAAAACCATTTGCTGATTCGCCAGTGAGAGAAAAAAACCACCTTACAAAAAGACCTCTCCCCAGTCCTGCACCACCACCACCTCAGATGAACTCTCACTTGAGCTCAGAATCAAGCAGTGGTGTCAGAACTCCTCCCATTGGCATGAGCAAATTAAGAAGTCAGGACAAGCACAATTTACTAGGCAGCACATTTCCAGTTGTCAGTAGCACTCCCAAACAGCCTGGTCCAGTTGAAGTACACAGATTTTGCTCTTCAGTAAAAGGCAAAGGTTTTGATCGTGATATCTTAACCACCACAGTGACTTTGCAGAAGCCTGTTGAACTTAATGGAGAAGATGAACTTGTTTTCACTGTTGTAGAAGAGTTGTCTATTGGTGGTATTGTCGACAGTGGTAGACCTTCCAGTGTCATTAGCTTTAACAGTGACTGCTCTCTGCAGGCCCTTGCCTCTGGCTCTAGGCCAGTCAGTATTATTAGCAGTATTAATGATGAGTTTGATGCCTACACATCACAGATATCTGCTGCTGGTGTCAACATTGATATTGTGGTGCCCTTGGCAGAGGATCAATGCACAGTCAGCAGCCGACGCTCATCTATTAGTTCATGGCTGAGCGAAGTCAGCATTTGTACAATTAGAAGCGATGGAGCACAAAACTGTGACACTTTAGTTCCTCACTTAATTAATAAAAGCAGCGAGATTGTAGATTGCCTGAATTTGGATTCAGAGAACACAAATGTTCAAATGGGCCAGAATCTCAAAAATTACCTTAACGATAGTGGGTTTTGCTTTTCCGAAATGGACAGTGAAAGCATCGGTTCCGGTCTACTTTACACTGGCAATGAGAGGAGCCTTAAGATCTCTGAGCTAACCAAAGCTATGCCAAGCAGTTACCAAGCTGCTAGTCAGACTAGAGCTTGTAGCACCCGGGGTAATTTATCATTTGACACGATCCACTCTAGTCTTCCTCGGAAAAATAAGTCTACCTCATCTGTAACACACACTAGTGCATTGAATGAAACGGAAGGCTCATTTGAGGACCCTTGGACAGCACGGATGGATAATTCCATGGATGGAAGGACTGAAAATCAGCATTTTTCTGTTAAATGTTCCATTCCGGGTACAGACAATCAATTTAAACAGAGTTCAAAACTTGCACAAACTAGTACACCTAAGGCTCTGAAATCCCAGACAATGCTGGCATGTTCACAACGGGTGGTGGATGGCTGTGAAGTGGATTCCAAAGCTGCCACCAAAAAAGCTGAACCTCTTACAAAAGTACCTCAGCTTAGAAGAGGAGCCACAACTCTTGGAGTTACAACAAGCTACAATTTTCAAACAGATCATGGCAGTAAAGGGGGATCAGATTCTGTTTTTTCTGACAGTAGTTTAAAATCATCAGGGACAAAGAAGAATTTGCCTCAAAAAGCAAGCATGCTGCCAAGACCTGGTGCAACAGCACCTCCTGCACCACCTCTAAGGAAATCAAGCTTAGACCATAAAAATAATCCTCTACATTCAAACAGCCTTGGTAGGTTAGAAGAGTGTAGTCGGTCTGTTCTAAATTTGGAAGATGACAGTGAAACGCAAGTAAACAAAGTTACCAAGAATGACCATTCGCTACCCAAAGCTGTGTCTAGCTTAAAGAGTAAATCGAATAAATCTGAATATGTTCAACGCTATGGAAGTCACATGTCTCTGGAAAGATGTGATAGCGTATCATCCATGGGCTCCAGAACTAGTGGACCTCGTGATAACACTAGTGGAAGCAGTATTAACAAGGCGAACCGAACTGTACCAAGGCTTGGGGTCCCATCTCCATCGAGCACTATTACCTCACCACCTTCCTGCAATCCCACCTCCAAAAGCAACCAGGCTAAAAGTTCGCTTTCCCAAAAAGCAACAAGCAGTTTAACCAAGAACCGCACTCTTTCAACCAATGGCTCGAAGTCTCTAAGTTCTTCGGTTAAGTCTTTGAACCAGTCTAATGGGAAAGGTTCCGGCATTCCTCCTAGTGGTAAAGCAGGTTCCCGATCTGTACAGTGCATAAGCAGCAAGTCTGGCCGAGGAACTATTATGGGAACTAAACAAGCCCTGAGGGCAGCCAACAACAGGGTCAATGAATTGGCATCTGGCAGCTCTGGCAAGATAAGTCACTTTAGGGGATCTACGGACTCTGACAGTGGGAATGACAGTGGTGTTAACCTTAGTGATGAGAAGTCTCAGACACCAGTTTTGCCGTCACCTTATAGCAAGATAACCGCTCCAAGGAGACCACAGAGATACAGCAGTGGTCATGGCAGTGACAACAGCAGTGTTCTCAGTGGGGAGCTGCCACCGGCAATGGGTAGGACAGCTCTCTTTTATCACAGTGGGAGCAGTGGCTATGAGAGCATGATACGCGATAGTGAAGCCACAGGGAGCGCCTCTTCAGCGCATGATTCAATGAGAGAAAGCGGAATGTCATCATCTGGACGTATGAGGAGCTTAAAGTCTCCCAAGAAAAGAGGTAACTAAATGGAATCTAAAGAAATGTAGAATTCCTATTTTTCACAAATTTTTTTTTTTGTCCATCGTCCTTTCCTAACTGCAGACGTCTAAAACTGGTAATTGCTATGTTGAATAAAGTTAATACCATTAACAAAATATGTATGCAATTCAATGGTGCCCATACCTGTGCAGAAATTTATTGGACATTGTGGTTACCTTCGCAGCCAGGTATTCCATATAATATGAAGCTATTTAAAGCCCACCATTGCCAAATGCTGTAGTGTTGCATGGAATTATTGCTATCTACCACAAGCATTTCCAGTTTCTATAAACTCTTGAAACAAACTGAAAAATGTTAAAACTATTTTAACTAAATCCAATTATTGGTTATTCGGTTATTGGGTTCGCACAATTAAAAACACTTACAAAATTCAAACCTGTAAAGCTGTTGGGGGTAGAGACTGTTCTTTATTTGTAACTTAAATGGTTAATTTATGTGAAAATTTGTCAGTGCTATTATTGTACTTCAAATTTTCCATTTTTTTTTTTAAAGGACTCCAACGCCGAAGATTAATACCAGCTCCGCTCCCTGAAGCTACAACAACCAGCCGGAAGAACAATGTCACTGGTCAGTGGGTCGACTTGCCGCCTTTACCTGGCACTTTAAAGGAACCCTTTGAAATTAAAGTCTATGAGATTGATGATGTGGAAAGATTACAGAGGCATCGGCCTGAGGAGACAGAGGTCAGTACTCGTTTATATTACACTTTTATTCTTTTATATTACAGGACTTTGTAATCTATAGTTTGAAAGAAATTAAAACTTTGCTGTGAGCATAAAACAGAACTCCAAATCTCCTTATGGTTGCCATCATGTTCACCGACAGCATAACTTGTCAAAAGAATGACTGGGGGCTTAAAGGGCTAGCCAATAGGAACTGTGTATACACCACAAGGACATATACCTGGCACAAATGCGGGAATACACCTATTCAACAATATTTTTGTTTATCTGAATTGATCATTTGGTAAAGATAATGTTTAAAAACACCTTACATCAATTGCATTGGCCTGACAAATTTTCAAAAATTGACTTTATTCAATCAGACTATCAATAAGATTATTTCATTCAAACAATTAGATTGGTATTCTAATTCTATCCAGCAATCCAGACATTGGAACATTATTTGTAATTGTTCCATTCAGAAGTTTAACATTTTTGTACACATATAACTAGGAATGAGCAACTGTTAAGTGTTCCCATTTTTAGTGAAAATCTGGAAATTTTAGTTAACTAAAATGCATTGACTTATGGGAAAGGTGATATTTATGGGTGTCCTGCATCAAAATATTTAGTATGAATAGTGACAGAGAATAGGATTTAGTGCACAAAAATCACAATACCAGTGACCCTGTAGGAAGATTTCTGCATTTAAGGTACAATGGAATTTCGAAAAGTAAATGGAAGAGTTTTTTTTTTTTAGGTTAGTTGGAGAACTAAATAGAGAACAATTTTGCTTGTTTCCTGAACTGCTTCATAAGATTATGCCACAATTACATTATTAACATATTCAACATTCTTGCATTACCTAGTTGGGTATGGTCAAAGTGGCTGCAGATTTTGTGGGTAGGTCAAGTGGTAGTTTAAATTAAACTATGTTGATACAAATGGAAAAATAGCATGAATTTAGAAAATGAAAACAAATATATTTAGAAATTTAAACCAGGGATTTGCACCCAGCTAGTGATCCAAGGATTCCTGGACAATTTGAGAAACTGGATGCAAGGAGAATGCCACAGTTGTTGGTTTTATGATTCATATGTTGGGGTGCACTTAGCAAGAAAGATTAAAATAATTGCTCTGCACAATTAATTCTGTTTAAAGTGATGGGTGTTCTGAGCCGGGAATATCAATGAACAGCTTACGAGCGGGCTTTAGGCTTCTGATCCAGCTCAATAGACATTTATTACTCTCTTGCACTGGGATCATTAACTCTTTATGTAAATCATATCAGGCTTTTCAGTTAATGTGTTATTAAATCAGATCTTGTTAGATTGATTTTGTTGTAAGGCGAAAAAAAAAAAAAACTTAGTGATTTTATTTCTCCCATTAAATAAGTTCCATGCATAAGTTTTCTACCTTTTTTTAGTCCTAGATTCTTTTTAGAAGTACTTGTGTTACAGGATACAAATCCACCAGTGAAATGTATAGAAGAAATGTATGTTTGGTAGTTATTTATCTCATAGTACCAATTGCCTATGGTTAGATCAAAAAACAGCCTGTAGCTGATGAATGTTGGGGCTAAAAATTTGTTTAAAGAGCCATGCAAGCTCCATTTTAGATCAGGACAGCAAGTATGTACTGTTGTTTCACATGGGATCAAGTCAATTTGTCACTAAGATACTTTTATTCAAAGTTCAACGTTTTGCTCTAGTTATAAGTGGGATACTAATGCAAATTTAATGTTGGAAGGCATTAAACTTAAAAGAGAAAAAAAACAAATATTTCAATAAGAAAATAAAAGTAACTTATGCATTTTTATGAATTTGCTTTTACCACTAGCTGTAAATTAATCACAATTTTTAGCTTCCATATGCACCAAACTAGCTGTTAAATGCATGTACAATTCCATCCAACAGCAGTTCCTCTTCCTATCATCATGGTGAACCTCTCCTCTTGCAGAGAAGTGATTTGTAAACAGCACAGGATTTACTGCTGTTCACCATTTCTACTGAAGCCCTAAGCATCTAAAAGGCGTCTGGGCTCTTCATGAAATAATACAAATTGAAATCTAAGCTATAAAAATATAAATTCATAGTTTCTTCAGGAAAGTTTTGGCTTAAAGGTTTGGAGCTTCTGTGTGCTGGCACCTTTGCATCAAAAATATAATTCACACAAAACTAAGTAACTAGCTTCCCATGTTTGTTTCTCTTTCTAACATGTCTTTTTATGTTTTATTTTTCAGACTTTTCAAGATATGGAAAAGGTAAGCATCTTTATTTGACAAAATGCTATCTTATCTTATCTTGTACTTGAATTCTAAAAGATATGCTCATGAAGTGTGTATTGTTTCTACAAAATAAAGAAAAAAGTTAAAAATGAAAAACTTTAGGTTATGTCCAGTTTACCACATTTCAAATGCAAACAACTAAGAACCTATGATTAGGCATTGGAACAAATGACAGCGGTTAAAAGCTATTTCTGCAAGTTTTTACCAGCAGTGCGGTTATCACTGCACTTCCACTTCCTTAGGTTTTCCTTGAACAATTTGCTAAAATGTAATATTTAAATCTTTATGTACTTATTTAATTTGTTCTAATTATGTTTTACAAAACATGGCTTTAAAGTAGTCAGTTTTCAGTCTAATAATTCAGTTTCCTAATTTCTATAATATGGATTTGAAAGCTAAATAACTGGACCATCATGTTCACTTAATTATCTAATTTGTTTGCATTTTGCTTTGTATATAATTGGTTAGTATAGTGGTTTTAATAAATGATTGTAGCTAAACTGCATTAGATGTGATCATTCCCCAGTTATCCAAATTAGAGAATGAATAAAAAACTTTCAGACGGTTTCGGCAAAAAAATATATTGGGTCCTAAATCCTATCTTTGTGAAATTAAACGATTTGTATTTAACATCCTGTCCTGATAAAAAAAAAGGAAGGGAAAAGAAGTTCCAATGTAATGAAACAAAATCTCTCAGACAGTTGTCCCTAGAACATGTTTTGTCTTCTACTGTTCCAATGGCAACTCAAAAGTTTGGATTTACCCTCACTTTAATCTCTCATTTGGGTACACACAAGTTACTCGAATGATTAGAAGCCCTTAACTGCCAAAGTGGTGCCAGAAGGAAGGACTGCTAATAGATGATCAATTTCTCAGTTCCCCCATTGGCACAAAAAAACGTGAATGTCCTTGTTTTAAAGCCCTCTCTATAGTGTTAGTGTGCAAAGATTAATGTGCAGTCATGCTATGGGGCCTGTTTATGCTCCCCACGTGTCCATAGATTCAAAGAGGCTTCCTTTTTTAATTCTTTTTATTCCTTTTTTATTCTTCCAAAGTACATGCCTAAACAGTTCTCCCGGTTTTATCCAGTAATTAGCAAAATCTGTAGGAATACATTTTTTCTTGAGTGAAATTCGTAAGAGCAGGGAGGTCCAAGAAGGTATTTCTAAACACAAGGTGTCTGGAATAATTTTTTAAGCTGAGATCATCAATGTGCAGCTGGCTTTTGTGGATCTAGGTCTCCATTGGTAGGATTTTGAAACCCTATTCTTCCTACACCATTGGGTAAAACAAGTAACCAAAAGGCTGACTCTCCCTCACTAGCTGTGGATGGGCTGATTTGGGGCTCTAATGTTACCAGTAGAGTCCCAGGAACATCATAGGGAATAATTGATAAAAACCACACAAATCTAGTTTTTGGTGGATGGATCCTGATCACAAGTAAATTTTGTGTAATACATTTTTAATTGCATGTTTAAAATATATCAGTGTGTATCATTACATTTTCTTTCTGTTTTAATTAAAAGGGTCTAATGTACTTCAACACTAAACTGAAGTTAGCTGAAAGACGGCAACAGAGGATTCGTGATTTAAAGGCAAAGTATGAGCTGTTAAAAGAAGAGCTTGAGGAGACCAAGGCTCGACTTATGATGGATCCAAACAAGTGGAGAGGACAGTGTATGTGTTTTTGGTTATTAGGAAAGTTTCGTTGCCCACATTTCAAATTTTGTCCACCTACCTTATACCATTATATATTGTTCTCCCTCTTTCTGTGCAATGATTAGTGTAATGTTAACAGTTGTTGTCATTGCCACACTGTTTGGGTCTGTTTGGTTACTTTAATGACAAAGTCTAAACAGCCAGTTGCCAAGTTACCGGCGTTGCCTTTCAAGAGGGAGGGGAATAACTTTCATACTTTCTGTACTAAAATGTAAATTAGATTTACTTAACTGCCAGTGGGCAAAGTACAGGTTCACTTTCAGACTACTATATTAGGAAACATATCTGAAAAATAAACACAATTTAATTTTACCTATACAATACTTTGGTTTTTCACCAACAGTTGAGATGGACCCAGGTCTGGAGGAGGAATCTCAGGAGTATTTAGAGGCACTGGAACAAGTCACTGAAGACCTGGAGCTCTGTGTTAATGTATGCAAATCTCATGTCATGATGGTAACCTGCTTCGATATTGGGATAATCACAGATCAGCAAGATGGAGGAGGAAAAGAAGTTGAAGTCTGAAGAAGATGGACACGAATGAATATAGACTAATGGACCATAGAATGAAGATTTTTTTTTGGGAACGATCCTGCACCGTGCAATGAAAACAAAAAATGTACATTGGAATGTGGAAATGTAAAATTGTAAAGAATGTTATTGGATTGAAACCGATGATGGATTGTAATGTTTCACAATGAATATGGTGCCTCAGACATGGTTTAGCCTACTTGAGCAGTCTAGTTTTATGTTGGAACCAGCAGGAAATAGAATGGCCTATGTGCTTAAGCATTTATAAATAGCTGAAGCTTTGGGATACCAGTCCCGCACTAGGCTCCAGTCAAAAGGGGTTTCCACCTTCAATTTGCAGCTTTGGAGGGAATAGTTTATGGTTCCAAGCTGCTACTAACTGGTAGAAGAAGAACTGATAACCAACTATGTTCCAGCAGTGGTCTATAAAATATTGGCTCTGGAAACATGGGGCCAGGGGTACACATCTTTGCTTTTTTTTTTTTTAACAATCTCTTTACTTGTTTAGGAGAATGTTTTTACAGGAGCCCAGGCCTTGTTTACAACAGATGCCATGTCATGTTTTTGCTACAAGGATTGTTCACATTAATATATTGCGTTAAAGAGAAATATTGTGAATATGCCCTTTGCCAAACCATACACAGTAACCATCTTATTTTTTTTTTTTTTTGCCATCAGATTTAAATCCACTTCTAGGGCCATAAAGGAATATAGCACTGAGGAGTAATTATTCTCCCCACCTAATCCAGCTTTACCACACAAAAAACCCTCCAATCCACCTGTTTAATTTAGAATTAGTATCTCATGGTTTGCCTCAGTAATTGTTTGCACACCATGGACGGGGGAAGAGTATTGCACAATAGCATAAAAATTGCTTATAATGTGCTTACAATAAACTTGGACTTTAGTTATATAGCTAGCTTTGCAGGGCTTTAAACTCTAATCTTCCATGTGCATTCCTCATGTTTGTATCCATTTGTAGTCATTAAACTTTGTCCTGGGCCTTTTTTGTGAAAATCTGCAGTATTCTTTGCAGATGTATAGACCGTTCTATAGAGACCATGCACTACTTATTTTATGTCAAATATGCCAAACCAAAAAATACTGAAAGATAAGGTCCATAGGCTATAGATTATTATTAATAAACAGGATTTATATAGCGCCAACATATTACACAGCACTGTACATTAAATAGGGGTTGCAAATGACAGACGATTACAGACAGTGATACAGGAGGAGGAGAGAACCCTGTCCCGAAGAGTTTACAATCTAGTAGATGACTGCCAGTCAATGTTTGCCCATTCAATAAAAAAAATGCTTTTCACAAAAACAAGTGAGGTCTGGGGTACTACAGGATTTTAGAATGGGTCATTTTAACTAAAGCACAATTATAAAGAGCAACAGCTTTGCTCTTTGCACATAAATGGAAAAAAAAAAGCTCGTAAAAAAATCATCTCATGCACGGAAGATGCTAGCTCTGTGTGTGGATCCTTAAGTTAGCACAGAGACCTAACATTAGTATAATGGTAAGAAAAGGGACGCTGGGAGCAACGGCTGGCCCGTTCAGCTATTGTGGGGGCACAGTGTAATTTTAAGATTGCAAACCCTTAACTTCATAGTTCATTGAGGGACACAACTTTATACATTGGCTATTTTAATATAACCACTATCAGGAGGAGGCTTACCAAGCTCATTGTGGGCATGGCTGTCCACCAGTCTAATTTATGAAGTTGCATCCCTCAATGATATATTGAGGGATATATACTTCTACTATAATATGTTAGCACTGACTGTAAAGTTCATTAAGGGATACAGCTGCCCCAATCATTGTTGGTAGAAAACCCCTTTTAATTTTTTGTTTTGTAGAGAGCCAGTCAACCTAATGCAAAACAATGCAGAATGGTACCCCTTGGTGTAAAGAGGAAGAAACATGGTTAAAAAAAAAAAAGTGTGTATTATTACAAAAAAGCAAGTGCCTTGTTTTCATATGAATTTTTTTATTTTATTTGGTGCTAGAATTTAAAGCCAGCAAACCTAAGCAGACCATTAAATGTATCAACATTTAAATTTTACAGTATATGTAAAAATTCCTTGTAAAAATACAAAACAGAAACATTGTAGCGGGAGCAATAATTGATTCTGTTTCCATACCTGAATTTGCCTTCTGATTTCACAGAAAAGCTGGTTTTATGCAACAAAACAACAACAAAAAGTAATTTGTATTTTGTACCTTGTAAACGACTACAACAACGCAAACATTTACAAACCTGTATAAAAGTTTTTGAAAACATTTTTAGAATTCAGTTTTCTACCATACCATTCGACTAAAACACCCTTCTTATGAAATTTTCAAGGTGGAAATGCTAAATTGCAGATGGATGTGTAATTTTTTTAGTCTGTAATAGTTCCCAAAAAGCATGTAACTTTTTTTTTTATGTAACAATACTACTTATGCATTTTGTAATCCATTTTTTACAGTTTTTCTATGGAAGGCAAAAACTCAGGTCAGACCTATTTAGATGCTGCATGTGATGTGTGCATTTTTTCTGTTTTGTATGAGATGGCTAAGCACCGACTGCTGTATGATTGCCATTTTGCCAAACACTTTGCAAAAGGTTTACGTGTGTATGTATTATTATTACATTTCATATGGAGTCATATTTTCTGATCATCTTGTTTTTTATATGGGGTTTACAAAACCTTTGTATAAATGTACAATACCTTACTTAAACTTTTATCTGTGAATAAAAGATACATTTATTAATATATGTTTAACAGTTTCCTTTTCACATCAGGACAAACTCACTTTCACATTGATTATAAAAAGATAGATTCTGCTCATAGCCCCCCTCATGCAAGGTAAATTCACCAACTCGTGGTCCGTACAGGAGTCCACTTAGGGGATAAAGCTGTGATGATTGAGCTTAAGTGAAATATGTTCCCCCATGTGACAGTGTTCTGGCCTATTACTTGAGAACTTTTATATGGCGTAGATCACATGCTTATCCAAACCTGCAACTCCTGAGCCTGGATTCACAAAGTGGGCTACCAACAGAAAGCCTTCACTTTGCCTCTGGACTTTCTCCAGGTATTCAGCCTAAAAAAATATAACATTAAAAAGGACTACAGATCTGTCATTCTAAAGAAGACGGCTCTCTGTGCCTTGGGTGTTTGCATTTGCCAGTTGGCACTGTCTTTCTAAAACCAGTGTTTCTCAACCAAGGTTTGGTGGAACCATAGGGTCTTTCAGAGGTTGCTACGGGTTCCTTGAGCAATCTGTACATCTCACATGAGTTTTAACTGACACCAATGATTTTTTGGCTATCTGTAATTGTGACATTCTTCCCATTGACTAACACACTAATAATATACCGTGAGCTGTGGATATAGTAATTATAGCTGGGTTTCTTAAGACCTGAAGGTTTATTCAAGTAATTGCCCCATGTGAAAACTTTTGAGAAAGCCTGATCTCTACTGTGATGTCTCTAGCCAAATAGTATCCACCAAAGAACATTTCTCTCATCTCCATACCAAAGAGGGGAGTGTTCTGTGGTCCTAAAAAAGAACTGGGAATGAGCTTTCAACTCTCAGCTTTTTCAGTAGTACTACATGTAAAATGTGGTAACAGAAAGCATCAAAGGCTTTAAAGCTAAAATCCGGGCCAAACAAATATTTTGCAAATGCAAGAGATAAGTGTATTCTTATTTGAATCTTGCTTTCCTTTAAAAAACGACACCTGTCCTTCGCCTCTAAGCAGGAGTTTTCCATAAAAATACACAATACCATTCATTGCTCTTTTTATGGAAAACTCCCCCTTTTTAATTTACTGCAGGCAGGAAGAATCTACTGGTTCCTTTCCTGGAATGTTGCTCTGTGCAAAGGCATTCTACAAAGCACAAAGGTCACTGCTAGTTTTACAATGTAAATATCTGAGTTTGCAAAGGTTTTTTTAGGTTTATTTAGTGCACAAAAAAGGTACATTTTTTGTGGCCTTTTTGTGACTGGGGTTTGCTTTGTATGGGAAGTGCTATAATTTGTGCCTCACCACTTCTTTCTGCAAAACGGGAGCAAATAAAAAATTTTCACATAAATATGGTACAAAACAATACCAGAAATCACCTCAAATTGACAAAAGTGCCCATATAGATGGTCTGTTTCCATACAAAAAATTAATCACCATTTTCATCCTCCACTGGTGTACATTAGACTTACACACTTTTATTGCAGCTTTGCAGGAAAAATGGCCAAGGCATGTTTTATTTTTCTCGCAATGACTAATGACCGGCATTGGCTATGTTTTCTGAACACTGTGAGTTGGCACTACATTTCTACAACAATGCCATGATTTCTGATAGCTTGCTGCAGTGTATCACATGAAGGGCAGAGAGGTGAGGACTCCGCCATAAAATTAAATGTCATTTTACAGGTCAATGATTGGCGGATTTTAATTGTGGAGACTATAAACCGATAACTGCAGACAGGGACAATATAGAATACATGGCCATGACCCCAAAGGGTTTCTTTGCTTTGTTCAAGGACCTATTTAAATGGACAAGAAAGAGGCGATTAGTCTTGTGGAGGTTTGTTTTAGAACATTATTAACTGCTTGATAAATAGATGGATGGGATTATGTGTTGTAAATAAATAAATACATTTAAAAGGTTTAGACAGTAAAAGTGGAATTTTATTTTAAAATGTGGAGCTGTTGCTAAAATGCAAGGGTTCAATTCACACTGTACTATTAGCACAGTGCTTGTATCCCCATTGCAAAAACACAAATGACACATTAAACAAAATACCAGAAGGGAAGAAAAAAGGAATATAATGTAACCTAGTCCCGACTTCTTGTATAAAGAGCATGATGCCATTATTCTGCCAGAGTGATCATGGGGAATTTTAACTTCTGTACCTCAAATCTCAAAAGAAGATGATGTAGCTCAATGCAAGATCATCTCATTTGATTTAGGCTACTTGACTTTACACATCTTTCTGAAAGGTGAAGAACATCACCCTTGCTTTTTAGGTGCAAGGTCTGCTTCAGGTGAACAATATAGGTCCAAGCCAAGCTAGACATAGAAACCCCTCTAAGCCAACAGGGTCCCCAAGTCAGTTCTGCACAAGAGTGAACTTGTCAAGTAGCCCAAATCAAATGTTTTTTTTTTTTTTTTAACATTTGCCTGCTAGAAGCATTTATCCCAGGAACAAAATCATAAAAATTGTTCACTTTCTAAACCTAAAATTGATAACATAGATAGCTTTAAAAAGTTATGTTAGCAATTGAGTTCAATGTGAATATATTAAACTGTTCTTCCCTATTTTGCTGATAGTTTCGCATTAAGGGAACCCATGCAGGGCAAAACAATTGCTATTTGCAGCTGAACAAATTAGCCTTCTTTTTGTGTCTACACTGTACTGAACAAAGACAGAAATGTAGTACTTCTATTATATCTGGTGCTATATACTTCTACTATATTAGCTGCTTGGCCTAATGCAGTGTAAGCTCCAAGTCCGACACAGTGGTCCTGAAGCAAAGGAGAGGCAACTACATAAGTTCCCTTTTATTATTGTATTTCAAAGAACCATTGAAAGCAAAAAACAAAAAAGATTCATCATCTGCTATTATGGGAAAAGGCCAAAAAAAATATCTACATTTATATATGTAAAATAATTCATCTCGAACTACATCTTTAAATTTTATTTTATGCAAGCTCTTTTTGCAGACAACAAAAGTTTTTCTTTTTGTAGGTTTATAAGGAAAAGTAGGGATAAAGGCTCTTATAAATATATGATTTGTCACACGCCACTCACATAAATGTGAGTAATCGTAGGACAAAAGAAAACAGAAGGAAAGTAAGGGTGTTATAAAATGGCAAATGTAATTTATGTTCTTATTGCAAAATTACCATACATTAACAATAGAACAATCGTCATTACACATGGTGGATTTCAAGGGTTATTGAGGTCATCCCCGCATTCGATAACCAGGGTACATCTGACCTCATAAGCTATACATAGCGTCTGTACAGTAAATGCTACACGCCTCTTAGCCCGACGCATTTCGCCTATTCACTTCTTTAGGGGTAATGTTGAGGATGCTTATGCTCTAGGTAAGTAGGTACAGGCATAGAAAAGATTATCAAAAATCAAGAATTTAAAGCTATTTGTATACACATGTTCATAACTTCGTATATAGATGCGTGTTGGGTAATCAACTTTAGAAAGATAAAATAGGTTGTGCATTGATGTGCAGTTATTACCATATATGTTATAAATATGTGATTAGACTATTATGGTGTATATCAGAAGGTAGTTGGATGAATCAGTACAGGTAGTCTAGTCCCCTGGTTACATACGAGATAGGGTCTCTAGGTTTGTTCCTAAGTTGAATTTGTATGTAAGTCAGAACAGGTACATTACTTTAATAAATGCAATTAGGACAGATGTTTGTCTCAACATTTTAGGCAGCATGGTGTTAGTCACTGTATAAAATCCTCACTGTGAGTTAATCGCAAACAAAGCAAAAAAAACCTTTATGAAGTATAGACATTCATTACCTTCTGGAGCAAGCTGTGCTTTGATATGCAAAAAAACAACTGCAGAGTTTGTCTTGGTCATTAAAGAGTTACAAGATGTTGCAGAAGAGCAAAAGAATTCTTCTGCAAGTCATGCAAACCACCTCCTCCCCCAACAAGCCTCTATCCTGCACAGGAACGAGCAGGGAAGCCCGGTTTCTATCAACGAGGAGTCCATATGTCAGATATCCCTATCTCGGGGACTACCTGTAAATGTACAGAACTTCATTTAAAAGTTTGGGGATGGAGTATATAGAGAAGCCAGCAATGAGATGGGTAAAGTAAAGAGTACATAAAAGGGTCTTATTAAAAAGGTTTGGTGAGCACATACTTTTGAAAAGTAATTACATTTGAATAGAATAAGGGTGTAAAACTGACATATTTCAGAAGTTGGTGGGAACTTGAGGGTTTCACATAGAGAGAAATCTCAGTAAAATGTCTCTGAGAAAATACCTATAGGGTTAGAGTCATATATATGTTGTTTATAGGGATAGATAACTAGGGACATAGCATAAGTTGAAATATCATTTCTTTTTGTAAAAAAAAAAAAAAAAAAAAAAAAAAAAAAGAGTAGGGTTCAATCAGTGGAGAGCTATATCAGTATAATGTACAATTGAAGGATCAAGTTACCTGGATATGAAAAGACCCTTCAAGTGTTTCTTCCTAATGTGTTGACAAGGAAAGGGCTGAAAATAGGACAGAAAAGAGTGTGCAGAAGTATGCCCTCATCAGTATGTTGCTGCTCTGAAAACTATACTACCTGGCCAAAAACAGTACCCAAGCCAGTAGCGGCGGTTTTATCTCGGGTTGCTTCTGTTGGTCAGGTCTAGGTTCAGCAACATTATGCACCCAAAAAAATTGGGTCAATTGACTACCTGAATATACTAGATGACCAGGTTTTTCCATCAACAGAATTTGAAGATGACAATGCCAACATTGAGTAGTTTGGGGAGCTTGAGACATCATTTTCACCCATGGAATGGAACAGACCCTAACCCCATGGAGAAGATTTTGGATGTGCTGCAGAAGACTTTAAACAGCAACCTGACTCTCCTATCATCAGTACAAGATCCTGGTGAAAAATTAACGTTGCTCTGGATAAAAATTTGTTGGAATAAATGGACATTGCATAAAATAATCCAATGAAATATTAGTGTGTATGACTATTTGTCCAGGCAGTGTAAATGAACAGCAATACAAAATAATTTCCATGTATTTGTGTAATTGGTCATTTGTTAGGAGTTCAACTTTAACTATAGATATATACATTAGGGTAACAAAAATGAGGCAATTTGTTTATAGTGACAATTTTGTATGTTCTATTCATTAGCAGTTTGTTATTTCTTTGCTACAGATATATTCTCCATGTCTGAAATATCGTACTTTTTTATCACTCGTTTTAGTTGCTGCTGGTGTTTTTTCCTCCCCCAGTGAGATTTTGCTTAAAAAAAATAAAAATAAATATGACTGTTCCCATGTGCTCCATACACATTATAGGCAGTAGTTTCAAAACGTATGTCCATACTAAGCAGAGATCCTCTGAGGTTCTTTAATGATTGACAGATTACTGCTGGAAAATGCATTTCCTTAGCAAAGCATTTTTTCCGAAGCATCATAAAAGAAAAGGAACACTTTATAACCGTGGCTGCAAGCAATCTTTAAATGTCCCCGTACATACATGAATCCCTTTAATTGGTTTTTCTTATAGTCCGTTGGATGTTCTATTTACTCTCTGAAGTTGAAAGTCTGCCTCCGAAAGCTGGTTTTAAATCTTGCAATTTCTGCCGAGCTGGCAGAATGAATTTCTTTTTTTTTTTTCACAGCCCCCTTCTTCTGCTTTGGGCCTTTCCATTATCAGTGGGTCTTTTTGGCCAATGCTCATGACGCACAAATACCATTTAGAAGTGTAAGCCATCTGCTATAAAAAGCAAGCTGTCTTTATAATTTAAATGGGAATAATCTTTTTTTGTTTACGTAACGTCCTTTAATCTTTTGTGGGCTAGCAAATGGAGACATCTGTTTCTAACTGGATGTACCTGAAACTAATCAGCACAATCAAGGCATTCTCCAGGAGACTTAATTGTCTGTCTTTTTGTGCTCATGTTACCTGGAGGTTCATTCATCATTATTTGGCAAAAAGAGGTTTGCTTGACTACAACCCAGAACTAACATATGTATACAATATGTGAAATAACATCATGTTTATTAAAAAAAAAAACACTTTAAAGGGGTCAGTCTGCCCAAAGGTGAAATTTCAGGCAATGATGGCGTCTAGTGGCCTGAGACACCCAATAGATGACTTTGATTCTTGGAGATTCCAATGTTTAGATCCCCCTGTGGTTCCTGGCTCTGTTTCAGACTACTCTGGGGTAATTCCACTCCTGTTGTATTCCTCATACTCTAAAATTAATTAAAAGTCTAGCAGAGAGCAAATGACTCCTTCCTAAAGGGCATAACAGATGTGCAGACCCTGAAACAAAAGCACTGTAATTTCACCAGCACTGTAATACTCAGCTAAATTTCCTAAGAAATATAATATGAGTTTGTGGTATAAACTATAGACTTTGTTTTGGATACATTGGGAACACGGAGAACACTCAGAAGCTTTTTGAAGAATCTGGTGTCACCGGGTGATTCACCCCTTTTGTTTTGTCCTGGTGGCCATTGTTATAAGGCAGAAAGTTATGGTAAATCCAAACTCTTACTGATTTCACTAGAGTTGAGGTGAAAATCAAACAATATAGACACCTCCACTGGTGACCACTGGTGGGATTTCCTCTGATGTTGGATAAACTGTCCTCACTTTCGGGAGTGTCTCTAAAACAGAATGTAAAGAAAACGAGAAAACCTACGGTACACAGACAGCAAAACCAAAAAGGGATTTTACTATTCACTATTTGTTTTTAAAAGAAGAACAAAGAAGGGTTTAGCTTGAGATGCAGTTAAACTCTACCAAACTCTAAAATATCAATGTTGGTCCTTTAAAGTGGCAAGATATAGCCCCAGCACAACCCACTTCATTAAATCCATGAAAGCCTTTAGGAGTTCTCAAATAATAATGCTCACTGAAGAAACCATTGCTCTGGTATTCCATAGCAGCCAATTATTTGAACAAAGACCTAGGCTGAAGGAAAAATAAGTCAGTCCAAATTTAACGAGAGTTTAGTTTGCTCAAGCACTACAGGTTGGATAGAAATGTCATGCAACATTCATGTCTGTGCTGCACCACAGCCGGTAAGGGGTACAGAAGTAAAAGCAAAAAAAGGAAATCTCATGAGTATTTGATATCATGCAGTTTAAATATATTTAACACCATCCCTTTTCTAGCTATTGCAATTTTATCAACCCCCTACTGTATCCAAATTAAGGAAAAAATGCTTAACTATACATACTTTGAGGGAACAGTTATGGAAAATCTTCACAAAACTCTCTGTACTCTTCTCATTGTAGACAGAAACAGTTGGAGCCATAGACACAAGGAAATTATTTTTATGACGGTACTGGGACCTGTTAAAACTAGATATGAGGTTCAAAGTTGTCACTTACTGCTGCTGAAAGGTTAATATGAAGACTTTGGACCATAACAACCAATTTGCTACTTCTTACCCTTTCCACCAGTGGTTAGAAAAGGACAGGACTAAGCTTGGTGTATGTTCCATAGAAATATAGAAAGTAATGTAAAACTTACTAGAAGCACCAGCTAGCTCACCACACTGGTGAGCTGGGGTAGATCTTTCCATCAGACTCAAAAGAGAATCCATTTATTTTCCATCCATTAACGATGGAGACATTAGTTTGACCTAATAGTTACATTTCAATCTGTCCAACAAAGTTCCTTGGCTTTCCTTCCTATATCATCCCGTATGCTTCTATAAAGGGGGCAACGGTGAAAAGAAATATAAATCTTAATCGAGCAAGAACAAATCTGATTTTTCTAGGCTATGTTTTCTATGTGTCTGTCTACAATAGCAGAATCATTGCTATTATAGTATAATGAGAAGTGTAAGGCTATGTTTGGAGTTGCTTTCAAGATGTTATCCTCAGTTTCATCTGAAAAAGGGGATAAAGGGACGGATAAGGCTGTTTTGGGATCCAGGCTCAGAGTATCCTGGAAGAAATGGTGGGTCAGGCACTCCAGAGGAGAGAAGAGAGAGGAGCAAGTAGAGAGAGGGGAGAAGAGAGAGGAGCAAGTAGAGAGAGGGGAGAAGAGAGAGGAGCAAGTAGAGAGAGGGGACATTGATGTCCTGCAAGGATGTTTATGTTCTGTTTTTATTTGAAGTGAATAAAATTAGACAAAGTACCCTTAATCCTATCTGGAGTTGGGAATACCTCTGTGTTTTATAATAATCCCTCTCTTTATCAATGTCATGCAAAGCAAACAATCACTTGACATTTTCTTCTGTTTTCCAATGTTTTGTTGATATTTAATATATTTTCTTTGAATCCCAAATCATTTAAAGACATGCAGATTTATAAAAATGTTACTTTATAATGTGAAGTATTGACACAACCTGTTTTGAGAAAATAAAAAAATGACAAGAGATATGACAGGCCAAGCTTTATCCTTATGCCATGGATAGATACACAACTAAAATCCCACAGTTGGGAAATAAATATTTTTGAGAATTAGCCAGTTATTGGTTGAATATTGCTTTTTACCATTTTGCTCCTTAGTCATAAAGTTGGCATCCAATTTCAACAAAAAATTGGAAAACCTCTTTAAGGACAAAAAAATGGATGTTATTTTTATGGGCACTCCCCAAAGGTAATATTATTCATGCTGAATAAACAAAGTATTAAATGCAGATGCAGTACACCTACGCCCTGCATGATATATTACAACCTTTTAGTTAGAAAACTAATTTAATATTGTAGGAAGGATGGAATCATAATTTTATTACAGAAAAAGCCACAATGTATTTAATCGGTCAAAATCTAATTTTCAAGTTATTTTTTTTCCTTGTTGAATTTTCCTAAAATGTCCTGCTGCATCACATGATATGTAATATAGATATGCAGTATGTGTTTCATGTAATTACAATAGGAAACTTGCTCTCCCTCTTTTATCTAATGTATATCATTTTTTCATGTGAGCATGCAATTGTAATAATCATTTAAATTATTTTTTGTAGAACAAAATGAGTTTGGCAACAAATGTACAGTGAAAGGTTCTAAAGACCAAAAATACATAGGGGGAAGCTTTTCACAAACCCCAAATCATGTGGGAGGCTTTCTACAGATCACCAATATACAAGGGGGGCAGACCATTTACAGTAGAGGTCTTTTTTAAGGAACCTTCATGGTACAGGGGGGGTTTACATGGACAACAAATCTACTAGATTGTAAGCTCTTTGGGGCAGGGTCCTCTCCTCCTGTGTCACTGTCTGTATTCGTCTGTCATTTGCAACCCCTATTTAATGTACAGCCCTGCATAATATGTTGGCTCTATATAAATCCTTTTTTATTAGTAATAATAATATGAATAATAATAATAAAATGTAAAAAGAACCTTTTCACAAAGCACAAATGCATAGGAGTGGCTTTCTACAGACCACTAACCTGCAGTGGAGGTTGGCCAAAAAACATCAAGATAAAGAGGAGGCTTTCCACATTACAACAAAGTTCAGTGGAGACACAACAGTTCCACCTGCAAGCGGAGAAAAGTAGTGATGCTCTTGTCACTACTCTGGTGAACTTAAGCTGAAGGGAACATTTTGATTAGCAAGATCAGGAAAGTCCTTTACTATAATAATAGGGGTAAGAAACATACCCTAGTGGATGAAGCAGGTGTTGAGTTCTGCAAAACAATCCAAATTTTTGCAGTTTGTTTTATGGAAAATTTTTTTGCTTTTGATATTGATTCTGTATAATATAATTTGCAGATTTTAATAGAATTGTTGATTTAGTCCACTGCCTAAAAAGTCCCATTTTCAATCAATCTTTGTAAAAACATACCCCATGATTTATACAGTACTAGTCAAAAGTTTGGACACCTTTTTTTTATTATTTTCTACAGTTTAGAGTAATATTGAAGGCATCTAATTCATGAACAAATACATATGAAATCATATGTTATCTAATGCACCAGCAATGGGTCTGCCATCAGCCTGAACCCAGAGGCCCCATATTCTCTAATAATGTAAAATTTTAACACTTTGAAATACTTACTGCAGTGTGAATGTGAATATATTTTAGATGATACACTTTAATCATCTTATTTGACTGTTCAATTTTCAAGAAAAAAATACAGCGGCACAAAATATGAAAAGTCATTTCCAGCTCCACAAGGGCAGAATTTGTGAATCATTTCTGGGTTGTTCTCTGTTACTGCCTGATTTTTAAGAGGCTGTAAAACTATACTGGCTGAGAATTCATAAAAGAGATTGGCTGCTGAATGAGATACTTTATAATGAACTAACAGGGGAGAGAGAAAAATCAGCAAGGCATAGTAAACCACGCAAACACAAGAGTGATAAAGCTAGACCAACAACGGAAAGAATTATTGTAACCTGTGAGAGTGCCCTGGATAATCTAATCCATTTTACCATGTGAAATTGGGGCAACGTTAACCCCTTATAACCAGGGTTCCTCTGTGGTCATAGTGATTCCAGTTTATTGGGCTTTAACTGAGCTTTTTTTAAAACATTTCTCTTTCAATCATTTTTCCTAGAATAGCTAGAAAATGCCCCAAAACAATGAAGCAGTACATTTCTCTTTAACCTTTACAAGCAGCGGCAGACCTTTCCAGGTAAATGGATCTCAGCAGGAAAAGCATCTAGACAGACTGAAGAACCTTGCCCAATTAATAGTGTTTTCCTGTTTGTGTGCATCAAATTCCTCTATAGGTATAAACATTAATGCTTGAGTAACCTGGGCATCCACGGGTATGGTTGGCGCTGCCCTTGTAACTTTTCAGGCATTTTGGGCTTTTCTAATGCATCCGGCTACATATATGCTTTAGGTTAAGTAGCAGACAGATTTTATGATATTAACACTACTTTATCTCTCTATGGAAGCAAAAATAATGGACATAAATTTCATGAACAAATACATATGAAATCATATGTTATCTAATGCACCAGCAATGGGTCTGCCATCAGCCTGAACCCAGAGGCCCCATATTCTCTAATAATGTAAAATTTTAACACTTTGAAATACTTACTGCAGTGTGAATGTGAATATATTTTAGATGATACACTTTAATCATCTTATTTGACTGTTCAATTTTCAAGAAAAAAATACAGCGGCACAAAATATGAAAAGTCATTTCCAGCTCCACAAGGGCAGAATTTGTGAATCATTTCTGGGTTGTTCTCTGTTACTGCCTGATTTTTAAGAGGCTGTAAAACTATACTGGCTGAGAATTCATAAAAGAGATTGGCTGCTGAATGAGATACTTTATAATGAACTAACAGGGGAGAGAGAAAAATCAGCAAGGCATAGTAAACCACGCAAACACAAGAGTGATAAAGCTAGACCAACAACGGAAAGAATTATTGTAACCTGTGAGAGTGCCCTGGATAATCTAATCCATTTTACCATGTGAAATTGGGGCAACGTTAACCCCTTATAACCAGGGTTCCTCTGTGGTCATAGTGATTCCAGTTTATTGGGCTTTAACAGAGCTTTTTTTCAACATTTCTCTTTCAATCATTTTTCCTAGTATAGCTAGAAAATGCCCAAAAACAATGAAGCAGTGCATTTCTCTTTAACCTTGACAAGCAGCGGCAGACCTTTCCAGGTAAATGGATCTCAGCAGGAAAAGCATCTAGACAGACTGAAGAACCTTGCCCGATTAATAGTGTTTTCCTGTTTGTGTGCATCAAATTCCTCTATAGGTATAAACATTAATGCTTGAGTAACCTGAGCATCCACAGGTATGGTTGGAGCTGCCCTTGTACCTTTTCAGGCATTTTGGGCTTTTCTAATGCATCTGGCTAGATATATGCTTTAGGTTAAGTAGCAGACAGATTTTATGATATTAACACTACTTTATCTCTCTATGGAAGCAAAAATAATGGACATAAATTCTGTTACAGAGCTTCAAGCAGGTTTCAAGCAGGTTTAGCATTCTATAGAATTGTATAAGAATACCAAACCCATCCAAAGTGAATAAAAGTCCATTGACACTATACCCTATATATAGACCCTATATATGCTTGGACACCTTCTTCCCTAAGTTGCTCCTCAGCTGCTCATTCTAGCATGGTAACAGAATATCATCAGTCTCTGACCACCTTCTGAGTGTTCAAGGTTTACAAATACACACAAATACTAAGCTATTAAGTGACAGGCAGTCTGACTTGCATTTACATTTGTCACCATTTAATAAATGCTCCTTAATGTAACAATCCAATCACTTTATTGCAGGGAGTTTCGAACTTTCTAAATAAAGGGATAATGGGAGTGAAAAAAACTCCACTAGGAGTAAACTTTGCCACTGGCTGGGTGGTTAGGGAGAGTAAAAAATTACCTGAGGCCTGTGGAGGAGAAATAGTGCCCCATCATTGTATCAGTGGAAGAATTAGTGTCCTGTTGTTGATATCCGTGGCAGAAAAAGTTCTATCATTGATATTAATAGGATAATAATGTGTTCACCATACATGGTATCAGTATAAGGAATACTGGCCCATTCGTTATGACAGTGGGAGGAATCATTGGCATCTGTTGGGAAATTTCTACCCTATTCTTAAGGTCATTTGGTAAGATATTGCCCCATTAATGGTGACAGCGAGGTCATTTGCTTCATCAATAGGGGCGAAAATTTCCTCGAACTTCTGATTGGTCCGTGAAATTTCAGCGAACCTATTTCGCGAAACCATTGGAAGATCGGATTCTCAGGGCTGCATTCGTTCATGCAATCTTTTTTTTGTGAAAAATTAGATCTTGTTTGGCGAATTTACACCAGTCGTTTTCACTTACAATTTCGGTGAGGGAAAACGTCTCAATTCGCAGCGAGATCGAGTTTTAAAAACTTGCTCATGCTTATTCATCAATCTGGTCAATGTCAGGAATAGTGCTGGTTAAAGTCAAGTAAGGAAAGTATAGGGCCCACTTCCTTACTGGGTCAAATTTTTGTGCTGGAAATTCCCCCTTTAGCCAGGCCCATGGTATAAAAATTACATAAAATATTTTGGCAATTAAATAAATATTCTTGGACTACTAAATGTTTGCTCTGGTTCTCCCTACACATTCTATAACAGCGGTTCCCCAACTGGTGGAAAATGTTGGTGGTCTGAAGTTCCTTCCCCTTTGAGTGACACACGGCTCCCCGTGCATGCGTGGTCCGGAGTCCGTGAAATTAGTGATCCGTGACGTCCAAAAGGTTGGCAACCACTGTTCTATAACAAAAAACTGGCAATATATCTATATCACACTATTTTGTAGATAATTAAAAAAAGTTTGGTTGGAGTTGAAGTTCATTAGAAAAATGGAAAGGAAGGAAACATAGAAATATGTGTTGGAAACATTTCTCTTTAAGGCCATTTAAGGACAGAACACCTTTATGCTTTATAGCTGCTGTCCATTTATGTTTATGTAGAACAGACATTTTATTAAACAGATCTGAGCAATCTTAATTAAAGGCCTTTCATTACTGTTTGGCGGATCAATTATCTGGCGGTAATAGGTAAGATACTAAAGCGTGTACCTACAAGGAGAGCAGGGCATTAAATTTATACGCTTGTGGTAATTAAATATATTGGTCTGACATTTGGTAGACCGGTTGTAGCGAAGTTTAATTACCTCTCTTCTGTGGCATAAGGGAACACTGTTTAAGAATTTAACTACCGTTTTCTATCTGATTAAAGCCAACCTGCTGCATTAGGGTCAGATTTCGTTTGGTGGAAATGTCCCTGTTTAAGTGATAAAAGAAGCAAGAGAAAATAAAAAAGTAAGCAGAAACATAAGATTTAAAGGTCAAGTTCACTTTTTGGTGAAGTTGTCTGCTAAAATGTTTCCCTCTCCCCCATATTCATGTATTACGACCAGATTACTTTTCCTTCTGTCCCATGCCGAGTTCCTCACCATAAAGCCCAGCCTGGGACTGTACAGCCTTTGCAAAAAAAAAAAAAAAAAAAGTCACAGCAACATCCAGCTACAACTGTTCATCTTCTGGGTGAAGTACAAATCATCCACAGGAATGCATAGAGGTTTAAGGTGCGGGTATGTGGTATTTGGCACCAGGCAACGGCTTTGTAGCACCAAGCAGTGCCGCATAGTAAAAAACTCAGTGATAGGGTTAAACGTTAGATATTCAATGCTGGTGGGACTATGTATTATCGATTACAACGTTACAGCCCACCAGCATTGTTATTTGGAACCATTTGATCTAATTTGACTGTAATCCTCCTGTATATGCAGACCATTAATCATATAAAGTCACGTACCCCTGAGGAAGCCCAACCTGGGTGAAACGCGTTGGGGACTTATGCAGAAACACGGTCATATTATTTTTATTGTGTTTGTTAGTACCATCCTGTCTAGTGGATTACCCTACTTCTGTGAATTACAACAGAACTAGGAAACACAAAAATCTGTATACGTTTTACTGTATGAAGTTATTTTGTATGAATTTAATACATATGAATACAATACACTTTGACTTACTACTTTTGAGCCTCAAACCTCTTTCTTTGCCCTCTCTTTGGAATTTTCTTGATTAAAATGTGTTCATAGTTATTGCTTTTCATTTATCAGCATCATGTTATCATTTATCAGGTTGTGATGAGTTTACTAATGTCTTGCATGTGATTAGGGCTGGATCAGGGTAGGAGGGGCTCATACATAAGTTATACTTCCCAACATTTGGAGATAGCCAAATAGGACAACTGTTTATATCAAGGTATGTGGGCCAATGACATGTCCCTGCCATGCTTCGATTTTGTGGATCAAATAAATTAATGTGCAAAAAAATTAGTTACATTGACAAATTATTTTTTCTACTATTTTCCCTTTTTATAGGTTTCTCAAAAAAAACAAATTTAGAAGTTGGATAAAAAGGTTTAGTCCAAAATACCACTTTAATAAAAAGCTTAGCTGATCTGCTAGGTGGGTGGAGTGATATTTCAGCCATGGGTTGGCATCTTTACCTTGGGTGCCCAAAACTGCATTGAACAGTGGTCTCTATTACCAAATATTACTACTAAAACCATCCCAACCTTTAAAAGATGCATGTGTGAATGTTTCAATCTCACTATCCAGAAACCCAACTTCATTAGATTTGCTTTGATGCGTTTCCCTTTTTGTTATTCATCATCAATTTTCTATACAGAGGGATTATACAAGTTTGATAGCAATTTCCAACTCAAGTACTAAAACTATGAAAATAAAAATAATACATTTTATTTTAATGAATATATAACTGCAATATTTGGAGCTTTCATTGAGCTTCAATAAATAAGTAAGGAGCTATTCTTTAGGAATCCCCATATTTATGAATTTATTATGATCACTCAGCTAAACAAATAGGAAAATTGCCAATTGACAACATTGATGCTTTTTGTTTTCTGCCTTGGAAAGGTTACAGGATTCTTGAATTTTAATGTAACGGTATTTAAGAGCGCAGCCTGCAAGTTCAGTCGCCCCGTGCCTCCCAGCAACTGCCTGCCCAGCTGGTGTTCATGCCATGGATCCTGCCTGGGGGCTTCACCAGATGGCACAGTGTGTGGCAGAGTGGATGCAGGGATAACGAGTTATTCAGGAGAGGCTGAAAAGGTTAGAGCGACAGAGCAAAGGAAACAAAGTGACAGTGGTCTTTTCTTTGCCAGTAAATTGGGTTGCCTTCGCGTATTCAAATTTCTCGTCAAAAACTCAACACTCAAAAAATAATTAGGAAGTAAGCAACTTACTTGTGTCAAATTTTTTTTTTTTTTAGAAAAGGCTACTGATCCACATTGGATTTGAACCTACAAGACCTCCTAAGGCCTACGGGGGCACAAAGCAAAACTCAAATTTGCAGCAATATTTTTTTTACATAATGCCCCTTCCTACCACCCACAAGCTGTTCAGATTTCTTTTCTTATTTTACCATTTATTTGAAGTACGTCCAGGACATGCCCTGCCAAGCTATCTTGCTTGGCCTTCAGATTTGCACCTAATACACAAAAGTGGCTAACTACAATAACTTGGAAAGCAAGCCAACACAGTCTCCCATTACTTGCTTCCTCTGCTGTGAATTATGTCATCGGTCAGCCCAGCGAGAAAGAATAGACTTCCTGTGCCGGCCTGGTAACAAGTTATAACAGCAAGCAGTGCAGCTTCATGCTGTCAGGGGCCCAATTAGTAGCAGAGGAGAGTAAGTAAAGGCTGGCATTATATGTATAATATCTATGTGGATGTTTGTATTGGGGCATGTGTGCATACCTCCCATCTGTGCTCTTTCAGTCCCCTGATCCCTATTTCCAACTCGGTTGTCCTTCCTTCTGGGTGGATAAATACTGTACACCCCTAAAAAAATGTTTAATAAATATTTTGCACTAAAACATTCATGCTGCCATTACATTATTTAATATGTTTAGGAAACCTATAAAGGAAACATAGTTGTGAAAAAGCACTTGGTTTATCCAGTTAATTATGCCTATTAATTTTTAATGGTAAGAGATGGCAGTGGCAGGGGTATGTCAAATGCCTGCATACTGTGAACTAAAAAAGGTCTCTTATTTATCTTCCAACGATATGTAGGTACGTGTAGATGTTGGATCAAATGTTGCAAAGGATCTACTACCAGTAGAGACAGTAGAATACATCAAAGGGGATGTTGTTTACTACACTACTACTGCCTGCACTCTACATTACACACTCCTGACCCCTGCACTCTGTACCTTTTATACATATATGCCTCCTGTACCCTGTAGGTTATTGCACTCTGGGCACTGATTTGTGTTACTTTTGCATATACTTTAAACAGTTTTTGGTGGGCGAAAGTGCTGCAGCATGTGCATGGATCAGGGAAATTTAATTCTTCCCGACTCTAGTGCACAACTTGGCCCTGTCGATTTTTTTTGCTACACAGCAGACAGGCCTGGAATGAAGAAACGCAGGGAGAGATAGTGGAAGGTATGCATTAATAAAAGGATAGGGGGAAGTAGAGGTAGTGATAGGGTAAAGGATAAAGTGAGGTAAAGAATAGGAGGGGTTAAAGGCATATAAAACAGTGGTCACCAACCTTTTTGGACCTATGGACCACTAAATGCACGGACTCCTGACTGCGCATGGGCGCATTGTTAATATGGTTGCTATTGTTATTTAAAGAATTTATTTAAATTTTAAAACAACGGCCTATTGGCCATTAACCACTATTGGTGTTCCGTGATAATTGGGAGGGTTAAACAGGTGGGATTGGGTGGAATACTGGAAACAGTTTCTCTGCCCCGACACAGTCAAGACATTATTACAGATATTTTGGCCTTTCATATTTAAAAATAATCTGGCCTGGAAAAAGATTGGACATCCCCAATCTAAACTAAATTACATACAACAGTCTAAATGTGAACAGTAATATAGAAGACAGTCAATGATATGCTGTGTATTGCATGTGTCTGTAGTAGATAGCACAGGACAGACACTAGCCTGAACTCCACTTTTTTACTCCTTTCTGCTTCTGTATATAAAAGGTAATAATAGACACAGTATCACCTAAAAGAATAAGGAATAAAGATAGTCCGTTCTACTCATGAACTGAATTCACACATAGAGGGCACAACAATATGCCGTTAGCTGTGTTCCTAGTTCTAGGTAGGATCCAATGCATGTGAAGCTATGCAATATTTTTTTTCCACATACAGATAAAATTGGCTTTATGGAAGTTCTGCAACACTTTAGTTTTCATTATTTATTATTACACAGAATTTATATAGAGCCGTCATATTACGCAGCACTTTACGAAGTCCATAGTCATGTCACTAGCTGTCCCTCAAAGAGGCTCACAATCTAATGTCCCTACCATAGTCATCTGTCTTTGAATACAGTCTAAGGTCAATTTTGGGGGAAGCCAATTATCTTACCTGCTTTTGGGATGTGGGAGGAAACCGGAGTACCCATAGCAAATCCATGCAAACACAGAGAGAACCTGCAAACTCCATGCAGATAGTGCCCTATCGGCCAGAGTGCTAGCCACTGAGCCACCGTGCTGAATCTCACCAAGGACTTTATTTGCAGGTCTCCACACTATAATGTAATGTAACTGACTTCACCAACCATCATCTCCTGCAAATATACTTCCAGCAATATTAACCTCGGAGTCAGTGCCTCTTCCACATCAAGCTTTGCATACACCCATACTGAACTTATCTGTAAAATGACAGATCCTCTTTAATTGCTTAATGGCTACATGACACGTTTAAGTCTGCAGATTAATTTTGTGGTTAATTTTGCTTTTCACATGTCTGCAGAGCAGTACAGTTCACTCCCAATCCATGCTATTACCATGAGAATTTATGTTAATGTGGATTTCATGAGGTAATTGGTTACCACTGTTAATCCTTTCATCTCAGGAGCTCAATGCACAATAGCCCTGCTGGAAACTGCACTGGATTTTTTTCTCTTTCATATATTACATTATATTTTGAAAGTAAGACAAAGATTTTTTTTTATTTCCACAGGAAATCAATATGTAGCAAAAGGCTTAGCTGCGTCAGCCATTGTTTTCTTAAGACAACAAGAAGAAGTGACATGATAATATACAAGTGTTTTGTAACATTGGTCCATTAATTCTTTTCAAAATGGGTTTGTAATGAGCTATAGCTCTTTTTGGGGGCCTTTTCTTTGTGTATTTCTTGAATGGAACAATGCAACAGGTAAATCTTTACTCTTAGGTTTGTTTTTGGAATAATTCCTTTTGAGTATTACACTTCCATTGTATAAGCAGGTTGTCCTTAGCAGTAAGAGCACAGAAAAAAAAAAAAGAATTAAGAAAAGGGGGATTTTATTAGAACTTCCACTGGACCTGGCAGATGGGGCGAAAAAAAACAACCAATGGGCAGCAACAAATTAAGTGAGAACGGGACCCCAGGCAAGGAAGCAGCTTTTACGCTTCACCCACTCCATCTCTTTAGATAATTATAGCAATAAACTGCCCCATTTGCATTGCATGTATTGGCATTAACACCTACTACCTACTACTGCATCTTTCTTTTGACATGAAAGGCCTGAGGTTGTCCTGGGCATGCTTGGGTCCAGTGTCTTTTCATTATAGAATCATGCCAATGCCTAGCCTGATAAATCACACCCAGCCACCTCCCAAACCAGAACACAGCATCAATATGTACACTGAATCAACTTTCTCAAGATGTATTGCCACAGCAGAAAAAAAGTTACACTACTTCGACATAACAGTATATAGCATTCCAGCCAATAAATAGGTAGACCCACCAGTTCATACATGCCTATGATATGCTTTTATGGATAAGCTTTGTTATATAACATAAAGCAATTCTGGTATAGAAAACCTGTAACCAACCTAAAAAGTACCGAAAAAAACAAGTATTTTTTAAATGTTAAAATAGAAAAGTATTTTAAAGTGCATTGTATTACTTTTCGTATTTTTTATTCACTTGCAATGTACCTAAAAATTTGCAAACAGGTCAGGGTAAATTTAACAAGTCAGTTCCCTAAAACATTCCCTATGTAATGTAGAGCACTGCATAATATATTAGCACTATATGAATACTGTTTAATAATATGATTAATAATAATATATAATAATAATTAATACATAATTAATAATTATAATATATAAATATTAATTTTATTAATAATACTAATAATAATATTAATAACAGTCCTCTCGTTTTTTGCAAGAAATAGCCCCCTTCCCTTGGGGGAGTGTCTGATTATCGTAAGTGCCGGCCAAACCCCTTCACCTTCCTTCCATCTCCCTACATAAGGTTTTATGTAGGGACCAGGGGAGGAATGATGTCACTTCAATGAAAATTCCTTGGGATCACACCCAAGACGGCAGCAGTCTCTGGATAACAGTTAAAAAGCATGCATAAAATATGTTACATGCACACAATCTTTGTTGAAATAAATGATCCTTCGAGAAGGAGTTCCATATGGGTGTCGGTATCGCACGAATATTATTATCCAGTATATATAGCACCAACATATACGCAGCGCTGTACAAAGTCCATTGTCATGTCACTAGCTGTCCCTCAAAGAGGCCCACAATTTATTGACCCTACCATATTCATATGTCACTACCACAGTCTAAGGTCATTTTTTTGGGGGAAGCCAATTAACTTAACTGCATGTTTTTGGAATGTAGGAGGAAACCCACGCAAACATGGGGAGAACCTGCAAACTCCATGCAGAAAGTGTTCTGGTGCCATATAGCTGCTGGTATTTTACTAGGTGCCATATAAATGCTGGTAGGAGGTCACAAAATTTTGGGGCAGAATACATTTGATTTTGAACACAAATGTACAGTTTGTAGATTTTCATAACCTTTACATCAGTCTGTAAACTAATATATACACTCTGCATCCCTAAAAACCTGCAGTTGATCTACAGAAAATCCTAAAACTATTTTAAGGCATATTCCAGTGTGCAGCTGAGGGCAAGTGGAGAAAATCTGGCCTCAGCACTGACTTCATGGACTACAAACCCAAGCTACAAAACTTTACCACTGAACTCACTGTCACCAAGCAAAATTATTTCTCCGCAGTCATTTCCTCTCAAGCCTTCAACCCACGTAACCTCTTCTCAACAATTGACTCTCTCCAAAACCCCACACCTGCTCCCCCCCACAACATCCTTCTCTGCCCAAGACACTGCCACCTACTTTAGAGATAAAATTGACAAAATCAGACATGATGTTTCTGCTCCTCGGGCCACTCTGTATGTGGAAGCCACTCACTGGCCTCCCTCAGCCCTGTTACTGTGGATGAAGTCTCTTCTCATCACCTCTATCCACTACCTATCCGCTTGACCAAATTCCCTCTAACCTACTCCGTGCCCGCTCCTCCACCCTAACTGATGTATTCAACCTCTCCCTTTCTGCTGGTATATATCCCTCCGCTTACCCTCACTGGACCCCTCCCTACCCTCTAGCTACCGTCCTATCTCCCTTCTCCCATATGTCTCCAAACTTGTTGATTGCCTTGTCTACAAAATACTCACCCATTACCTGAGCACCAACTCTCTCCTTGACCCCCTCCAGTCTGGTTTTGTAGCTGCACAATCCACTGAAACAGCCCTTACTAAAGTGGCCAATGACCTCATCAGAGCTAAGTCTCAAGGGAACTTTTCCCTGCTCCTTCTCCTTGATCTTTCCGCTTTTGACACTGTTGATCACCCTCTTCTAATACAAATCATGCCCTCCATTGGTATCTGTGACACTGCTCTCTCTTGGTTTGCTTCCTATCTGTCTGACCGCTCCTTTCAAGTTTCTTTCAATGGTAACTCCTCCTCACCCACTCTCCTCCCTGTTGGTGTTCCCCAAGGGTCAGTTCTTGGACCGGTCCTCTTTTCTCTGTACACCTCCTCTCTGGGTAGTCTCATATCCTCCTTTGGCTTACAGTACCATCTGTACGCTGATGACACTCAAATCTATCTGTCCACCCCTGACCTGTCTCCCTCAGTCCTGGATAAGGTCTCATGCTGCCTGTCAGCCATCTCATCATGGATGTCTGACCGATTCCTGAAACACAACCTGGATAAAATGGAACACATCACCACCCCCCATCACATTCCAAATCTCCCCCTGACATATATCTGTTAACAACACTGTTATTTGGCCCTCCCCTCAGGCACGTTGTCTTGGCGTCATCTTTGATTCTGCCCTCTCATTTACCCCCCATATTCAGAACATTTCCAGATCCTGCCACTTTCACCTATGCAACATCCCCAAAATCCACCCCTACCCGTCCCTAGAGACCACCAAACTCCTTGTACACCCTCTTATTTCTCGTCTGGACTACTGTAACCTCCTCCTCTCTGGTATTCCACTAACCCGACTCTCTCCTCTACAATCTATCATGAATGCTGCAGCCAGACTCATCCATCCTTCCCAACGCTCCTCTTCTGCTGCATCTCTTTGTAGTTATCCTTATTGGCTTCCATTTTACCTTAGAATCAAATTCATCTCCTGTGCTTGGCCTTCAAATCCCTCCACAATTCTTGTCCCACTTACCTTTCTGACCTGGTAAAAAAAATACTCCCCCAACCGCTCTCTCCGCTCCTCCCATGACCTACAACTGACATCCTCACTCATAACCTCATCACACGCATGGCTCCAAGACTTTTCTAGAGCTGCCCCAACTCTCTGGAATAGTCTTCCTTGTCCTTTTTGGCCACTTTTTCAAAACTTGCCTACCCATCTTCCATCTTTTAAACCCCCCACTACTTCCCACCACTACATATCACCCCTCCTATTGTGTATAAATTCCCCCACCTCCTAGATTGTAAGCTCTTCGGGGCAGGATCCTCTCCTCCTCCTGTGTCACGGTCTGTATTCGTCTTTCATTTGCAAGCCCTATCTAATGTCCAATGCTGCATAATATGTTGGCGCTATATTAATCCTGTTTAATAATAATAATACTCCAGGTAGCTCCAATTGAAAAAAAAAATCTCCATGATCCCTGAAGGCAGTCATACACTCCCTGCATCAACTACATATTCATAATTTTTACATTTAGAAGCTCATCCAGCCCTGTGCTGAAGCAGTCTAATAAGTTGGCTCACTGCTTTGTACCATTGTACATCTTCTAGATCGATCATCAGGGTACTGAGTATTCAAATAATTCCTGCTAATGTCTTGCTGGGATGCCGACACACATTGAACCTGGGGTTTATTAAAGGAAGCAGTTTATTGTCTCCACGAATGAGTGGGGTGGGTGCTGCAGAAGAAGGACGAGCCCTTGTACACACCGCATGGCTCAGCTTGTTGAGCATTTCAACATGTAATCTGCTGATATGCAAGTTAAAAGGGCAGCTGCCTGTTCCTACTTAAATCTCCAAGCTTCCTTATTATTCACAGTGTCACAGACAGCTTGTGCTGGCCAAGAAAACGCACATGCAGCTTGCGCCCTGGTGTTACAGCTAGCAATGTGTAAATCAAATGACAGGCAGGCCCAAACAATAAGGCCTATGTTCAGGGCCACAGTTTCTTCCTAGAAGCACATGGAAATGTCATTGGAGACCGGAAGACAAATATTTAAATCTGGTACTTAATAAAAAGAGCCGTAGGTGAGGTATGAATGAAATTGTCATCTGTAGGAGATTTATGTTGGCTGCTCCAGTTTCCGTAAAGTGAAATCTGTCGAAGGTCTTCGAGGAAACAGTCGAACCTTAAAGCTTTTCATTATAATGACAGCTGATGTTTAAAAGAAATCTTTAGGTTTAAACCTTCTTTCCACAATCATTTTCTGACACTTTCCATATTTGTTGCATTTTTAAATTTTGATCATTTTCAGAGTTTTCTACTTTATCTCAAATTGGGCCTAATTTATTTAAGCTACCTAGAGAAGGTAAACTATCCCTCTAGACATGAACATAAAATCTGGGAGATACAGAAAACCTGGAATGGAACTGGTCCAGGATTAAAAACATTTGCCAGCTAATAGAAAATAATTCAAGGTTTGCTGGATCACCGGGGTTCACCTATGATAGACTATCTTCTCCAGTCTTGGAGAGCTTTAATAGATCTGGCCCATTGTGTATCACCTGTTCATTTTCCTCTTACATTAAAGAAAGGCTTGTGAGGAAGGAGGTTCGTGGAAGGCCACATGATCAGCATCTAGGGGCCAGTATGGGATTAAGGAGTTAGTGATAGGTGTGATAAAAAAGGGAGGTAGTGCGTGAGGATTGGGCATTTTGTTGGGTTGAGGGTCGAGTGATAGGATTTAGGAAAGGTTGGGGAGGAAGTAGGGGGAGTAGTAAGGAAAGGTTGGTGTAGTGTTATTAATGGGTGGTAGGTCAGCAACTGGAGCAATTAAAGGCCTCAGAGGGCATTTTGTAAAGGAAGTGTGTGTGGGGGAGAACAATTTTAGGTGTGGGATCTCTCTATTAAAGTTATTGTTAATTGGGCTTTCTTAAGTGGTGGATAAGAAAGGTGGTTATGGTGGTGTTATCTTTTGCAGCTGGGAACATAAGTTATGGAGGAGTGTGGAGTGTGTTTCCCATCTGCTGGTGTGATGTGGTGAGCGGTGCCTCTGAGGGCTTGAGCCTTAAAGTATTACTGTTTGGGTGGGACGGGTATTTTTGGGTTAATTGTAAAGGTGTAATTGTTATTTACGGGTAATGCTAATATAGTTGTTAATATAAAGATAAAATGGATTGAATAAATCGGCAATTACAGCCAATTTCTTAAAATTAGTCTCAAAATCAGTGTTATTCTAAATAGGAAAGTGGCCATGTATGGGTGGTATGGGCGAGAGATGTTAAAGAGGTAGTACGCATTCTAGCTTACTGGGTCATGTCATCTAATTTTAAAGGTGGCCATTCTCTAGTCAACTTTTTTAAAGAAATAAATTATAGATTGAAAAAAAAAATAAAAAAAAACATCAAATCTAAAAGGAAGCCTATTAAATTGGAAGTGAACTTTCCTCTCTTTACTCCATCAAAGTTGCTAACATTTTCATTCAGTCTTCTTTCAGGGTCGGTGTGGTCTTTAGCCATTTTAATAGGCCAGGCCAGAACAACAGAAATGTCATACATTTCCAACACCCAAGAATGCCAGGATTGTTCACTGAGCTGCTCATGTGCATTCAACAGAAGATTGCAAGCAGGCTGGTAGTTCTGTTTTATTGCAGCACGGTGGCTCAGTGGTTAGCACTCATCCCTTTATAGCGCTAGGTCCCAGGTTCGAATCCCAGCCAGGACTATCTGCATGGAGTTTGCAGGCTTTCCCTGTGACTGTGTGGGTTTCCTCCCACATCTCAAAAACATGCAGTGAAGTTAATTGGCTTTCCCCCCAAAAACCTAGACTACATTATTTGACATATGACTATGGTAGGGAGATTGGAATGTGAGCCCCTTTGAGGGACAACTAATGACATGACTATGGACTTTGTACAGCGCTGCCTAATATGATGGTGCTATATAAATACTGTGTAATAATAATAATAATAATAATAATTGAAGAAGGGACATAGCATGACTATGAGCTGCCTACTTGAATTTTTTTTTTTCGTTTTTCAAGTTTAACTCCTCTTAAAATACTAGGGTATCCTCCAACAAGTATTGGAAAATTACTAAAATGCACATTCCCTAATGTTTCCCTCCCTCCCGTTTCCTTTATCAGTCATTGTCAAGCCCCATCCAAATTAAACCATGGCTTGTGCTCGTTAGGGAACACTCGCCACTGGATTAATTTAAAATGTTGGATGTTCTGGACATTCACCCATTGACTAGTGTATGGCAGACTTTACACCCCTTGACAAAAGTGATTTCAAAAGTTAACATTTCCTTCAGTATTGCTTGGAAAGAAAAGCTTAATTTACTCGTTTAGTAGTCAGTTGTGATTTTTTGTTTCTTTTGAAGAGCTCCAGGCAGCTATTGGACACCTCCGGTTATGCTAAAAAACGTTTCCCCAGTGGGGCATTATGCATGACTTTTGTGTCATAAAAGTTCCAAAAAAAAGGCACTGTGGATCCTCTCATCAAACTCTATAAGGATCAGCAGGAGGAACCACATTACCTTTTTATGGGACTTACACAAAAGTCATGCATAATAGTGAGACCACCCTCCAGACATGAACATAAAAAGGTCCTAATCTGAAAAATTACTGTAAGTTTTTACAGCCCTTGAAAAGGTTACTTTAAGTGCCTACAATGAATTACATAGGGAATAAAAAGCAGAATAAGATAGAAATGTAAATGCCACAACAAAGCAAAAAGCGGTAATTAGTGACATCACGGTAATTAGAGATATCAAAATCAACATTATCATGTTTTAAAATTCTATTTCTAATCAGTCCCCTAGAATCTGTAACAAAAATAGCCCTATGATAGGTAAAAGGGACCCATCATCACATTTTCAACATTATGTAAAGGGGTGCCTTTTGCTTTTATATACTTAAAAAATTAGTCTTTTTTTATCTCTAACTTTTTTTACAATATTCCCTCCCCTTCCATTTTTACTACAGCAGTGGTAAAGACTGAAGAGGAAACTCAGCCCCCTAGGACACATTATTATTATTAATAATACACAGTGTTTATATAGCGCCAACATATTACGCAGCGCTTTACAAAGTCCATAGTCATGTCACTAGCTGTCCCTCTAAGGGGCTCACAATCTAATGTCCCTACCATAGTTATATGTCTTTAATACAGTCTAAGGTCTATTTTGGGGGAAAGCCAACTATTTTTACAGCATCTGTCCAACAACAATTTAAAAAACATTATTTAAAGCAAGGATGTCCAACAGGTGGATCCCAAAGGCAACGTGAGTAGATTGTGGAGCCCTGCCTTTCAAAATAAACTAACACGCACAGTTATTAAGACCAAGTTTTTATTGTTGGTAGATCATTTTGACTTGATTATTTTAAAAGTAGCTTGCAAGCCAAAAAAGTGTGGGCACCCCGATTTAAAGCTTCCTGGAAAAATTTGCCATAGAAGAATTCAAGAATTTGAATAGGAAAGTTAAAAATAACAAGACTGGGAAATGGTAGGTATGCATTAGGGATGAAATGGGTATTAAATGTCTCTCGAGGGTAAGGAAGCTTCTTTTAATTATCATGAAAACGTTCTTGTACAGAAAAAAAAAAAATTCTAACCATAACAGAAGTGGTAATGGATGCCTGAATGCAAATACGAATTACAAACTTAACCTTAAGATTACAAACAATCCCTTATCTCTAAGTCAGCACTTGTGATAAATTACTTTGTTTATGAAAAAAAGAATAATGTATCTATAATGTCAGAACTGACAGCGAGCGTAGTGATGACTTGGGTTTGTTTATCAACAAAACCATGTCACGCTGCACTGAGTTTGACAGATAAAAGCACCCAACACTTAAAGGGGAACTTTAGTTAGCCCCTTAGTTATTTTGGCGTGAGTGCCACTTTGCAAATAGAGGGGCAAACCTTTGAGTTGTGGATTTGTCAATTTTCCAGGACTGCCTACCCATAAATTTGTGATGATTATTTATTACAACATTCTCAATAACAATCAGGTAAAAATCCTGTATTTCGGTATCAAGATGTACCAGAAGAGGGGAAATAGAGAAAGGTAATATATAGATACATAGTTAAGGTATATAGTTTTTCCTTTTTTTTTAAAAAAGTCAATTGGCCTGGTTGAGTGTACGTAATCCATAACCCAAGAGGGTAATTTTAGAATTCAGAGCACCCAATTCCTTTCTACCTCTCAACACTGGTGCAGCACTGGAGAATAAAAAGAAACTCAGGCTGTTCAGCAAGTAAACAACCTTTTCCCTGCAGGCAGTTTTATAGAAGACCTGCTAAGTTGAGTGAAGCCTTAGCAAAACATCTGCTGTAAAACAAAATTCAACAAAGGACCTAAACTGCAAAAAACAAAAAAAAAAAAAACAAAATGAAAAACTATTTCAGAATGTTAATGACAGAAAAATTGCTTCCCCATTTCTGGCAAAAACTCCTAAGCAAGACAAGCTATTTACTTTTGCAGACTCTTTCCAAAGTAACCTTCCAATCAATTTCTCCTTCATTTTTTATTTTTTTTTTTTTAAATCATTTGGCTGTGGCTGTCCTCTGACAAGAGTAAATGTCACTGTCTTGATGCTTTGACATGTTCATTCTCAGAGGAGGGTGCAGTGCCGTCTGCCCTGTTAAACGTGGAAGTGTAAAAACATTCTGGATAAAACAAACATGCCGAGATCTAGGCAGGGATTAAGAACCAGATCCTTCCTGAACACGTATTTACATTTGGTAATAGGAAGGGTAGCGTGCTGTGTGAAGCTTCCTGCCCAGGCGTTCTTAGGTATTTCACCAAATTACCGGGTGGTCAAGAGGTGAAAATTGTACTCGGTGCTGTGAACCTGAATGTGTAATGGGTTTTGTCATTTTTTGTCATTTTTTTTTTTGCGGTTTATCCTGCATGTTTCAGGTCGCTGTTGTTTGCATTATGCCTGGCAAGCGGCCATTTTAATTGACTGGGTTTATTGTGTGTTGTTAGGATGTGGAATTAAGCCAAGGAGAATTGTATCCGCTGTATTTAAACTACTTATTGTTATATTGTTTTCTGCAAAGGGAGCAACAGAAAAATACCACTATTCGAAGGGTCCCTGCTCAGATTTTGTTTGGAATGTGAATTAGTTTTGCCTTTATTAGAAATAATTGTTGTGCTAATTAAAAGTTGTGTGTGTAACAAATGAATGCTACTCATTTGGGTTACAATATTACTAGTGAAAAAAGCAGAGATGTTTGGCAGCTCACAGAAATCGAGTGTTTGCTTTTATCGCCGTGTCCATAGGCTAAACTTAAGTAGCAATTAACCTTTCGTGCAAGTCAAATTACCCCACTTCTGGCACTTTTAGGGGACAAATATGGGCACTGGGAACACCTCCATTTTCCTACAGCAGTGGTCTGGGTCTGAACAGGTTTGCACTTGACCATTCATGACATCACCAATCCCTATCCCCCCACCATTTACCTAAACATTGCTGCTGTTTTTATGATCAGCTTTATGAGTTCACAACATTGCCGATCAAATGAACCATTTTCAGAATACAGATCGAATTCATCATCAAGACCACTACCATGTGACGAATATCAGCTGGGTTTATAATCCCTATTACATGGCCTTTGTTGTCGGCAATCTTTCATTGGCTAGAGGCCAATCAAGTGAGAGTTACATTAAGGTAACACCTTCTGCAAATGAGAAGGAAGACCGCATGAAAACCAATAAGATAATCATGCTGCCCCATCTAGCCCTGCATCCTATGCTGGCACCATGTTAGAGTAGTGATGCAGCAGACAACAAATGTCACATTGTTACAACACACATTCGGTTAGCTAAAATAGAAATGATAAGGCATGACCAGCTAAACATGGTTAGAATATGGGCATAGAATTTTAGTTCTAAATAAGACCGGCAGCAACATTCTATGTGTCTTTAGCTGTATTGCCAATCGGAATTTTATAGTCGGTCAGTGAAAAATGCAACAATTTAAAGATGTCCATGTTGTCTGTTGGTTTTTTTCCTAATTCTCCATGTAAAAGCATTTGAGCCGTCTCACTTTCCTATGCTTGCACAGTGCCCACTTAGTTACATTCTAGTCTGCGTTGCTGAAGCAGGCAAAGCAAGTAGCACTTGACTTTATCCATTGGATCCATTGTTCTAGTTATGGATTATCTAAAGTTAACTGATCTAAATTCGTCTTCAAAACAAAGCTTTTTTTAACATTTACCCATACCTCTGAGCTTTCCAGTCCGATACATATGCTATTGTGAAAAGCTTGATGGTCAAATGGGGCCCTAGGAAAAGTAGCAATCTTGGGCCCCATTATTGCGATTATATAGGTTTCAGTGTTACTTTTTGGGCCCATTCACACTATAGCCTTCCAATAAAGCACATTTTAGTCTGAATTTCTCTATCATGTTTCACACAGTGCAATTTGCTGCAGTGCCATTTGCTTGTAATGGTACCCCATTACATGGATTAGACAGGGCAGTCCAATGCACTTATGTTAGGGGTCACAAGGTTACAATGCAATGCAGAGGGTGAATTGGGTCTTTGGCTTCTCAACCAATTGAAATATTTCAGTATCCTAAGAAAAAATACCCAATGTCAGACTAGTAGCAGATATTGAAAGCTGGCACTGCAGGTGCCAATGCTAGAGTGACCTGGTTTGAAAATTTCTACTTCAGTACAAAACTCCAGTTTATGCGCAGACACAGACCATGCTTATCAAGGCACCCAGAGATATAAAAAAAAAGACATTTCAAATGGATGTAATCGATGAAAAAAATATACCGGTAATGCATATCCTGCCAATATATGATAAAACCAAATACACCAATACTAGGTGACAGCAATTCCCATACTGCTGATACTAGATGTTGGGACTACCTATTCTGTTGATACAAAATACTAGCAGTACAAATCCAAAATGCATTGTACAGGTGACTGGTGAATAGTTTTTGTTTTTATTTTCCCCACACTGGCATTGTGAAGAATCATTGATGATTAGGTTTTTTAAAATATGGGGCTAATGAACCATCATATCCCCTTTACTTCCAGCCAGCAATTTTGTCAATCCTTCACTTCAATTATTGCATGTTACTGCTCTTTGTACGGCCAATGTTCTGCAATATATCAGGACCTTGCAGGATAAATACATGCAGCAGCACAACAATTTGCAAAGTAATTCATCACAACCAATCAGAAGTCATGGTAGGTCAGATCATTGAAAGAACGACAATGCTAAACTGCAAGGTCTTACTCCACTTCGCACATTGTGTTATTGAATAATCTCTCTTACAATAAAATATATTTTATTACTGGACTACTGACTTTTCAACAAACATGAAAAAAAAGGAATATTACTACAAATCAAAATTTTGTTTTACAGAGGTAATGAAAGGAGCTCAGATGTCCACCCACAGTCTTATCAACTTAACAATAGTAGTTTTCAAATCCACAAATTCAACCGTTTAACAGATGGTCCTGGTTAATAAAAAAGAGTCATTTTAATTAGTGGTTCTGAAGATAGTTATTCATATTGGTGGGTTCGCCATAAAATTTCATTGACCAGAGTCAGCACTGTGGAATTCCAGCGGATGCCATCTGCTAGGTGGTGGATGCTGGCTACGAAATTGCTGTTTGCATCTCCCACTTCAGTGACTTGGAAAGGGGTTTTAGAAGGGACATATATCGTTTTGGCTTAAGAATACTAATCATTGCATCTCGTCTGCCTGGAGCCATTAAAAAAAAAAAGAAAGCTTCTGTACCCCAGTTCCAGAACCACATTACAAAGGCTTGGGCTGCTACTTAAGAGAGCAACTGTCTTTGAAATCTGCTCGCTTTGCCATTTGATTTTCTTGGTATTGTGTGTGTTGAATGATGAGATTTACTGACCCTCTGTCTGTTAAAAAGTGCAACACAGAAGGATATTAATAAAAATTCGGTTCTCTTTTAGAAATCTAATTCTCTAGAAAAGAAAACTAAAGGAGAATCTGCTAAAGGTGGTCAAGTGGGCCTTGACGTAAACCAAACCACAAAAATGCTAAAAAAACTAATTTCAAAAGTATTGTTCGTTTTTATTTTTGTATATTCTGCAGCTTTCATTAAAAATATAGCTGGCGATTCTGCCAAGCTCTTGATCCTTTTCAGCTATTTCCTATTATAGGATTTACAACAATCAGTCCCAGTTTCCTAATTGTACCACCAGGCATCTGATGGATTCTACAAGTGGCTGTTTGAACAAAGTTCTTTGTTGTCACCGTCAGGAAACCGGCCCAGAGAAGTGCCATACAGCATCACTGTGATAGACTGTAAGTGTCTCATCAGTAAAGGGGAAATGAAAGCATCTTATTAGTAAAATGGCAAGTGGTACACAAAGTCTTGGCAAAGAATATGCCATTTTGGTTTGACACACTTAATTACGAACAACCAAGTCCATGAGGATTGGGTGAAGATGGCGGCACCTGCGCACTCACAAGGCCAGGGGAGTGGCAGGTAAAGTTATCTGTCCCTTTTAAAATAATATTTTTTTAATGTAAAAGTTTAGGGCCACTTTAAGTGGAACATCCCATATTAAACAGATGCCAACCTTTAATTTTTCTCATCGGTGCAAACAGACACAGAACACACAACTAATTATATCCAGGAGTACTCTTCTTAAGAAACCAGATGAAAACAATTAGTTAGCTCCTAGTAGGATTTTTGCAGATATCAAAATGCCTTGAAGTCATTTCAGTTTGGAGCAGTGGTGGTTGCTTGCAGACCATACTAGAAAACACTTTATGCTAAGCTTCCATGACTGAAAAAATGCAATAAATGAAATGGGCAGGCTATCAGGCTGGGAAGGACAGGGCTAGATGGTGCTTGATGTCCTTCAGTAATAATTTGACCCTTCTAATGCAAATCATAGTGGGTAAGGGCAGCACGGTGGCTCAGGGGTTAGCAATCTTGCCTTTTCAGCACTAGGTTCAGGTTCAAACCCTGGCCAGGGCACTATCTGCATGGAGTTTGCAGGTTTTCCCTGTGTTTGTGTGGGTTTCTCCCATATACCAAAAACATGCTGCTAAGTTAATTGGCTTCCCCCCAAAAATTGACCTTAGACTACATTAATGGCATACGACTATGGTAGGGACATTAGATTGTGAGCCCCCTTGAGGCACAGTTAGTGTCATGACTATTGACTTTGTACAGTGCTGCGTAATATGATGGCGCTATATAAATACTGTGTAATCAAAATATTAAATGACAATCTTAGTACAGAGAAGGAAAATGTACAACTATGTCTGGAGTTTAGCTTTCAGAAAATATTCTAATGGGTTTTAAACAAACTCCTAAGTTTCAGGAGCATTTCATGTTTGGGGACAACATATAAACTTTGGTTGGTTCAGATGCTAATAAACCTCCTTGGGTGTTACTGGGTTTGCCTATGCCAGTGAGATTCGATAGCAAGCTGCTTTGGAACAGAGACTAATGAAAACTATGTACTCCGCAAGTACGGCATAATACGTCATTTTGGAAATAGGAAAATCATGTAAAATATTGTGGTGGACCAGCAATATTGACATAAAACTGCTCTGCCATCTTGGGAAAAACTTGGTGCCTACTATCAAAAAACCAAAGAGGAACCTCTAGTTATTCATTTGATAAACATAGAGCAGCTGTGCTTATTGGGAACCATGTTGATATATTCTAATGCTGTAGAAGCAAAGTGGGACACTTAAAGGGTGCAGTCAAGCACTAAGCAGAAATGTGTTGTAAAATTGCTCTGAAATGGACTGAAAATGTTAATTCACCACTAGGGATTTTTCCAGCTCGCTAGCCAGTTCTGGGCAATTTAGCCCAGCTCTTTTTGTAGGTGCAGCTTCTTAAGGAATTGATCTGGACCTGACTGTTTTCACGGAGACGGCATCAATACAAAGGGTGACGATTACAAGACCTACTGCTGGTTTCTCAGACTCCCCTGGGTTTTGTGTTTTTGGAACGACGGTCTATGGCTGTGCAGTTCCATTCAATAGAGTATGATATTTCCTCTAATCCATCCAGATGGAAAAATGGGTTTCATAATTGAGCACATCTGGACATGTGTCTTTCTATACCTGGCTCCATTATAAACTGCACTTTTCTGGCTGCGGTCTACAAAACCTCTAATTGAATTTATAATCCATTATAACGACCCAGGCCTGGTGCTCAGATAATGGGCATGATTTTCAGTGTGTGATTTTGTCTGATTATCAATGAGCAACAATGCAGCAAAATGGGAGTAATAAAATCATGGATCTGTCAGAATTTGAACTAAAAGCCTATTCAAAGCGGTCTGTTCTGGTGCATTGACCAGGCTGCACACGCACCAGACTGGATCAAAGATCAGACATGCAACATTTTTTCCTAAAACAGAAAAACACATGACATGGTGGTGCGGTATTGTACATTGTGAAGCATTGGCTTGGTTCATGGGGTGCCATTTAAAATGAATGGAACTCTAACGCACATTATCACCTGTTGTTTTAACATGCACCACATTGCAGTAGTCTGAATGGGCACCAAAATAACTTGTAGGTTTATTGCAGATTCGTGGAGCAAAAACACCAAATTCGGAGTATTCTTTTTTTTTTTAAACACCATAAACATATCAAAGTTAAAGGCAAACCTTTTATGTTTGGTTTAGATTTGGATAGAAAGATGGGGGTTTAACCACTGCTAGGTTTTAATTACTCTCTGTGTCCTTTTTAGAGAGATGCAGTGTGTTAAAATTGTCCTAATTTTCAATGACACCAGAAAAAAACTGAAAGTAAGTCCAAACTTTTCACTTGGCACCAGAACAGGATGGTTCAGGATGGATGGAGGCTAAATATCCTATTTTTTGTGATATTGGTCACAAGTGAGGGAATAATTATCCAACAGGGTCAAGGGCAGGAGTAGACACCTAAAAGAACCTAAGATAGAGATCCTAAGAGATCCCATCCCTTCTCAGTTCTATGAAAGGTTGAAAGGTTTAACCTGCTTTTATGGAGGTTACACATATCAATGCAGTCTGAACAATCATATGTCATTAGGACTTTAACCACATTAGCGAATATGCTTGTTCATAAAATCAGTACACCAATTGTTGCAGAGATCCAAACTAGTAACCTGCATTTCACTATTTTGTTCCAAAGTCCCAGAGGCATCTATAAATCTTCCTGCAGATGGGTGGACAGGCACCAGATTAGATATTGTACCCTGTTGTATGTGTTAAACAAATTGCTTTTGGTTTGGTATTTGTCAGTCCCAAAGCAACAGAGTTGTGGTCATACGAGCTCATAATTGTGACAAACGTCACCGATTCCACTAAAATCAGTACCCAATTCCTAAATACCAGCCAAGTTCTGCTGTCATTTGGCAGATGACTGCCACAAGGGTATATGGACGTTCCTCGGTGTACAAAGGGCAGTAACCCAAGGCATACTCAGCAATCATTAATTGTTGCATCTGACCTAGCCAGGTAATATTTGAAATGCCCAACGATGAAATTATCACTTCACTCAGCATTGCTTTATAAACCATTAGGCATACCTTGGAGGAATTTTAAACCTGTGGGCTATGTCATGGCGTTGTCATTGCTTAATGCTTACCGCAAATGAAAAATATGGCAAATAAAAATTCAACTCTTTCAGTGCCATTCCCCCCGAACAACTCATTACCTTATCCAGGACTGGACCTCCGCCTTGCATAATGCCACATTCACCAGGCAGAATTGTATACAAATCTGCAATGATTTTAACAAGCATATTTTTCTTAGCATCTCTGCAACTGCAGCCTCTTTGGAATCATTCTGTACAATCACCCAATAGTTTTAATCTCTCTGTAGACTGCAGTAAGGGTGGAAAAGAGCCATTAATATGTTTTTCTAAATAATCATAGATTTGCATTATTAGTTTGAAGAAAAACTTCTCTTGCAAGACAAAGGATACCTATCTCTTGGCCTCTGGCCCAGTCTTCAACATTGGAGACTTGAAGGAACTTGGAATATCTGTGTCACCCACTGCACATTGAATGTTCTCCTGTTGGCCTCCTTGTTACTTTTGAGTACCGTAGTGACGTAGGGGCTTTCAGGAGAAATCACCGAGAATGGGGCTCCAGCTTTTGACCTTACTGGTTTATAATAGTTCAAATTTTATGTGGCGGAGTCTTTGACTTGCAGCCCGACTTCATTAATTGAACTGACATACAAAATCTATTGTGCTCTTCTGTTGTTGTTTATGATTTTATGAAGCCTAAATGTAACAAAAGCCCTAGGTCAAGAACTTAGAAGAGACTAACCTATGCCTTGCAGAAAGGCCCATTTCAGGTATAGGTGTATTTATGGCTTTTTAATTCATCTATAGGGGAATCAACTGTGGCAATGGCATATTTTGCTGATCACTGGAGTGTACCTTTTTATACAGTGAAGTGGTGATGGTGACATTTCTGTACAACATAAATTACTCTTGGAAATGATCGCTCTTTCAGACCAGAGAACAAATGTTTAGGGCTATTTAGCATATTATAGCTGTAATAGTACCATAATGTGTCCAAGGCTAGACTATAAAAAGAATAGAGGTACATTGACGATGCACTTCACTTCTAAACTGCACATTTTATTTTCAGTATCCTGTGTTGAAAGCCTTGTAAGCAATTGCATCGACATAGATTTACTGCTAGTCATGTTGTGTTAGAGGCACTCTCAGCAGATAATGTCATCCTTGTTGGAGAGATTTTCATGGAGTTTGCATACTATTTCTACGTCTACCCAACCAGCCTGTCTAGTCATAGCATGCTGTTTGATGTTTTATTGCTGGCAGCATACATTGAAAGGGAATTTGTAGGTTATTTTGGGATAAAACAAGTTCATATTTATTACAACATTGAACATGTCTTACGTAGTATACATATATTTGGCGTATAGAAACTTATATGCAAGTTTTAAAAGTTACAAAAAAAACAAAAATAGTGCAGAGACAAATATAAGTCTGCCATTACGGACTCCTCCTTCTAGAAATGTGGGGTGCAAGACAGTCATTCTTACCCTCTGGATCTAATGATAAAGAGTCATTGGCCTGAAACAAGCATTCATGTCAAGCCTATACGGTCAGTAAAATATTTTGATGCCAGAAAAGTTAGGCACCTAGCAGGTATTCAGCAAGATCTTTATTTTACAAACATATGTGACAAAGGATTCCCAAAGCAATGGGGCTGACGCAGCCTACAAAGTTGATCTGTAAGAGATTGCACAGAATGATTGGCTGAAGGTCAATAACCCTCTAGAAGTTCTATGAAAGCTTTGCTGGTATGTAACGTTCCTTACATGTAAGAAAACAAAAAACTGTCAATATTTGCATATAAACCGATCTAAATATAAAATGAGGTACTTACATTTATTGGAAAAAAATGGGAAAACTACACTGACTCAAGTATAAACTTGGGGCACAAAATAGGACCTCCACTTCTGACATAAAAAAGAGTAAGCAACAGAATTGCCAGCAAAATGAGAGTTCCTAAATACATTAAATGTGTGCTATTTTTTAAATACTTATTAAAAATGGAACATTATCAATTACAAGGACAGGTTAAAATACTTGAATTGTTATAGGAGGTATATGCTGTTAAATAATCTTTTGTGCATGGTTGTTGACCACCAGTTGATGACGCTGTGTCCTTTTGTTAAGCGTGCCACAAACATGTCTCTTGTCTCCAATGGCAGGAGTTTGTTACATAGTTTACATGAATGCACAGCGCTATCTACTGGTGAATGGAGTGAATAAACCAGGATGCTTTTTCTAATGGCATTTTGAGGGCAAAAAAGTCCTGCAGTATATACAATAAGAAAAACTGTAAGAAAGTTTTGAAATAGAAAATGTTAACTATACAAATGAAATGAAAAATGTACATATATTGTTCAAAAAATCTCTAAATTTCCAGTTCAAAATTATATGGTGTCAAATAGAAAAATAAAATAATAATTCTAATGATATTATTGGAAAGATAATTAAAGGTTGTAATTTATTCTGACAGGGTTTGACATGCAGAAAGGAATTTTGTATGTTGATTATAATTGCAAAATTAAATTTTATTTAAAATATCAAGTGAATCTGAAGGTATGTACAGTCGGTACTGTGCATATTTAGAATAAGACTGAGGATGTAATTATTTAGTTCACAGACTTTGTATTGTAAAAAAGGGAACAATAAAGATGAGCCTGAAGCAAAGGGACGGAGGACCTAGGTAAAGGGCGGGCATAACAATTGCCTTTTGGTGAACTAGAAAGTGCCAAGATAACAGGCATCTTTTCAAATAAAAATTGGTGATCTTCAACAAGTGATGATCCCTTTGATAAGTGCCAATATTTTCGGCTGATTGATGCTTTGATATAAATAAAGGGAGAACTAAAAACAATGGTGTTATTTTTATATTAATACATGTTTTTGGCTTAAATTGAAATGAACCCTTAAAATGAACGGGCTCCAATACATTACAAGAACATAGTATAGAGTGTTTAAAAAATTACCAGCTATTTATTAGATAACATTCCAGATCAATTTGAATTTTTTAAAAAAACTCCACATTCTCTTTAATTGCATTCTCTAGCACAGCCAATCTCAACCAGAACCCCCAAGGTTCCTCCAGAATTTGCAAGGTTTCTTGACCTGTGGCCAATTGATTTCCCATTTGATGATGTCGGCATAGTTCCGGTGCCAACACCACTTAGTGGAGCCAACTACAGGACTCTAAAGATGCTTTTAGTAATCTATAAAAGATGGTTTTCTAGCCACCACTGTACCAGGGTATTCTTACCATTGGCCACCAATATAGGAGCCAAAAGTAGAGTAAGAATAGCAATCCTTCTTTGGTATGTTAATGTTTGCCACCCCACAATATATAAGTAAATAAAAAGTAAAGAAAGCTGGGTTTTTTTTTGTGCAAAACAAATTGGTTTTGTGTATTTTACACGATTAATCATATATAACACAACAATGGTGATATGTGGTCATTCCCAATAAATAGGCATGGGGTATGTAGACCATTAGCTATACATGTCAGATACCTGACTAAATAACACAGGTAACAGATGTAAAGTCCCCTGACCCGATGTGTTTCGCCATGTGGCTTCCTCAGGGGATTGGCAGAGACCGATATTACTCTGTATGAGACAGGGCAGTATATACAATGTACAAAAAGCATTGAACTCATATACAAATAACATAATTCGGTAATGATTCAACAAAAATACACATAAATCATCCAAATAAATATAGGTTTATTTGGTCGATTTATGTCTATTTTTGTTGAGAGTATTATCTGTCTATGCCAATCCCCTGAGGAAGCCACACGGCAAAACGTGTCGGGACAAGGGACTTTACATCTTATATTCTTGTTTTTTTAGTCAGGTATCTGACATGTATAGCTAATGGTCTGCATATCCCATTGCTATGTAATGATAATGACCACATATCACCATTGTTGTGTTACACCACTATAGGAGGCCTTTTCCACACTGGAACTTACCAAATTGGATTTAGCAAGACCTGAAATTATTTCAAGGGTAAAAAGCATGAGAAAACCTGCTCCAGAACATACTGTAAAAATATTTGCATCTCCTTATGAATATTATACTGTGTTGCTTGTTTTGCCATAACTCATTTCAAAGTCCATTGCTCAACTGTAAAAACGTAAAGTTTAAACGAAAAATTAAGTTGCTGCAGAAATTTACCCGCACATCTGACAGCAGATTCAGGAAGATTTTAAATAGAAGACCATTAACATTTTCTTAAGCATTCCTAGCCTCTTCTCATCTTTCGTCAAGTGCTACATCATTCTGCTCGCCACTAAATTAATCTTTCCTGCAAAATCTATTTCTCATCTCCTCTATCTTCCTTTACACCGGCAAAGATTTTTTTCAGTGCCGAGGTAATTTAGACGGTCAATATAGAACATGATGTGTTTTCTTTCTTGAGTAAAAAAAAAAAAAAAAAAAAATTCTACCAAGTTTGTCAGTCAGATGTTCAACTGCGCACAATTGGTCTTTTATTTCACAGGAAAAAAAATTTAATGAAAGGAACATTTCGAAACCAATTTTTGAGAACCCTTTTCCCCCTCAGGGCTTGGAACGATAATGTAAATCTTCGCCAAAAAAGCAATAGTCACACATTGAATGAAATTGTAGCTCCAATCACTCACTGACACTCACACAGGAAGAGGGAGATGATTGAAATTAGTCTAGCTGTCATTTGCACTGTATTTTCTCTAAATTTGTTGCCGCGCTGAACAGATAGAATTTTTATAGTCAACTGGCTGATTTAACCCATCTTTTATAAATGGCTCCCTGAAATACTAATTAGGGTCTCTTTACTGAGGTGATTGATTTTGTTGTATTCTTTTAAAGAATACTGGTAGACAAAGGGTTTTAAATAACTTATCAGTTAGTTTTCGGGGTGTATAATGAGATGTATTTTATTGGGGTAATATACAAAACATGGAAGGCTGCTAAACCTAGAAATATTTTAGGAGCACAGCTGACCGTCTCTTTATAATTTATTTTTAACTAGCAAAACTGTGCCTGTTCCAGAATGGGAATCAAACAAATAGGTTCATGCATTTCAGCAATGTGTGCAGAAGAATATTATAAATGATGACAGAGGGCAGCATATGCAGGAAAGGAGTGCAGAGAATAAGACAGTGGGCAGTCTGAGTAGGAATGGAGCATAGGCAATATGACCTTCGGCATTATGCATAGGAGAGTAGTGCAGGGGGTATGATATTGGGATATATGGGCTGGAGTGTAATTCAGGGGGTATGACAGAGGGCAGCATGTGCAGGAAATGCATGCAGGGAGTATGACAATGGGAATATGGGCAAAAGAGGAATATGGAGGGTGTACCAGTGAGCAATATGTGCAGGAGAGGAGTGCAGAGGGTATAATCAAGGGGCAGAGATGTGCAGATGGTTTATTGGGGGGGAAATTATTTGCATAATATTAATAATAATAAACAGGATTTATATAGCACCAACATATTATGCAGCGCTGTACATAAAATAGGGGTTGCAAATGACGGATGAATACATAGTGACACAGGAGGAGAGGCTCCTGCCCCGAAGAGCTTACAATCTAAGAATAGCTTTTAGAATGACAGCTATTTGATGTGAGCAGAAGAGAGTGTGAGGGATATGACGGTGGGCAGTATGTATAAGAAACAAAGAAGTGTTGAGGTTTTGACAGTAGGAAGCATGTGCAGGAAAGGAGTAGGGGGATATGAGCAAAGTGACAGTGGGCTATATCTGTAAGACAGGAATATGGGGGTTATGACAAAGGAAGTATGTGCAGAAGAGGAGTGTGGGGAATATGACAATGGGCAAAGGGAAAATAGGCAATATGTGTAAGAGAGAAGTATAGATACAGTGAGCAGCATGTGGATGATATGACAGCGTGGCAATATGTGCAAGAGAGGAATGTGGAGGATATGACGGGGTGGCAATATGTGCATGAGAGGAATGAGTAGGGTATGATGGGGGGGCAATATGTGCAGGAAAGGAATGCGTAGGGTATGACGGGGGGCAATATGTGCAGGAAAGGAATGTGTAGGGTATGACGGGGGGCAATATGTGCAATAGAGGAATGTGTGGGGTATGACGGGGGGCAATATGTGCAAGACAGGAACGTGAAGAAGAGAAGTGTGAAGAGTATGTGCAGAGAAGTATGACAGGTATGACTGAGGCAATATATGAAAAAAAGGAGTGCAGGGGAAATGATGAGAGATACCTGTACAAAAGAAGTGGGCAATGTGTATATTATACTGTGTTGCTTGGCAGGCAGCATGGGCAGGCAGGGAATGATGGGAGAGTATGTTTTTGTAAAATATGACTTTCAACAGAGCTGTTAATCTTTTTGATTGTTTTTTTTTTTTTTTTTTTTTAAATGTTGGTTTTTGATCTTTCTATAGTTGGGAACAAAATCACAAAAATATGGTAATAGCCTTAAAGGTAAAATGACAGAAAAAGGAAATGCACCCCATAATGCATTTTGCATGAATTTAGAGCATGCGATCATTTGACTAGGTTTCATGTAACAAGAAGCTGAGAATTACATGCTGAGAATTTTTATTTCACCCAAAATATTTTGGGCAGGTTGGTAATGCCGAATTGTGGCTATTGGTTCACATGAAGTATGAATTCAAATGCCAAGTCCAGTTTTAGTTTCATATGCTGGAAGTACACATCTGTTCAAGTCAAAAGACTTGAAGTTTGGAATTTCTGCCCATGCATCAGATTCTTACAAACTACAAAGTATAAATAGCCACCTCCATCCAACAGACTGCAGCTGTACTGCTCATCATTCCTAACATTGCTGAGTGACACAGTAAATGGGCAACTTTTTAACATCCTCTGAAATAGTCTGTTTATGAGTTGTGAAGTGGGGAGTTGGCGGATAGGATTGACACTTGCCCCCCCCCTTTTTTTTTTTTTTTTTTTTTTTTAAGGACTGGCTGCTGGGGAGCCAGATAAAATCTCAGCTGTGGAATCTGATTTCAGGGGCCACAAAAGGTCTCTGAGAACCTTGATTTTCTGATAACATATTTGTTTTGCTAGCATGATTACTGAATGATTGATATCCTTGCAGATGGTAAGAATATATGTTGGGTGCGGGATCATTTGTGCAGTCAGGAAGGTTGCCAGTCTATTAAAAGCGTTGACTAAAGAAGCTTCTAAAACTCAAGACTGGCTTACGTAATGCTGATTGCTGTATTGGTATTCAAGCCTGGGTTTCAATTTTTCCTCTTATTCTATTTTTATGGTGCAGACTTGTGGGCTTGTTTGTTAGAGCATCTGAAATAAACTGTGTGTATATAGAATCCATCCAATAGAATTCTAAGTGCTTGTACCATTGTAGGCATGGTAGACTGGATAGGCTTTAAAGTTCCTATTGAGAAGCAGAGTATGAAAATGCATTGAAAATAGATGGTAAAATGTGCGTTGGTGACCATAAACTACACTAAACTCACACCAAAAGTGTATATGAACAGTAGACCATATAGGCTGAAGCTTACTGGCCCTTAGATGTGCTGGCTGCATTTGTTTCTCATCTTCATGCATTTTATTTTCTTTATTCAAATAGAATGAAAAGACTTCCTGGCCAAGGATGGACACCTAAGCCATTCTAGGCTGCTTTTCCGATTTAGATGCCAAAAACTTCCCTCCATCCTCATATCCCTTGGATAGTCGAGAGTTTTTTGTTGATTACAGATGATCTGGAAAGAATGACATTGTTTCGGATTGACGCCTAGTGCACAGGAATTTGCGGTCAGCCTTAGGATAGAAAAGTAATGCAATATAATTTTGGATCTTGGTTTTAGATGCAGTAGTCATTTTTGGATCAAACAACAAACAAACATGACAATAAGGCCTATGTGGGATATATTGGGATTTATTCTGAAATGAACCCCAATACAAATATACACCACACCACAATGCAAAAGCACAAACACTGAAATAGGATATGACAGGATATCCTGCTATTATATCCTGGAAATTGATCAGCCACACAATTATCATGTATAGAAGGAAAATCTATTCTATCTTCCAATCTAGGAAACCAAATGATTGTACAATGACCTTTGGATCTACCAATAACTATGTAGTAGGGCCAATTGGATTGTTTAGATTTGTTCTCATAATATACAGTTTTAGTAAATCTAAAGGAGGTTTTTCAACCCAATGGTGTGTTGCTTGGACTGCATTACATGGAAGCTGACAACAAGCCTAATTACCATCTGTGTGACTTGTGTTGACACAACCCATATCTGTCACTATGAAGCAGCATATTTCGCATTCATTTGGGCATGATGGCTAGTTTATCCATTCTATGTGAAGCATTCAAATTAGACACTTACAGCTAGTAGTAACAAGTGAACACATTTGTACTAGGTATCTACAGCCAAAACAATTTGTACCAGAAACATATCTTCTTACTTGCATGAAAAGGAGAGAGAGATCATGCAAATAGATGACAGAAGGTTTAAACCCAAACACTAAAACCTTAAATAAGTCATTTTTTAATTTAAAATTTGCAGCTTTTACTAAAAGGATACCTTGTTCCTGTTGAAATGACAACTGTCTCCAAGTTTGGCTCCTATGTGGTCACCTTGCCATGTGCCGAGGTGGAGACTACAAGAGCCTTGTGTACACATAGACAAAAGTGTCTGAAAGAGGCAAATTATTAGAACCAATAATGAAAAAATAGTAATTTGAATAGTACATTTATTTATATAGGATTAAAAATTTATCCTTCAAGAAGGGCAGTGAAAGCACATCCGAAGATTTACATACAAATACCTAGGATTTCAGGGTGCAGCAAAATGATAGATTTATGATCTTTCTGTACCACTCACCCCTTGATTAAAGAGGAACTAAACTCAAAAGTACCCATAACAACAAAAATACACTTACCTCTAATCCTGCAGGGCAATCCGATCCATCCGGAGGTCTCTTCTATCAGGTCCCGTCTCGTCCCCGGCATCCATCTTCAGGCTGGTGCTCGGGGCGCTGCAATCTTCTCCTCTTCTTCCTACGTCACCCGACCCAGGCGCGAGATCAGGGGACGTAGATGGGAAAAAAACTTGCCGATGTCACTGTGCATTTGTGAGATCTGCAATTTTTTTTCCTTTTTACAAAAGGGCTCCTTCTGCCCATGCCTGAGATGCTTGGGCATGCACAGAAGGAGCCTACCGGATGCCTAACGTAGGCGTTTATTCTCGATTGCCCAGGTGATCTAGAACCAGGGGCCGGTGCTGCACCCCTTTTAAAAAAAAAACAAAAAAAAAAAAAACAGGTTGTCTACCCTTTTATGTAAAGTGAATATTCTGAGTTTAGGTGCACTTTAAGTCTTAGGCCCTGTGCTTACTGGAGAAAGCTAGGCATTGCAGCTTTAGTTGCAATAAGTACTCCTGCATTTGTTTTACTCCTTCTCTTTTGCCACCATGACCCGTCTTGCATTGCTTTTACAGTTCCTGATAATATTTTCTGATATACTTACCTGAATCTCTATGCAGCTCAGGTAAGAAGCTTTTTGACCCACAACATGTACTACAGTTAGAAACATTCTTGTTTCTGGTGTGTGATTGCAACTGAAACCAGAAAAACAATTTTACATCCATCCAATTAGCATCCTTTAGACTGAGTCCAGCAAAGACAGCTTTTATAATTATGTATAGGTATGCCTAGGATACAGAAATGTAGAGATTTACTCTAAAAGACCAGTGGCCTTTCCAAACCAGGGATATTTGGAAGCTATGTGAATATACTCAAAATTATCTGTTCTTCCTCATGGGTATCATAATAAAAATATAGAACAAAATTACCTGGGGTCATCCAAAATTAAATTATTTGCATATCCACATCCTGAGATTTGATGACCATTAATTATTAATAATTTGAGGATTCATTAAAAACTAAAGGCTGTTCTTGCAATACTCCCTTTTTTGGAGGAGTTATGTTCCACCAAAGTTAATGATGATTTAGTAATATATGTTTTTCATTTAGATTTGTGACATGAGTTGAAATTCAACAAACACAATAATTAGACACATCATAAAAAAGGAGGCTAACTAAGATCGAAGATCTATGCCAAGATAGGAAAACCAGCCATTGGCGAGTTGACCTTTTCCAATAAAGTTCCTATTTCACTGTATATTTAAAAAAGAGAGGATAGGATGCACCCCAGAAAAAGTATTTAGATTTTAGTAGGATGGCCTGACCCCTTGCCTGATTAGAGCACAGATATAGAGGACAACATCCCCATGAAAATTGAAAGCGGGATTGCCTGTCTGAACACATAGAACAATAGTCTGTTTGGAACTGCTGTAGAAATCTTGGCACTAAAAAAAACCTTCATACCTGCATATCCCAAATACCAGCCCACTTTTTTCAAGTATTTACACCCAAATATGAATTCCAGGAAATTTGCTACCACCTACTACTATACCTCTATAATCTATTACCACACTAAGGCAAAAATCTATCTCCAGATTTTGACCTTATCTCACGGTTGCTTCTATACCCCTGAGGAAGCCATAGTGGCAAAACGCGTCGGGTGAACCAAACTTTTTTTTAAAGGTTACTATTCCATTCCCTACATCACCTGTGTGCAAGATGATAGATGATGTACTATTGTATATATTATATATATATTATATATATATATATATATATATGTCAAAGAGTTATCTGTCTAGGCATCTACCTCTAATCCCCTAAACTATAAATCATTTGTACTAAATACATTTGTATGGTTTAATAGCTGTTATCATTTGTAATGTAAACTTCACAATAAATAAATTATTCTTGATCACTAAAAACTCTATTGTTACTTCTTTGGCCACAAAAAACCCATTCTCTGTTGTCCTCTATATCTGTGTTCCTATTTCACTGTCTGAACTTGTCCATACCTTGCTAACCTTTTGAACCAGTGAGAAAGCCTCTTCATAAAGCTGCCTTTTCACATTGCTTGTGCAGAATTGCCCTTGGTGCTAAGGAAGGCCAAGGGCTTGACTAGACACTTTCTCAAAACTATTTGTCTCCAAAAGCATAAGGCAAATAGATAACTAGTCATCTAAAGTCACTTTATTCCTAACAGGTTTTGGCTTTGTAAGGATTTAAACTTTGATTAGTTCTTAAAAAAAGCAGAGGTCACAATTTATCATGATAAAGGAGAGCTACGGCTAGAGAAGAAATCATCAGTGAACCTTCATAATGTCAGGTCATGGCCAGTCACTATATCCTTGTTTAAACCTGTACAGCAGTCATGCTGAAGGTTACAATCACCTTCCAGCAGAATGGGTGCTTGCAATATTTTCTGGATGTATGCAGAACACACGTATTAAGACCTACAAGCTACATTACTGAATATATTTTAAACTTTCTAAGCATTGTGCCTTGTTCTATGCCCATATTTCATTTATACCAAGCCAATTTTCCATTAGCCCCATATTTAAGGTGTCCACGAATCAGGAGAACTCAAACTAGTATGTTACAAAATCACAACTACAGAAAACTTTAGCATTTTGATCTTTCAATCTTTAAATCCAACTGGACTGTGGAGGACAAGTTTTACTTTTGATTTTCTGTCATCTAGCCACATTTGTCACTGTCATTCTAAGGAATAAGTGAAATTTAAAGTCTTGTGACCAAAAACCGACAAGTAGATATCTGACATCAAAGAGTGACAATCCATTACAGTCTGGAAAGCCAAAGATGCTAAAAATAAGTGACACGGTTCCCGTGGGACACAATGTAAGCGACAGGCTCACTCATCTATGAAATTATACATGCGTATGGTCTTGGAGTATATAGTCGGTCTTGTCATTTTCACTGATGTCACAGAGCGGCAGAGAAAGTACACAGAGAACTGTTGCCATGGATCACAGTGCTCAGAAAAATAAATGGAAAGAACAGTCAGCCATTTTCTTGGCCAGAAACATTAGTAATCACTCAAAGCATATCAAGATTCTATAGATTTCTAGCCAATCTTGTAAGGCAAAAGAGCCATGTGGCAACTTCATTCATACTACCATGATCTTTGATAAAAGCAAAAAGGTTTTCATCCATGTAGACACCCATTAGAGGGGTCATGTAAGTTGAAAGGGTACTCATGGTCAATGACCATGCAAGGTGGTATGTACCATTCATGTACTCATTAGTGTACATGGGGAACTCTGAATGGTCATTGCCAATCTTGGAACTATACCACAATATGCTTCTACCTGTCCAGGAGTCTTCCTTCTTCATTGTGGACCAAAGGAGAGCACAGATGTGTGTGGGTCTTTTCTAGACGAACAAAGGTGTATTGTGGCACACAGCCTATATCTTCTATAGCCTCAACGTATCACACCTGTTGGGGGGAGACCTGCTGAAGTGCATTTCTATTTTTGGAGGAGTTTGTTGGCTGTACAGACACCAGCAGAAACTTTCTTCATTCTTTGCGCTCAAAGATGGGGTTGATTTACTAATGCAGTTTTGGTTGTTCACTTATCATTATGATTGTCATTCTGGAAAAGATAATTAAAGCGGGACTAAACTTAAACACCCCAAATCACTCTCACCTTTATTTCTGCAGATCCCTCCTTTCCTCCAGAGCTTTCCTCCATTGGGTGCAGCCCCATCCTGGAATCCTCCAGTAATAATTTGGCAATAGGTCCACTTTAAATTAGATAGATGAATAAAGTGAAAATTGACTTTGCAAAGTATACCCAATTCATGTGACCATAGCTTATCCTCAATCATTATTCATAAGTCAATAATAAGTCAGGCATGGCCAATTGCGGTCCGTGTTAAGATTTCCACCGGCCCGCAGCCTCTGTCAAAAAATCAATAATATGTGGTCCGCCATCACTGTTGACCACAGTAAAAAAATACACGCATACAAGAAAGCCATTGTATATTTCATCAGAGTTGATCAACTGCCTTTCAATTATCAGCCCTATACTCGGCGGGCATAATCGTCAGGACGGGACTCCCCATGTGTGCACAGGGAATCCCCTACATCAAGACCAGAGAAGACCATGCCCACACTAACCCCGAGTATGTGCCGAATGGTCGGCCCCCACACATTTGCACCTCAATAAATCTGGCCCTCTGCTAAAAGCTTGGGCACCCGTGTTTTAAGTGAATTCTGTTATGGAGTTATAATTCCAGTTTGCTAAATAAACAGCATAAACTTCTTTTATAAATCAACCCTAATGTGGTATGTTGTAAAAAATAAAATAAAAAAACTCCATGCTCCTCCAGGTTGTGTTGACCCTGACATTCATGTAAACTCTTTCAAAAACATGCATTAACCCCAGTCCTTCTGTTAAAAATAAGCCCTTTGTATACTTGGTAAGGATGCAGCTTTCACAATTTGTAGCATTATTGTGCTAATTTCACCAGTGATCAGAGATTATATACAGTTTATGTAGAGACAATTTCGCTAAGAACTTTCGCTAAGAAAGGTCCTTTCAAAGTCATTAGTCATGTACAGCAGCTGATGTGTAGCAAATATAAAGGGCCGTAAAGAATATCTGATTTTTTTTCTGCTTTCTTTTCTTTTTAATAGTTTGGGGATTCCTGTTTTTTTGTGGCATTGGTCTCCCATTAGATTCACTTAATTTTCCTAGTGACCAAATTCACCAATACTGCAAAAACAGAAAAATCCAAAATTTAGAGATTCTATCAGCAAAGGAAAATAGGGCAATGCACACAATAGGGGCACATTTCAGTGACTGCGATTTCTTTGTACTTCTCTAAATTCCTGTTGTGTCTGTAGGACAGGAAGTAAAGAACAATCTTACCAATAGGGCACAGATGGCAAAAATTCCTGGACAGATGAACAGGGGGTATATTTCCAATTCTACCCAAAGTAAAAGAAAAGGAGCGGTCAGGCTTTATGTAGTTCAACAGATAACATTTGTATTGCAATCTTTTAATTCATTTTGTGTCCCAATGTCATTCTTTTACTTTGGAATTTAGTAGGAGGTGAATATAATATGGGTAGCACTACTAAAGCAGCAATCTCAGCGACCCTGCAATAGTTTAAAGCTGAATTACAGTCTGGCATAACATCCAAAAAGACAAGTCTCCTGAATCCTCATCGGCCATAAGGTTTTCCTACCTGCCCTTGCCCCAAAGTAATGTAATCTGTGAAAAAACACTTTTCAGTATGCAATAGTATGATAATGTTGGAAGCAGCCATATTAAAATTTTAGGCCAAGCCCTGTACAGAGGGACAGCTGTACATATATACTGTCATTTCATCTGCCAATGACTTCTGGTTTGTTTACACTGCAATTAGAAGCTTATCTTCTTCTTTTTGTACATTAAAGAAACATTCCTCAAGTCTGACACACTTCCTGCAGACTGTCTTGAACTCGGTAAGTTTTCCAGTACTTATTTTTTAAACGGATTCTTTTTTTAAAAATGGGGTGGCAAAATTATGGAAAAAAACATTTAGAACATTTTCTTAAAAGAGGAGAGAAAACTGGCATTTGATAGCCTAGTGTGGCACTTTTTAACTTATAAGAAAACATGTAGTGGTTTGAAAATATTTTTCATCAAGAACAAAATTTAATTTCCTTCACAGCTTTTCTATCCCCTAAGACACAGTATGTCCGAAGATACGATCTGTTTTTGCAGCTGTTGCTCGCCTTTTCCCTTAATTTGTATAGTAGCAGCATTCCGATATTGTAAAAGTGGTTTATTTTTTACCAATTCTTCAAACAAACAAACTCACAAATTCATGCTCATACCACACAACCAGATGGAGAAATAGATTATTAATGCACAATCACAGAAATTCACATGCTGCATTGTGGGTTCTAAACCCATACAGCTCCCATGCTGCCTTTTATGTAAACAAATTTCCTTTTAAATTAGGCGGCAACAACTTTCCTAAATTATTTAAAAAAAAACAAAACACAACATTAGTTTATAGGCAATACAATCAACTCCTGGCCAGGCTGCAGTTACAGAGTGGCCTATTCTGACTCCAACGCTCGATAAACAGATTGCAAGTGATCATATGCTGCAGCCTTCTCTGAATTGCACCATAAATGTGTTGAATAGAGAATATCTGGCTTCCCCGGGACTCCTTCATTAGTAATCCCATCACTCTGGAAGCCTCTCTCATTAACATTTAAATAAGTCCTGCAGTACTATGTCCACATCGGTACATTTTATTCTTCAATGGAAGACTGAGTCCTGTTCATTGTTCAGCACGGAATTTGTTTGCTAATGTAATTCCCTCTAATGGTACAGTTATAGAACACGTGTTGCACATATAAAGAAGCGGAGAACACTTTTCTATTTCTACTTTAATTCTGGTCAGAACACATTGCCATTAAAGTGACCCTGATGCCGATGTAAAGTTCAAATAAAGCAGCTCCCTAGGAATGAGCAATGTCACCTTGCAGGGAAAGTACTTATTTGTTCTAATTTAGCATTATTGTCCTGTAGACTTCTTATGAAAAAGTTGTTTAACAACAAAGAAAAGTAACATAAAACCATGACCTGACTGTCTTTGGAGAAACAAAGCCAACGCCAATTGTAGCTCTATCAACAAAGCCATTAACCAAGTCATAATGATCATATGACTTTATTGATAAGGAAAAGGGTTACTTTTGGGGCTGAGACATGTTCCTAGCGTATGGGGCTGTTTTTCATATCAAAAGAAGCTTCCATAACCCACAACAGCCATCTAAAGGAGCTTCTTTACCTTCAGGAGCCATCTAAAAGCCCACCACACTCTAAAAAAACTATTACATTTAGCCAAAATGGTGAACTGTCCAATGTCTTCAGGCCAGTCATCTGATTTGCAGGATTCTTCCCATCCTTTAATTATATGATCCTGAATATTACTGTGAATGAAGGGCACTATAGGTACTTCCCTAAAGCACAGGTAGACAGCTAGCTAGGCTGACAAATAGACAGGCAGGTGCACAGAGGCTATTCAGGCAAGCAGCTAGCCAAGCATACAGGGAGGCAGGAAGGCAGCTAGCCAAGCAAACAGACAGACC
>NC_092869.1:36886294-36894824 GCF_032062135.1 Pyxicephalus adspersus
AGGCAGCTAGCCAAGCATACAGACAGGCAGGAAGGCAGCTAGCCAAGCAGACAGTGAGAAAAGCGGGCAGTTGGCAGGATAGTCAGGCAGGCAACTAGAGAGGCAGACAGACAGCTAGCCAGGTAGATGGGCATGCATCAAACCAGACATCCAGGCTAAGCAGATTATTTAGTATAAATAAGAATATACCGAAAACACAATCTGTTCATTTGGAGAGTTCCTTTTAAGAAAATAATTTAGAGTTTCACCATCACACTGTTTTTAGGAAACACTTGGCAGCTTCTTGTGAATTCTGCAATTAATTACAACACTAAAAATCCCAGAAGGGCACTTATGCTTCTCTACACCCTCGGGGCTAATATAGACAAATGTTCGCTCAGAGCTTTATGACACATTGTAATTCTGTTATGCCCAATAACATGTCACTGCCAGATATATGGCCTGTGTAAACCTAACGTGTCACATTTTAGCACATAACCATTGGCTAAATTGCACCGTCAGGCAATTCAGCTTAATAACATGACCCTGAGCAAGTGAGTGCTTTGTCGTGTGACCCAGGTAATCTACTGGACTACTGGTAGGTTATTATTATCCAGAGACAATAACTGGAAAATATAGTCATTCCACACCTAGATGCCACTGATGGGCTCTGTGACACTGATGACAAACACCAGCGAGTTATTCGAGGACGTGACCTATTCTATGGAGCAGGAATGAAGTGGGTTCCATAGAATACTAATACGACTGTTTGGCACGTCAGCTTTGTACAATAGAACATAGAATAAAAAAAAACAATGTCTTTAATATGGGAAAGGAATTTAAAGATTTATGCCTGTTTATCCCCTTCATAACCTACAGAGAGCATGGAAACTAAAACGTCAATTTCCAGTTTCAAACAGGTTGATCATTTGGTATAGCTTCCCTGCAGCAGAATCACCAAAATACGACTGCCATGACTCTAATACAAGCAGCTAATTCATACCAAAAAAGCAGGGGAATCTCAGTCTTGAGTTAGACACTTTATTTATATGGAGGAGTCTTATTATCATTAAATGGTCATTAAAAGATTTTGCCTTTCATTAAAGATTTAAGATTACTCAGGATTTGTAATTTCTTTAATAAATAAGTGCCAATAGTCTAGCTATATATTTCTAAATATTATCCAATTCATGTTGGCAGTGATTGATGTGGATGGCCGTCGGATTTGTGTTTTCGTCCTACACAGTACATCTTTTGGTTCGTTCCCAGGTTGGGTCATACTTCCCCCGTAGATAGGGGGCTGGTCAGCCTGGTGTCAGATATCATGTGAATGGGTAAAAGGGCTTGTTGGGTATCCCAATTAGACTGTCTCAGTGAGCACCAGATACAACCTTAGTTGAAATTCACCTTGACACTGCCCTAAAATACAGTAGCTGTAAAGTTGCTGAGCAGGAAGTTAAACAGCAATCACAAAGTAGCACTTACATTGTACATTCTTCTATGTTGCATGGTCGAGTTACCATTAAATAAGGGAATAAGAACTTTTATGTACTCACTCCAAAGCCCTGTCTGGATCTCCACCTCTATATGTTGCCTGTTGCCATTGGTGCCCACCTAATTTTGAGTTTTGTCAATCCTGTATGTACTTAGAGCATCAACGAGGAAGCAAGCAACATTTGAAAACTCCCTCAAAAGACCGAAGGGACCCTCTAGGTCTGTGTAAGAGAACACAATAAACAAAAACATAGCATTTTCAAAGCAGATAATTTTGATGAGCTTACCAAGATAATTTTAAAGCAGGCAAGAAATTGGTACATAAAACACTAACCTGCAACTGCAGCACGGAGGGGCTTATGGAAGAGGCTGCAGGGGACCACTCGCACAGCAAAGGAGGCTGTGATAGAGAGGTTCTAAAGGTAAGTAGATTATTTATTCCCCTAAACCTAAATGAGCTTTTAATCCTTACAGGGAAATAAACTGCTAGGGATTTTTTATTATTATTATTATTTTTTATCCTATAGTTAGATTTTAACATTACTTTAAGCCCAATTCTTTGGTTAATGATTTCATTTTATTCTATAAAAACTTCAACTTCCCTCACTGCTTTTATCCCCAAAGGAAGAAAAACGTGGAAGCTTGAAAGTCCTCTTTGCCCACTTGACTTGTCTAGCTGGCTACACTGTGCCTACTCCAGGTTCAGGACAAATTTTAAGTCTTACCCCCTCTTCCAGATGCCCACATTATCCTCTCCAAAGTTTTAACTCCATGGGTATAGGAAGGCAGCTTTCTAAGGTAGTAATGTTGCTCAGCATGATTTGTGTCATCCCATTGTCCTGGCTCAGAGCTTCTTGAACATGCGTTCTTGGCCCACCAATGGGGATTAGCAAACTTAGAAAGGAAAGCCAAGCCTCTGCCTTGTAACATCTTAAATAAGAGAATTCTAAGGGTATGTTCACATTCAGACAAAGTAAATTCTCCACTGAGAAGCCCTTGTTCTTCATTTTTGATTAGGAGCAGGAAAGAACTACAAGCAACACTGGAATCACCTTGAAGTGCAACCATTCCAGCTAGCCAAAAATGCATTCTAAATTCTAAACATAAGATTAGTTTTGCTTCTCAAGGCCCCCCTCCCCAATTAAAATGTGGGAACTGACTAAAATTCTTTTCCAGGAGTTGCTATGTAGCAGACTTTGCAACAATTGCCAAGGATGGAAGAGAAACATAAATATTGCTATTGTTGTCAGTTGGGATGGTGGTTAAAGCACAGGTAGTACTAAACATGAAGAATATATTTTAACCAAAATAAAATATATTTACTAAAGAGCATATTCTGATTTTATCCAATTAAGGAGCTTCTCTCTAATAAGATAAAGTTACAGAGAGCTCAGGATAGACACAAATATAGATCTCTCTCGCTAATTCATCTCATATTCCTCAACATGATTAATGATAACAGGAATGGCTGAATGCAATCTAAGATTACAAATTCTATTTACCCTGATATTTGCCCATCTAATGAGTAATGGAGCGGCCTATAGAGTTTCGCTTATTAAAACAGTGATGGAACACTGGGTTCAGGGCCAAAACAAACATAAGAGCACCTCAGAGGAGTTTTTTTCTTCCAGATAACCAGATTATACACATATCTAAAGTACAGCAATATAAAGAAATTTCATTTCTGCTGCAGAGCACAAAAAAAATAAAATAAAATAAAAAATAAATAAAAAAAATTCCAGCTTTGTCCCTGGCTTCATTCTAGATTCTACTTTAGATAGTTATAATAAAGAACTGCAAGACCTGGGCGCCACAAAAGCAATTCTGCACAGGAACGCTAGTAATAACTGTATTTCAGAGCGACATAAACTCTTTCAATAAGCAATAACACTGCATAGTCCTTTGCAGTGAATATCAAGCATCAAGGCATATGCTGAGATGAAATTGCTACAAAAATACCACCAATCAAATGGTGTAGTGGTGATTACTGATTAGGGCAGCACAGTTTCTAGAAAAGAAGGGCAGTGCATTACAACAAGCATTGAGCTTTTTTAGTTTTTTTTGCCAATACAATTTAAAAATACATAGGAACACCCTTTGCTTACCATATGTATTCTTCCAAAGGTATAAGATAAAATAATACAATTCATACAATTACTTGAAATTTACCATCATACTAAGTTGTCAGCTGAAGGCAGGCATCAGACTTGCAGTGGGAGCAGGGGTGTAGTTGTAAAAAAATAAGAGGGGGCATGGCACTATCCATGGAGAGAGCGCATGTACATCATTGTTATGAAAACGTGCCCGCTTCACTACACCCCGGCCTATGTGTCACTCAGAGGGGAAGAATTTTCCCCCAGAATGACGTCATGATACCAGAAGCCACTCACTCTCCCATCGCAGGTTCAGACCCGTGATGGGAGAGTGGGCGGGTTGTGTTTAGAGAGACAATCCTTCCACCACCCTGAGCCTGCAATTCCATACAGGAGACTTAGCCAGTGCTCCACCCACCCAAAGGGGTCCTTCTCCTGACCCCGTGGCCCCCAGCCAGAGCTGCAGACCACCAATGAATTCTTTGCAAAATAAGAGTGGGCACGTGTGCCCATTCCCAAAAAAGAGTAAGGGCATGTCGTTCCCACCCATGTCCGCCCCACTACACCCGAGTGGGAGTCTATGTAGGCCGATGTGCAGGAATATTCAGATACGCTTGTGGGCAGACAATGACTTACTCATGTGGCTTTGCTAACATTAAAAAAAACAGAAAAGAACAGGGTAGAGTGCAATGTGAAGTATATGCAAAGTTGCATGCTTGGATGTGTGACTGTGCAGCCATATGCACTATATAGACGGGGACAAAAATTGGTGGACACCATCAAAATAATTAGGATATTAGGCAGTTGTAGGTTTCCGACCTTGTAGCAAGAGTTTAGCAAAGGTCATTTATTGTTCAGGGCTGGCCATGCACAAAACCAGTTCCATGAAGACATGGCTTATTCACTTTGGGGTGGAGCAACTTGTGTTGCTTGTACAGAGCCCTGACCTCCTCAACCCCAACATCATACTTGATTTCACAAATGCCGTTTTGAAAGTATGAAGAGTGGGAATGTGAGCCCAAAGTTTTATTGAAAGTCTTTTCCAGAAGAGTGGAGGTTGTTAGAGCCTCAAAAAATGTCCGCCTTCATAATATCACCAATGATTTTTTATGGAATCTCCAACAATCTCTTTTATTAGCAAGGCAAATCCAGCAATGGCAGTCATCAAGTTTACTGCAGCACAACCTTCTTTATAAGTTTTGAATAAATGGAAGAGCACAAAGTTGGAGTTTCTATATTGTGACCAATTAAAATTTTTTTGATTTTTCTGTACTATAAAAAGGTGAGTCCAGTTTTTTTTCCTCCCTTTTAGTTTAGGTTTAGTGTGAAATGTGTGTTTTTTTGTCTTGAACATGCAGCATGTTGGGGGTGTATTTTCTTCCTTTTTTAGCTCCAGAGAACAATAAAAGAAGTAAAAAAAGAGGCTTAAAAATGAGCCGTTACTGAAATGGCAGTGATATCTGTTCTTATATTTCAGGGTTACATTCTTGGTAATATCATTCTGTGTTTAGTGCAATACATCAAATCTCAGGCTGGCGCTAGGAGCTGACAGCAGCTGTAGACACTTTGGTTTTTAAAGTTTTTTTCTAACCCACCATTGCATTTTTTTAGTAGTAATTTTTTTTGTTACGTTTTAGAGCCTTTAGATGCTCTATGGGTCTGTCAAACTAAAGTAAGAAGAAATGAGAGAGGGCTTTTTGGCAGGCAAAAATTGTTTAATTACCAAGTTTACATATGACAAAATAGTAGCAAAACTAGCTTAAATTACATAGCACTTAGTACTTAGCCCATAGACCAAATACAGATGCTGCCATAAGCATACTTTTCTAGTATATGGGTAGCTAGTTGTTGGTTGCTGTCATTTCAATATTTCCACACAAATTTCAACAAGTTGTGCCTAAACAGGCTTTCTCAGGGGTAATATTAACTTGCAAAATATCTAGGTTAGGTATTATACTTCTGAAACTGTGCAATAGGTTGTACAGGTCCTAAATATAACCAATGAAGCACTAAAATTCTGGTATGCAGGGGGAACAGGTTCTTATGCAGTCAGTAATTGTCAGGATTTGTAAGGATTAAGCAGAAAAAAATGCCCATACAATTTCCATTTATGGTTTCTCCATGTGCTGGTGGTTGGGTATTTCAAGCTACTGGATACCCATATAATATAAAATCATGTTAATAGCAGTTCAGGACCTATGGGCCAAGTACTTAGTACTGTGGTTTGCTACTATTTTGTCATATGTAAATTTTATTGATAAGTAAACAATTTCTGCACGCCAAAAAGCCCTTTCTCCTTTCTTTACCTTAATTTGATATATTGATCTAGGGCTGGCACATTGTAGTTATATAAGAAGTAAATAACTCCTTAACCCGCTACCATGCTCTATGGATTCTCTATGGATATAGCTTTAGTTCCTGCAACTGTGGTTGGCCCTTTACCTACTATTGGCCCACTGACCAATAGAACAAAGCATGACAGTTGGGAGGCAGCAAGACTAAGCACAACATTAATGCACATGCTTCTTGGAGAGATCTACAAGGTTCCTGACCAGGCATGTTAGCATTTTTTGCTGTATATGGTTCGTGTTTCCATGCAGTCAGAGGAAATTAAAAATAATACATAAAAGTTCAATATGAAAGAAAAAATCTGATAGTCATATGGGTTTCTTTTATTTCAGGCACTTTGGTGTTAGACAATCTCGGTTCACTTTTCGGACAATGGTTTCGGTCAATGATTTGCTCCTCCTAATGACAAGGAGTCAATAGCTCCCTCCCTTTAAAATTAATGTATAAAATACACAATATTAAACATTTTTTAGAGGATAAAATAATGAAATTTCAGTACATGATTTTTTGAGAATATAATAGACATCTGCAGGAAACTGAAATATCAATGTACTTATCCTTTTTGCACTGACTTAGTATTCACCTTCTGCAATCTCTGTACACCACAGCTCAGCTGGGAAGCAGCACTAGCAGGTATTTTGTGCTACCTTGCTAAGAGCATGCTGATAGGAGATCCTAAAACAACTCAAATATATATATATATATATATATATATATATATATATCACCTTTAATTAAATTAAGGATGACAGTATTCCTTTAAAATGTCCAGCTTGCAACAAGGCTGCCAGGACTGATGATTCCTTTCTAAAGATTATTTTTTTTTAATTTAAGCAACTTTAGGAGAACATCCATAAATGTTTCACTGCCTCCCCTCTGGAGTAAACTATAGGAAGAAGGTAGGCAATGGGCCCAGACTAGACAACCAAATTAATTAAAGAGCAAAAATAAATTAATTTCAAAGGGAATTTTCTTGCATTTGTTAGCCGTTACCAGTAGCGGTAACTGCTGTGTAAAATATATATACTCATAAACTTTAATGTTGTGATTATTCAATTTTCAGTTATTTGCGGGTAATCACTGCACAGTACTTGCAATTATTGCGGAGTCGTATACATAAATATGGTTCTTATTTTCTTCTAGATTATTAAATTCAATTGATTAAATATTTTAGTCTCTGGTGTTTTTAATAGCAACAAAGACCCGGATGGAAGAGAGAAACTAATTACAAAAGCCATTGGTTAAAGTTATTTCAACAAGAATAAATATTGAACAAATTTATGCCCCTCTGCAGACCAATCAAATTTACTGCCTCTGGGTCATATAAACAGATTCTGGCTCTGCAGGCGGCATCTGGTGAATTGCAAAAAACTCTGCTCTGAAAAGCTTGGCCTGTGTGCTGCTTGTTGCTGACTCAGAGGGTTTTCGGTGTCAGGAAGGATGATATAGTGTGTGTACCGCCTGTGGCTGATTTGTAGCATGTGTATGGTAAGGCAGTTGGTGTCCTTTAGAGTAGGGTTAAGGATTGCCGGGATGATTTGGAAAACCTTTGTATAACCCTACTTTTCCTTTTTGCATTGCCCAATTGTTACAATGCCAAAATGTCCCCCCCAAAAAACACAAGGATTCATAAGGCTTAATTCACAACACACAACGATGATGGCAAGGTATCAATTACCTAGATTGATGTCAGCTTTACAGCTCCAAAAATAATCCTTTACTGGTGCTCCATGCAAACACCCAGGAAGATTATGACTAATCGGCCTTTATTCTAGCATGTGGTCCCCTGACATTGTTCAATCTGCTCCAGTGAAACAAATCTGACATCTGTACAGGGCTTGCCAGACACAGTGTTTGTGGGCCACCATGGCCCCCTTTAACAAGGAATAGACAGAACAAAAAATAAACAACCTGGGGGGGGGGGTTCACTGAAACCCTAATGGTTTGCCCCCTTGGAACTTCAGTAAAGGATCATTTTCAGAATCATGAATGGCAACATTTATCTTGGGATTTAATACTTTGCCGTCATTGTCACATTCTACTTATCAATGATCTCTGTGTAGGATAGAAGTTATTATTTATTGCATAGCTAGAAACAAAATGTGTCAAAGTATGACCAAAGCTTGCTTAAGGGTCAAATCTGTAAGCCATGTTAAATATTTCAAAAAACTAAAATAGAATACTAAAAGGCTCATGGCACCACAGAAAAATTTTCCCTTTCCCAATTATCTTCAAGATCAATGATTTACACAACCCCAATATTGGATAATTGGGACACAAAAAGCCTCAGTTTAACAAAACAAAACAAACAAAATAATTTTGAAATCTAAAAGTGCTCTTCTAGAAGGCAGGCACCTTCACGGTTGGCTCCAATGACATTACTTAACTCAATGGTTAATAATAATACTGGTGTCATATTAGTAGAAAGGATACACAGAGTTTACATTCTCTAGAAAATTTGGGGAATTCGATGAAGTTTCTCAATTTTGTATAAATGTGTTGTTGTAAACAGGTAAAGCCAAAAGGTGTTTGGAAGTGTTTAAGGGTACAGGGGACTGTAAATGGCCTCAGAGTTATGGAGGCTCGTTTCAACTAACCTGGGCCTGTTCTTGTTA
>NC_092869.1:36895982-36907452 GCF_032062135.1 Pyxicephalus adspersus
TTCCAAAAATGAACTTCATCTTTCCATAGACATTATTCCTGTACATCCATCATGTGACACAAAGCCTAGGCAATGATCACACTGGTGCCTGACTACCAGGGGCATTGTGTTTGTTTCAATCCATTAGAGACTGCATAGTGTAACATTTAGTGTCAGACAAACTTGTGATGTGAGAGGAAGAACAACACACAGGCTGCATAGATAGATAGAAATTAGTCTTTTTAACCCTAAAGTGTGTGTAGAGGGGTTTGTTTTTGTTAGTTATGGATGAAGTAGTAAACTTCCTCAATTTTATCAAAAAATTTCAAGTTTGGCCGCTGACTTGGCCTAAGTTTTTATTTCGGCCCTCTGTGTAATTGAGTTTGACACCCCTGACCTAAACTAAAAACCTTTTGCTCCTAAATATACTTCTTTTTGGCATATATCCCTTGATTTTTGGTTGTACCTATTTTTTCTCACACCTTCCAAGCCACAAATCACAGATACAGTTTATATTCACTTTAAACACAACAATTGGTATTTTTACAGTCTTTACCATGACAAAGCTTTGTTCTCCTCTTGCTTGAAGGCCGTATCTCAGCCTCACTTTATCCTATGTATCTATTTATTCCTAAATACATCTACATTACGCGTCTCCAATAGAAAAAACTGCAGCATTAAACTTAAAGGTTGTAGCTTAGCAACAGATGCAACTTTCCTTTTAGTTCATTGCTGCCAGTCATAAAAGGATGTTTCCTTAAATGGATACATTTTCTCATGGAAATGCTATTAAAAAAAAGAAAGAAAAACGTTTACAGACAGGTATTCCATTTATTGCAGATCCTCTATGTATTCTAAAACATTAACTTGCCCACATGCTAAATGGTTTTAAATATTTAGGTATTTCAGACAGTATGTCAACCGGTGTTTATCTTTGATAGGTCTCTTAATCACCAAGCTCCATACATGGTCATTTTAACACGGAATAAATCAGAACAAGATATTTACATTAGGTCCATGAGGTTTAACCCTTAAGTGCCATAAAGATCAGCAAGGAGACAAATGTAGGGAACATCGACCTGTATGGACAAATATTTTGTCTGAGAACGCAGGAAAGATATATAGTTATATACATGCTGACATTGTGTGCTGTTTGTTGATTTCATGGTGTCGGTTTGGGGAAAGGAGATATTTCTGTAAACTGACACGTACTTTGTCTTATGCTTTGCTTACACAGCAGAAATTGTGGAGAATACCCAGGACGAGAAAAGGCAGATTTATCCATGGCATAAGAAATCTACAGTATGTATCGAAGTGAACAGACGAGAAAATGAGACCAATGGATAAAGTACTAATTAATACTATTAGTATACAGTATTTATATAGCGCTGACATATTACACAGCTCTGTACAAAGTCCATAGTCATGTCACTAGCTGCCCCTAAAAGGGGCTCACAATCTAATGTCCCGACCATAGTCATATGTCATTAATACAGTCCAAGGTCAATTTGGGGGGGAAGCCAATTAACCCAACTGCATGTTTTTGGAATGTGGGAGGAAACCCACGCCAACACGTGGACAACCTGCAAACTCCATGCAGATAGTGCCCTAGCTGAGATTTGAGACCTCTAAGCCACCATGCTGCCAATTGCTTTAATAATTTTTAATTCACTTGAATATATTCATACAGACTGGTCCAGTCTGTAGAGAATCATACATGTGATGAATTACAATTGGCTTGATATCCGATCACATACAATAATTTAGGTTAATATTTTATAGCAAATTGAAGATTTCCCCCTCACTTCCCATATATGCATTAGTATTATTACACAGTATTTATATAACGCCATCATATTATGCAGCACAGTACAAAGTCCATACTCATGTCACTAGCTGCCCCTAAAGGGGCTCCAGATCTAATGTCCCTACCATAGTCATATGTCTTTAATGCAATCTAAAGTCAATTTTATTGAGGTGTAGCTAATAAACCAAACTGCTTTTTGGGATGTGAAGGAAACCGGAGTACCCCGAGGAAATAAACACAGACACAGGGAGAACCTGCAAACTCCATGCAGATGTCCTGGCTGAGATTCCAACCTGGGACTCAGCACTGCTAAGGCAAGGGGGTATTTACGTCTGAGCCACCATGCTGCCATGCACGCATAGATTTAATTAAAAAGTGCAATGTGGCATTCATTTGGTTTGGTTCACACTATGTACCCAATTCTTACACTGCCTAGCCATAAATGAGAAATAAAAAACCTCCAAATGTTTTGTTGCATCAAACGCTTCTGTGGCATTCTTCCGATTCTTTAGAATATAAAATTAGATTTAAAAAGAGTGGGTACAATGGTCCCACATAATGGCAAGCATGCTGACCTGTAAGTACAAAGATTTAATCCCAGGAGGGCATTAGCAGTGGAAAACTAGACAAGTGAATTTACCTGGCTTTAGTTTGTTCTGAGTACATCCTTTGAATTTCACCATGCCTGTGAGTTATTTTGGCAAGGTAAACATTGGTTGGGAGCCAGAAATTGCAAAAGGTGAATGTTTGAGCTGAACCCAGGACACAATTGATCTTGAACCTCATACCCATAAGAAACTATTAGAATGTTTCATTCTCTACTTTATAAAAGATATTTTAGTATTTGCCTGATCTTCTTCTCTAGAAATAAATTAGCGGAGATAGGCTTGGTTCCATACTGATACATTTAAACCTTTGCCAAGTTCCCTGTCCTTTGTATAAGACTGGCCTCACCCACTACACAATTCATAAATGCAAATTTGCCGTCAGTCCTTCACCTTCCCTCCATTACTCAGCACGTGCCATAAATCAGCACGGAGACATTATCATACTGTCACTTAATCAGATGATTCATTTTCTATCCTGTAAACTTTGAATAACAGCAACTGTCTTCAAGGTTATGATACAACTGCATTAAAAGGAATCTCACTGAGTGACTAGGAGCTATCAATTTATCCCTTTAAGAACCTCAGATGCAACTTTTACACATCTTTATGTTTGTTGTAACATATATTCATTATGGTACCTTTTGGGACCCATGGACTACTAAATTTACCGGCTTCAGACCGTGCATGCCCCCTATAGGCACGTCATGATGCCAGAACCCCCCCACTCTTCCATTGCAGGTCTAAACCTGTGATGGGAGAGTGGGTGGGTTGTTTCCAGACACACAACCCACCCACCACCCCGAACCTGGGTTATGTCTGGGGACATTGTCCAGGGCTCTAGCGGGTCCCCACGAGCGGAGTCGTTCTCCTGACCCTGCTCGGGGGCACACCAGCCAGAGCTGCAGACCACCGGTTGGTGACCGCTGATCTGGGTTACACGTTGGGGCAGAGGTATGATCCGAAGTTGCTTCAGTTGGTTAGGTCTAGGATAGAAACTTTTTGCACCCAAGAAATGAGGTCAGTTGACTGCTTGAATATACTATGTGATCACATTTTTCCAACAATTTATTTTTGCTTCCCTGATGGCACAGGCATAAATAAATAATGCAAGGATTCTTTGGGCTCAAATCATCAGAGTGGCACAGGAAGCAAGATATTTTAGCACATGGATTGGTCACCATGGAGCCCAGGGCCTTATGATGAATCTTAGGGATGTGCTGGAGAAGACTTTACACAGCCGTCCCGCTCCGCCATCATCATTACAAGATCTTGGTGTAAAATGAATTCAACACTGGACAGAAATAATTGTTGTGACATTGCATATTGGAAATGATACCAGAGCAAATACATGCTGTAATCAAATCAAGGCGATCCAATGAAATATTAGTGTGTGACTCTATAAGACACTAGAAAGTGTATTTGGATAGAGCAGGGAAGAATTAGAACACTTGTCCAATTTTCACTGCTATCAGAGGTTCTTTAATTTCTGTCCTGTTGACAACAGTTCCAACAAACAGAATCAAGGGAAAATCTGCAACAGTGACATGGAAAAATAAAGTTACCGATAGGTCTTCTAGCCTTCCTCTACACTAATAAAGAACAGCAAAAAGTAAAAAGTTTCCTTGACTATTTAGTGCAAAACGATGGGACTGTGAAAATGTCAGCCCCATCCCCAAACACTTTATACTCACCTCTCAAGCACCCCCATACCATATGTTTTGCATTCATCACATTGGGTTTTGCTAGTATCAGGAAGCAAGGGACTTCCTCCCATAATGTAGTGCTTGAACCTAACCACAGATTGGTAAACTTGAGCACAGTCGCATGATGATGGGGGTATGACTACTCATTTTCAAGATCAATCCGATATTGGGAATCTAGGAGGCAGCTGTAGTAAGGTAGGAAATATGGACGGGTATCAGTTGAACGGGAGGGTTTTAGGAACTGTGTCCAAGCTTTGGGCTTGTGTTAATGGCATCAGTTAGATCATTCAGAATTCACAGACAGGTGAAATTTATCTGCAGTTACCGTGCTTTAAGCAGGTTTTGAATTCCTATAGTTTTGTAGGAGAGTCCAAAACTTGCTTGAAGTTAACAAGTGCCCATAAACACAGGCCCTTACCCAGACTGGACGGGTAAAGCATTGCTAACTTCTTGTATGCAATGTTAGACTTACCTAACTGTATATCACCGATTGCTTTTCAATTCTTCTGTTGGGGCTTGATATAGGGTTCTCTCTGATTTTGTTTCTTCACAGCAGTAGAAATCGGTCACACTGTGTTTATGGGCTAAAGCTGGAGGGTGGAGTTGGGAACTCACATCAAAGGATTTCTTTTCAAGAGATTCAGAATGCCTGTGTGTAAATTTTTCTGGCACTTCCTGAAAAATCATTTTTAGAAGGACTTTAACCAAAACAGGAATCAAAATGATAGACTCAGCAAATGGAAAACCCCTATAAAGAAAACTGTCATCAAGTGGGCATATTGTTTTTACATAACCCTACCCAGAGCGTACATTATAAAGGCATAATGAGCCATACAAGTCAAAAACTGTTTCAGTCTTTGAAATGTGACTTGTTAAGTGACAACATGCCAGAGAGAAGTCTGGTCAAGAAATTGTTAGAGATTCTTTGCAAAGTTGCTGATTGTATAGTATCATCTAATTAAAAGCATACTGAGTGCTTTACAGCAAAACTCACTGCTGCTTTCTTCCAAAAATATCTATTTCCATGGAGAGAAGTGTCAACTGCTTTTGTTTTCTTGTGCTTCATGGCACCTGCTGGCAGACATGACAATGACCTTGCGTTCATCACTTAAACACCCACGCAATGCTTTTCTGTCAGTTTATGCAGAGAGCTTACTCTTGAAGTTTATATTACCAAATGTGCTTAGTTGTTTCCACAAACAAGGTAACACTTCTGTTTGTTTTCTAAAATTAAGGTATTTAAAGGAACCTCTTTTGAGCAAGGATGAATTAATCGGTTTGAATCTTGAGCTATACTAAACTGGGCTGACCTAAGGAGCCATAGATCATACAGTAGGTTCACCTTGCTGAGCTAACCAATCTATTCTCTGTATTGGCTTCTCGTGGACTTGTCCCTCAAAAAGATCTGTGCCTGTTATGGAAAAATGAGGTCATGAGGCACAAATTTGTCGAAACACTGGAGGTCCATCCTAGAACCACCCAACTCCATGGTGCATGTTTGTGGTGCAGTGTGTAAGCCAGGTGTGGGTCAGGTCTTCACCAGCTAACAGGTACCTGGTTGTAGCTGTTGATCTCTACACAAGCAGGGTCAAGGTAGATGAAAGGTGTAACAGGAGTTGACTGCCAGTAGATAAATCATCAAGCCATAGATCGAGAGCCAGGGTAAGGTCAGAAGCCAAATGAGGTTGGAGCTAAAGCGAAAGGTTGGAAGTCAAGCAAGATCAGAAGACAACATGTAAAGGTCAGGATCCAGGGAGAACACAAGAAAGCACAGGTCTCAGGAACAGGTTGATTATAAACAAACATCCAGTAGGGAGGCTAGAAAAAAATTAGTAAACACCAGTAGTGGACAATTAGTAGTAGACACCAGATTACTAACCCGCGTGAGTCCACTTGCAGGAGAATCTCCTTCCAATGGTACCTGGCGGTAATGCAGGTTTTCCATTTACCCGTTTTACAGCCTTGTCCTATCTCGAAAAGCACACCTCCACAATAAAGGATGAGTGTGGTGCAAGGTAAAGCCTGACATAGGAACTGTCTCCACCCCTGAGGGACACTACAAAACCAGTAGTGGGTGAACAGCATAGCACAGAAGATTTCACTAGTTTTAGACTTGCAGAGAAAGAACAAACATGTGATTTCAAAAGTAGGCTGCCACACACAAAACAGAAAGGATAGATTTAGGATGGGTTTGGCTTCTAGCGGTATTCCACTGAAGAGGTGTAGTGTGTTCTTTTTTTGGAGCAGTAATGAATATGGATAACTCGATGGTGTTGTAAAAAAAAAAAAAAAATTCAGTGCTATATTAAACCATAAAATACAGTTAAATACTCCTAAAGAAATTATAAACACATTGCTTTTCTGTTTTTCTCACGCCAGGATAATGGACTCATTTAGGGACCTGTGCATTGTATGTGCTTCTACTCTAAACCCAACTGAATTCTGCAGACAACCCCGAACAATAGAACATAATCTGTTAATGGTACTTTGACCATGCCTAATCAGAAGTAACCTTTTAAGTAATATATATATATATTGTATCCATTAAGGCAGTAAGCACCAGCGACACGGTCCCTGGTCAATCAGGGTTGCCTGGGGCTGCAGAATTTCCATTTAAAAATCTCTTCTTTCAGGGAATAAAGGTTGTCTAGATTGAGATAGCTCTGTAATGGACAGTGCTGTAAGCTACTATTAAAGTCCAAGCTGTCACCTTAACTGCAAAAAACTTTTAACGAGGAATCCATTAAAACTGACCTAATGAATCCGACATTCCTTCTCCTGCTTGCTTAATTATAGAGGTCCCAGAATGCGGAGTACTGTGTCAAGAGTGACCTGTGTTAAATACTACAGACTATGAATCAAAATCCTTTTATCACAGCTGCTTCCTGTAAATTAAAGGCTATACATTTTTCATTGTCTCATTTACAGCTAAACTAAACTGCGGGAGCCCCTACTGCAACAGCCCAATCAAGGCTCATATCTGTATAGGAGACACTACCAACTAAAAAGTGCATACCCCTGCCTCCAATGTGTAATCCCAAATCACCATCCCAATTTTTTTTTTTTTTTACAGAATCTGTAGAGTGCTAAAAAAGGAGAGGTTATTAGCGCTCCATTGGGTGACTTCATTAAACATGACAACGCCCACGAGGAAACTCTACAGCTGAAGCACAGCTATAGGTATTGAAGGTGTATGTATAATATACTTTGATATAGCATGCATTTTTTCCTTTGCACTTTTATGCTGCTTTGTTGCCTTCTACTTACCTCTGCCGCTTCACTGGGAAGATGGAGGCCTCAGCAGGCGATACCCTGATCAGGGGGCAGTGACATTTAGCCGAGACTGACATTTCCTTATGTGTGTGCTTAAACCACATACACCATTATCTGCCTTTGCTCTGTCCCCCCTTAGTTTTTTTTGGGTAGGAAAACTGGGAAATTGCCCAGGGTCCCCTTTTTTATCAGGGCCCCAAGCAAAAGAATAGCAGGGTGTACAAAAGTTGAGATCCTGTGCTCAATGTTCTTTGCATTGTAGATCAATAGACATGACATAAATGTGATCTGCACTGTTGTTGGTCAGCTTTGTTTGAATCCAGCAGACCAGACACAGCATTTTACAGTTGAGGAACACATCAGGATAGGACAATGTTTGATAGCGCTACAAGTTATAGCTTCTGCTAACAACTTTTGTAACTTGTTCATTTTATTGCCAAAATTAATATATTGCAGAATGTATGTGTCCATGCTTTAGCTAGTTAATTGACAAATTTTAATAGATCAGAGCACATTATTTCATAATATCCTATTGATGCAATAGATTAGAGTAACCTAGATAGCCCAGTCAGACACTGTGGTTTCATTAAGGTGTTTTGTATGTGTATAGGTAGAAAAATGTTTAGTGGTGCCCAAACAGTTATATTCTACTTTATTCACTACTGATCTCCGTTACATTTTACGGACCCTGCACTTGGTCCATGTTATGCGTGTCAAAAATAATATGACATAAAAAAGTATTTAAATGCAATTTATTGTTCTGCGAGACCTGGAGCACAGCACTTAGAGTGGTTTTTGGGGGTAAAGGAACTGCAACATATGCATTTTGCATTACCAGTGCATGGGGAATTTTTTTTTAAACCATGCAACTTTAAACCTCTTTCACTTAGCTCCATGTGGTCACACATACAATTGTCTGTTACATGTGCAGCATCATTATCCATTTTAGACCTCTATTCTGCAGAACAGTAGGTTTAAAAACAAGGACCATGAACTAATAATGTGCATGTAAATGTTATAGATTAGTATTCAATGAGTTCAATTTGAATTTCAGCTGCTTAACATTTCTACAATGTATATGACAATTTGTGCAGATGAAGGTTACCCACTGTGTGCTTACCTTGTCAACCACTTTATACACTCTCATTGAATCAAGGGTAAGTGTATGCCACTAAAGTTAGATATGGTTTGGTGAGTATTTGCCACTAGGTAGGGCTAGCCAGGGCCGGGTAGGCACTTGGCAAGGCTAGGCGGGGTCGGGCAGGCACTTGGTTGGGCTAGATAAAGCAGACATCCATTCATGTGAATAAGGGCTTACATACAAAAATGTTCTTGGCCAATCAGTTACCTCTAGCTTTAGATATTGCTTTGGATGACAAAACCTGTACACGTGCAGAATCCTCCTTTTGCTATGTTAAGTGGCTCGAGGCAGTACATCAAGAAGTACTGACAATTGTTTTGTGTGAATTGCCTACTTGAAGTAAAAAACTGCTCCAGGCCTGAAACCTTAACACTCTAAAGACTTATGTATGTTCCCATTTATGTTTCCTCATATGAAGATCACTTTCACAATAACTTGTTTTCTGTTGGTGGCTTACACTAAATAATTCCTTTTCTTCCTGGCGAAAATTGCCATAAAACAAGTAAAAAAGTTAAATTTTCGGATTCAACTTACAAGTCTTTACCCTATACCCATCTATTCTGATTGGTGGTTTTGTATAGATTGTCCAAAAAAAATATCAAGGCTAGAAAAGCTGGCCAACAACCAATATGTGTTGTTCACACAAAACATTGGCCTGATTGGTTTTAGCCTTGGTGTGATGCTACAATAACCAAGGTAGAAAAGGCACTAGTGCCTGGATTCCTTTAAAAACTAAACTGATTGTTCCAGAGAGCATACCAGCATATATAATAGTGACAATTGTCTCCAGTGGTACCCTTGCATAGCCGACTAATTCCTCTGGGAACTTCCCCAGGAAGTAGGAGACAAAACTATTTGACATCATATGGTCATGGACTTCCAAACCGAAGAGTTGGCAAATTAAGTAAAATTAAATAAAGGTGCAAATACCTTATATAGATTAGCCAAGGACAGTAATATAAAAATAAGGTAGAACTATAGCAGGACAGATGAGAACCATCACTTAATGTCCTTTGTTTGCTAATGCCAACATCTTCATTGTATTGTGTTTTTAACACCCACATGTTACAGAAAGTCCATAGTCCTATCACTAACTGTCCCTCAGAGCTGCTCACAATCTAATGTCCCTCACATAGAAATATGTCATTAGCACAGTCTAAGGCTAATTTTGGAGAAAAACCAATTACCGTTGGATATAGGGAAAAAAAAAGTGCTTGGTGGAAATTCATGCAAACATTGGGGGGGGAACTTAAAAAACTCCATGCACAGTTCTAGACACCTGCTGGAGGTATAGTAGGGATAGGAGCTCCACACGCTTCACATTTTTTGGTCTACAGTCAACATGATCATACAAAAATGTAGGTAGTTGGTAGTTTTGGTGAATGAGGCTAGATCGTGTATACCCTTGATGGAGAAAACCTGATCCTCCTACCATAGGCCTTTTGATTAGGAAAGTAAATGAAATTATGCCGATAGAAGATCTGAAGGCCACCCTCCATGGCACTTAAGAAAAATGTAGTGCTGGTGACAGATTGAATCCCCTTTAGCTGATATCTTGCCATTTTGCCCTATTTCTTCCCGGATCCCCTTCTTTTCCACTGTCTCTCACCTATGCATTATGTTCCCTCTTCTCTGTTATCCCCATGTGTATATGTTTAGGCTTCACATGACCTTGTTTTTCTTTCTTGCGTTCGATCCTATGATATTTCTTTTATTAAATTCTAAAAATTGTTAAATAAAAAATAAAAAAAGTTAGTGTCCTGATTGAGATTTGAACCTAGTGCTACGAAGGCAAGAGTAATGCATTCTCAGAAATGGAGCATAATAATAAATACAAAACTATGATAATACATTGGAAACTAGAAATTTTTTACTTTTACCTAATATTTTACTTAGAGACTTTTACTCAGGGTCCTGCATAAAACCAAGTTACTGGTTCTCAGTAAATATATTTTGTACTTTTTCAGAAAAAAAAAAAGAATAATTTTACCATTTCTATTACGTTTGTTGTTGTAAAAGATTGTTTTGTATTTTTGCAGTGGTGGTGCTGATGTGGTTGTATGATAATCAGCGTAATTGTTATTGTGTTTTTGTTTATTATTATTGTGGACCATTATTTCTGTCACTTATCTTTATTGTTTATTCAAGTCTATGGTTTTTGCATTACTTTTGCTTATGTAAAGCATTTTTTTAAATTTACAATGAAGCTTCGAAGGCTCGATGTCTAGACCTTTAACAATAAACAAACAGAACATGAGAAGAATGCTAAAACCGTAGTAGAGTTTCAATGTGTGAAAATGATGCGTCTTAAAAGATCAGAATCACTTTCACAGATACGGAAATTAATGGGAATAATTATATACAAGTCCTGCATTCTAGCACTGATTAGAGGGAATTTTAAACTGTGCGTGTCAGTTTTCTCTAGGGGAACGCACCATTCACTGGAATATCTAATTTGCTTTGTGCTTTGTTTACGGCAAGTGTTCACATTTAAGTGGTCTCTTGAGTTATTTTCTCAGGCTAAAAAATTCAGTTTGAGATTTTTTTGTAAAAAAAAAAAAAAAAAAAAATTGCCTTGAAATGAGTACTTCGACTCTATATGTGACGTGCATATAATATATTTTGGATGCATTGATAAAACAGACTGCAGCAGTTTAATTAATATTTCTCTGAATTTACCAATACCACTATGTATAGTCTATTTTTAAATATGGTTTTTGTCTTAATATTATTGTTATGTTTACTACAAAGTAATTGTTGTGACTTTTACAACTGTATGTGTTTGTTGTGTTATATATGTTCAGTGATCATCAGACATGCAAGTGATAATAGGTATGGCTGCCCCACAAACATACTTAAATCCAAAATATATATGTTTTCTGATGAGACATTGAAATCATTAGCAATAAATCAAATGGCAATGCACAACAAAGTATATTGGTAAACATTTCAAAATGTT
>NC_092869.1:36908363-36976715 GCF_032062135.1 Pyxicephalus adspersus
GTAATGACACTTTCATCCATATATACAGCATAGCATGCTAAAATCTACAGATGTAATGGTCTTGGCACTGTGGCACATGCTGTTGCTAAAAATAATGCATAAAAATGCAATAAATAATAATACTCCTAGGCCAAGATCTATTAAAGACCATTTAAAGCTATGTGTGAATAGAGGATAAACAAGACACATACCCCTTGCCACCAACCCCATACAACTTTCTGCATCATTTTTATAAAGCTGAAAACCAAACTGCATCATTACTGCAGAGAAGGACCCTTCTTATACTTGCATGTTTTATACACTTTGTGGCATTGTGTTGCACATTACAACAATATCTGATGTCCATTTTTCTTTTACTCCAAAATACGCTCCCACGCACTATTGTGGCACATGCACATAAAGACATTAAACTTACAAATATGTAATGTAAAAATGCCAACATTGAATCAAAAACCATTGGATGAATACAGGGAGGTACATTTGCTATAGGTAATCTCTTTCCTAAGTAATGTGTAGGATTATTCTAACATATACAGAACATCTAGTGAGAATTATTAATGATCCCAAATAGTCAATGCCCCTCCATTATTGGATCTTGTTGGAGCTATGATATAATACACAGTGACATATAAATATAGGGCCTACCTTTGGCATCTTCTGAGGTTTAGTAGAGTTAGAACCTTGTCAGGCTGATTACAACTCATCAAGTCAAAACAAAGTCCTCAATGTCTTCTCAAGTCCACATGAATATGAATAATGCTTTTACATATGTTAAATTGCGGTACAGGAGAAACTACCCCAAATATTTTCTAAGCAATGACAACATCTTTAGGTGAGGGGTAAGTCATGCAGCAGCAGAGCAGAACAACCAATGCAGTGACAGGTGACAAATAAACCGCCATGATGTACTGATAAATTGGATAGAAGCTGTCTACTGGAAAATCCCAAAGCAATGGAGAATGGGTATATATCCTGGAGATTTTTTGATGGATTGTGACACTGATCTTGCAGAACTGTGGATCCTGCAGTGCTGCATTGCAAATAACCATGGAATCCATTGAGCCACATATTGGTAATTATCTGAAAATCCATGTTCTCTGAGGTCCACAAATGTTCAGAAAATGTCCTGAAACCAACACCAGGCAGATCGAAAGCTCACTGATCCTCCAATGTGACCAATACTGTAAGGAACAGGCTGATCTGCTGGTAAACCTGTTTCCCCTTTTCTGATTGCATTCACCTGGGCTGTGCACACATGGGAAGGGTTTGTTTAAATGCCAGGTGAGCAATAAGAAATGGAGAGACTTTTTGTAGCAGAATTTGTTGTACTTTTATTCCAAGAAATTGTGTACATGTGGCACATGCTCTTCATTGCAATGGGTTTCTACATTTGTTTAAATATATATTTTCCAAATAAAAATTAAACCTGGAACCAAAACATGTTTACATGTTAACACGTTGGATCATTTTCCAGTGCACACCAACAAAGCTCAGTATTGTGAATAATGTTTTTTTATGTCTTTGCATTTTGGGTGCATTGAACATAGCATTGCATATAGTGTCAAGAGGTCACACTGGAGGGTCTGTGATCCCTTTCCTGTGATCTGATATAGCCAGACCTAATGAGAGTAGTTAGAGAAAAATTGCTGGATATAAAATGACACAAAATGTAACCAGTAATGACATCAATAAAGAGACCCTGTCACCTGGTAACATTATGAGCACATACAAGATTAAACATTAATCTTGCAGTTGTTTTCCTTCTATAAAATATATTTTTTTTACTAGCAATGTGCTCTTAAAAATGCTTGAAAAATCAACTACTCCCTAGCCCAATTCCCTCCCTCTTTACCCATCATAGCCCTCTCTTTTTCTGGGAGTGTCTATATACTTTCAGTGCTGTACTGTCGGTGCCTCCCCTTAACTCTCTACTTTTTTTGGCTACTCTGCGGTAGTCTGTGGGCTATTAGATGCCTATACAAAGAAAAATACATACACATGTTTAATACACAAAATATCTTACGGGGAAATTGGGTTTGAAATGCATGATTCAGCAACAGGGTCTCTTTAAACTGTTCTAATCCATATTTATATAGCACAGATATCTTTTACAGCAAATTATTCATGTCAATTAAAGAAGTTCCCGATCCAGGGCCAAATTTTGAGTAAACCAATGAACTTTCCAGTAGTTTTTGGACATGTGGGACATGTGTCCCATGCAAAGACATAAAGAACAATCTTCATACTTATAATGTCCTGGGTGGGGATTGAACCTAGGACTCTAGTACCTCCAGGAAAAAGGTCTAGCCACTCAACCGCCATGATGACCCTTTTACCTTTGCCTATATTTTTGTACATTTGTTGGCATGTTGACATGCAGTGTGGCATGATACACAATTATTTTTCATGTGTCTACAGACCATATTACCCACCTGCATGATTTTCTGGTATGTTTAGATGCATGCTATTTTTATTATATGAGATGCAATGCATCAAGGGTAAGGTATGTTTATGTTTATGTTGGGTTGCCATTGAAAATTAAAATGGAAGCATGTGATCAGGCAGGGTTTTATTGCAGAAAGGAACAGGCAATGTCACATCGAACCTCAGATGGTTCTGCGAAAATTCGGCAGCCGCCTTCCTTGGGAGGATCCCCAGCACTAGAAGGTAAATAACCTCTAGTTCCTGGGGATGGCAGTGGAACTGCAGAAGAACTATGATCCCCGGGCACTAGTGGTTAATTAACCTCTTGTGCCCCGGGATCGCAGTGGATTCTCAGAGCTGCAATCATTTTTGCAGCTCTGGGAATCCTGTTTGCGATCCCTGGCACTAGAGGCTGAATGGGGACAAGTATCCCCATTCAAAACCTCCAGTGCTCCTTGGTTGGCTGAAGAAAGCTTTCCTCAGCCAATCAGAGAGCACTAGAGGTTTTGAATGGGGAAACTTGTAACCCATTTAACCTCTTGTGCCAGGGATCGCACACCGAGCTGATCAATGAATGCAGCTGATGCTGCATTCATTGAATAGCACAGCCCACAATCTTTTTTTTAAATTCGAGCTCTATCGGCGAATTTACACGGCCATTTTTACCTACAAATTTCGGTGAGTGAGAACTGCCGAATACGCTGTGACATCAAGTTTTAAAAACTCGGTCGCTCATTTCTAGTTACTTCTGCATTAGCTATTCCTATTTGCCTGAACTCTCAGTAGATACCCTACATTCCTGGCTTTTCTATGGTTACCAGCACTGAATGAACTTCTGTGTGTGGGAGTTACATCATCTCGGGCCAGCCAATCAAGATGGCCAATTATCACAACTAGGATGAGAAGATGGCAATGCCCTGCAATGGAAATAAGATCTGCTTAAATGGCAATGCTCTGTAATACTCTGCTTACACGGGACATATGTGCACTATAGGGTGATTGGGTACTCATACACCAACGCCATGTATAAAATATCCATAACCATATTTTTAAGTGTATGTATAGCCAAAAATGTTATTTAGTTTGCATAAAGTGGGGAAGGGTTAGACTACTCTATCAGGTTATAAATGTCGTGCTATGAAAGACAACTTTCTAATGTTGGTTTTTGGATGATCACCAGGACAAATAAAAGGGTCTGTTTTTCTCGCACACTCTGATGCAGACAGAAAAAAGAAAAAAAATCTGGCAGATCTTACCCTTCGTTACTGAAAAAATAAACTTCTATATTTACGAACTATTCTATTCATTTCTAGCCCATTCGCCCATCCTCTATCATTATGGTTCTTATGGCTCATGTTCTGTTTCTTCTTACATTCCAGCCCAGATTTACAGGGACTGCACACAGTCAGGTACCTATACTATATTAATAATTACAGAGTTTCTTTATAAGGATTTTTGGGAATGAAATGCTCCACAGTGCCTGCAGCTTACAGAGGTCAGTGAGGAATTGGTTTTATGTTCATTTATTGTTGTAATGTTGGAATCTTAATAACCTAGTTACAATTCTGTATGTACGCAAATACAGAAAAGGGTGAACCTCGGGGGTTGGGTCTGCACACAGTTACTTTAACCCATATCCTCATCCCTTGCCATGTCTAGAGCTCTGGATGCCACTTTTCAATTGTTAACTTCCATCAGAAGCCACCTACATTTAAACAACACATGGATATTTTTCATTAGATCAAAGTCATCCACCATACCTAATGCACAATGAAATTGTGATTTCCCTGTAAAGTATATTCAATGAATCTGAATAGATTTAACGGTAAGTGCTTTCCGTAGCGTGCTATCATTTTCTCAGACATGCAATGCAGCATTACATTACTTTGCACAATGGATTTTAAATGAGGCAGTTTAAACACTAGAAGAGTTTATTTAAAAATATAGAAAAGTCTATAGATGTGTATTTTTTATGAGAAATCCTGTTTTTTTTTAACATTTTTGCATTAACAGCTCTGCAGTGTAATTCTAAATAATTGGTTTTCCATTAACCAAAAGCACATTTCATGAAAGTAATTGAACAGGTTGTAATATGAATGTTTAAATAAAAATCTTTTCTTTTTTTTAATAAAATAAAGTTGTGACTCTGTGTGGACTTTATATTGTAGCGGTATGCTGCATGTGTGAAAATAACTCAGATGGTAAAAGGGGCATTAGGAGTTCATAAGGTCCATAAAAAGCAATTTTCATAAAACAAACATTTAAAACAAAATGCAAAAATGCAATTATGCTGAAAATACTGTGAACATTAAAGTGCAATGAATTAGACTAAAAATATAGGGGTGTCATCCAGACTTGTTGGTAATAGTAAAAGTCAAAAGATCAGCCACTGGGTAATATCAGATAGTTTTATAGCTACCTGGGCAGACATGATGATGATTATGATAATGATGCATTCTCTAATATGTAGAATGGAGGTGAGGACGTAACACACAGAAAGATTAATTGATGAACTAGAAAGTAACGTGTCACCTGCCTGGGTATGCTCTATGGCAGATTTGTATAAAGGACACCACTGGCTTCACAGTAAAAGAAAATTATTAAAAGGATGAAGTATAACTTAAAGTGGGATGTGAATCTCAGGTGAAAATTCAGTGTGCACCCCATCATCATTCATCAATCCACCCTGGCAGAATAATGAACTACCAAGCAGGAACAACCCCAATACTTTCATTTAGAGGAGAGCACAGAAGGGTGCGGCTTGCTTGTCCCCTGCCTCCTCTCTCCATAGAACAGGGCAACTCTGTGTACGGCATTTGTTCATTCTCCTGTCACTGGAAACGATAAAAAAAATTATTTCCAGCAACAGAAATGTGATAAAATATAGGGGTATTGGTGGTAAGGGGACCAAGGGAAATGTTATATTTCTAGGTTACTGGTTGCCAAGCCTGTATGAAATAATTTACTTGAATAAATCACTCATATGTTCTAGGCTAGGCACAGCCCAACTAGTCTGACATGTGAACAATAGTATATGTTACAATACCAATCTTATCAGATTGGGTGATGATATAGCTTATATTCAGTTCTCTTTACCAACGCGTTTTGCCTTTTTGGCTTCTTCAGGGGTTTCTCAGAGACTGATACTGGTTAACAATGTACATAATATAACATTTATAGCAGGGTTTCTGGCTGACAATCCTTCAGAATCTGGAATGTCCTGGAACATTTATTTTTTGCTACCCTACTGCATGCCATGGTTTCTTCCACTGGCCCTCCCTCTATACAGGACACAGTAGAGATGCAGGGTCGGCAGTCTGAACCACTGAGCAAAAGAGGGGTGGAAATTACTGACTGATCTTAATATGTAGTTACTAATACTTATTAATACTGCACAGATTAAAGGAGCAGCCAATGTGGGATGTGAGCATTGAATGTCTTTTGCATAGAGCCGCTCCTTGTATCATATTATTCTAGTGAAAGTGCTGCTTTCAAGAGGAAATCTGCTCTACGTGAAAAGCCTAATCCGATTTAAGGGTATAGAGACATGTAAATCTACTCACAAATTCTAATTAACCTATGCATTTAGGGTTGAATTTCTTTCTTTCATGTGTTTTCCATGCAGCTTGGAAACCTTTATTTGCATAATGCTGACATATTCACTAGCAGTGCTATACAGAGAACATTGAACCTGGTATCTCAGCCCCTGCATTACAATTCCAGGCAGATATAAAGGAGAAAATTTAAAGCCATGCTTGATTCAATATTACATTGTTAAATGTAGTTTTTAAACACAATAACCTGAATTGACCTGGCATTGGCCCTTTGCAGTCCCCATAACACATGACTTCTATGGAAGAGGAGAAAGAACATGTGATTAAAAAAGTATACTGCAAGGAGGAGAAAACAAAGTGATAGAGAAATTAGGTTATCATTAGGATACTTCTCTTTTCACTCCCAATTCATAGGCTGGGGGTAGGTCCAAGACAATCTGGACCCAGCAAAAACAGGTTGGATGATGATGACTATCAGATTGAGAACGTCTTGCAGCCAATAATGTCAAATAAGGACTGGAGGTGAATATTGATGCAAGAGTTTTATCTGCTATTATATTTTTCAGTGTGTTTTTATTTTTTTTATCCTTTACCCCTACCACTACAATACTCTATGACTAAATGCCAGAAATTAAATTCCAAAAATATAAAACTGCTAGCTAAACCTGCACTCTAACACTCGATGAACCTGATTTATCCATTCCAAGGCTAGAATGGATACACTTTGATCAGTGATCCAGCAAACCTGGATTGGACTTCCTCAAAGTCATTAGAAATTTAAAATGATTTAAAAATACTAAAATAATTATACCGACAAGGGGCCTAGCAAATGTTTTGAATCCTAGGCCAGATCCATTACAAGTTTGCTGGATCACCCAGTTTCAATGATGAAAGTGTATCCTCTCCAGCCTTGGAGAGCATTATTAAAGCAGGCCTGATGGATCCAATGTAACTTCAACATACATTCATATCATTGGTGGAAGATCCAAAAGACGCTGGATCTAGAAATAGACCGATAGAAGCTATTAGCAGCAGTAATGGACCAATGAAAGGCGTTATGGAGATTGTATGCCTGGGGAAGGTCACAATACAAAATGTGCAAATGCTGGTAAGAGTTTTCCCACCTGAAGAGTGGTTATGTTCTACTTTGGCATACCAGTAATTTTAGGAAAAAACAGAGCACCCAACTATATAGCATGAGAACTACAAGTATGCTACGGCCTTTTCTATTATTGCATAACTTGAATAAATCATTCATTTAAAATAGGAAAATGCTGTGATCTCTGCTAAGCCTGATATCTTTCTTATTCACAATGCTTTTTTTTTTCCTAAGCACATTGGCTGTTGATGTTTATATACTATTTCCATAGTTTTCAGATTTCTGCTTCACAAAGAGACTCAGATGTGTCTACAAGGATAAATTGAGATCTAATGGGCTGAAAACATGAAAAACAACAATACAAATCTTTTTTTAAATGTATTGTTGGATGCATAATAAAACTCCACAATAAATGTGGAATTGTGTATATAGACTTCAAGGAAACAAATGGAGGTTTTGTACTGGATTTGATTATTTATTATGGACAGGAAAAACAACATTTAAATATATACTGTAGCATTATAATATTTAGTTTTAGGCTTTTGAAGGTAAAGCTTTAGAATCCTTTAGAGTTATATTTATTTCATAGTTAAAGATGGCATCTAGTTTTACCTACTCCTTTCATTGGTTAAAATTTCTCTGATTTCACTGCACATTGTAAGCTTTTTACAATATGAATGGGAAGCTACAGCAGATAAGACAGAGTCCACTTCATGTCCTGGCCGGAGGACATCCAGCATAATCTAAGCCTTGGCTACCCAGCCTGGCTGTCCCTGGCCTTTTCTTGCTTTGGACTTCAGGGCAGATTCAATTTTAATCAGACTCTTCAAAAAAAAGGCACCATATAAAGCAGTGTTTCTTGACCCTTTAACATTACGATATAACTATAATTACTATATCCACAGCTTTCAGTACATTGGCTTATGGTCATTGAGAATAATGCCTCCTACATTGCTACCACCCTCAGAGATAGCCAAAAAGATCATTGGTGTCATGATAACTGACCTGAGAGTTACAAACTGCTTTTTTGATTCATGGGCCACAATGTGTTCCTAAATTTGACAGAGGGGCCGGGCCAGAATCAGATGGATGGAGCGCCGAGACGGGTGTCACTGAACGTGATGTTATAATGACATAACCCTGCCCATTCTCCCATTGCAGATCTGAGCCTGCGATGGGAGAGTGGGTGGGTTGGTCCGCCCATTTCCCCGAGCCCAGGATTTGTACAGGGGACATGGTCCGCGACTCTTGCCAGGGCACTTGCCAGATCTGCAGACTGCGGATCTACTTTAGCGTTGCCGCTGAAGTAGAGAGAGAATTCAACAGGTCGGATAAAAAAGCCTAACAGGCCATATATGGCCCGGAGGCCTTAATTTTCCTATGCTTGCCCTAGACTCTCTTTTTTTTTTTGTTTTTGTTAAACAATACCAAACCCTGTTGAAAAGAGGCCCACTAAACCACCGAAATGTGTTGGCTTTAAAAAAAAATAAAAAAAAAATAAAGTCTGAATAAAACTTGATCTGAATTTTTTCTGCTTTTGGCACTTTCCTTTTGCACACCATACTTAAGGAAAGATCCAACCTTCGATCACCATTCCTAGGACATCCAAGTAGGATCTTCCCTCTATAGTACGTAAAAGCTGACAGGGAACATCAGCTGCTTTAAGAAATCCAGCACGACAAATCTTTCTTCAATTTCCCGAGCACTAAAAATCTGTCAGAAGTTCTGACCATTTCCAATGCTTTCCACAATGTTTAGGGTTAACATACATTTTAATAGTTTGAGGATAAATCGTGCCTTTCCCTGGTATTTTACCTAGTAATCCTGTAATAATGGAGGAACAACCTGGTCAAATTGCTACTTCAGCTTCACTTTATAAATTGTGAGGCAAACAGTACTGGCATGGTATAATTCCAGTTTACATTGGTTTTCTAGAACCCTATAGCCTTGTATCAAGTTACTCCTCTCCTTTGACCCCCCTAGTGGTAATCCCGAGTCTGACTCGGGGTCAATTTTACTTGCAAAAAGCAGTAATCCTGAATCAGACTCGGGGTACCAAAAAGCAGGTTAAAAACCCACTTACCTTGTTCCGTTGCTGTCCCCTGGTGTCCTGCTGGCCCCCACAGGTCTTGGGGACACATCTGCCTCCTCCGATCTTCAGCCGCAAAGTGCAGATTCGACCTACCGTTTTTTACATGGAAATTTTGAAGGAATTAGACTGCTAGGGAGGTTAAAGGGGGAAACTGTACATGTTTCTGCTGTGATTGGTTGACTTTTTGCGCACCTAGTCCATCCATTCTCAAGCAAAGATCCAAACTTTGACCACCATTACTAAGATATCTAAATAAGATGTTCCTCTTTACTACTTAAAAGTTGATGGAGAACATCGAAGCTTGCTGGGTGTGTGGTAGTATGGTTTTCCATACATTGTCAACATTGATACTGAACAAGTCAATCAAATTCAAAATCAACCAAATAAAAGTCCAATAATACATGGCTAGCTTAGGTAACATAGGAGCATGCCACAAGTCAATCAATCACAGCAGAATTGGGTGCAGTTTGCCCCTTTAAATAGGACAGGTGTCTTGGGGCATGCTAGTTAGGCTGTAGGGTCCTGGTAGACCAACCTAAACTGGAAGCATAATATTCTGGCAGCCTCCCAATAAATAAGGTGAACAATTCTCTCATAAGTACAAGATTACCATTTCTGTTATCATTCCTGATACCTTATTACAATAATAAAGTGCTACATTTATTCTAAAAATGTCTACTGCAGTTCTTCCAACACACCATTGTCATCCACGAGGGTCTGTGTTGGCAAATATGAAGCAATTCAATTTATTTATGTAAATGATCCCTATTTAATTTCAGGACACATGGGTAGCTTCCGAATGGTTAAACAAAAACTGGAGCTTAGGACTTTTCTTTTGCCAGCATGTTTATTTCATGCTTTATTCCTCTGTCTGTGTGACTGACAGGTCCGTTTGCCAATAACACTATGTCATAATCAAAATGTCTTCCAAGAGCTGTGAAAAGCCACATTTAAAATAATGCTGTTGTCAATCAGAGCTTTATGTTTGCATGTCATTTTGTGGAAGGTTATGGCACTCTGATCTGTGCTGAGGTTTCAGAATCAAATGTTGATAATATAAAATACAGGAGACTTTGTATATATATGATATGTCTCTTACCATTGGGGATATCTTGGTACATAAGGATCTGAACTTTCTTTGCTGCAGATTACCTTTCACATACAGGTCTTCTCTATGACCAAGCCTAGTGATTGGACAATGAAAGGAAAATTGACTGATACTAAATAAAATCAAGGTACTTGTAATACTTGCATTTGAAAAATGATGCATTATTTATTATAGACCTGCAAAAATGTGGGCCCATTATTGTCACGTACCTGGTGGATGCCCAAGGTGACGAGAGTACCTTCTCTTACAAATCTGGCCCTGCTTGTTCTGATGTTGAAAGTGCTGAGCATCAGGAAGGTATAAGTGCCCACAGGAGCAGATCAGGGATCAGGTCAGGGTTCTGGCATACGAGGAAAAAGGAACAAAGATCAAAGGTGGGTCAAATCACAGGTAAGAGTCAGAAACATTCTGGAAGGTGCAGTACAAGGCAGTAGGCAATGCAGGTTCAGGAACAAGCCAAGGTCATCAACAGTTAGGCCAAGTCCATGCATATAGGTAACAGAAGGGTAGCCAAAGAGCAAGGTCTGGATACAACCCAGGTATCCAAATATTCCAAAACATGGGTCAGATTGGGTGGATACAGAGCTGAAAAGCAGCCATCAAGGCAGCAAGACAGGGACTGAGTTTAATGGCGGATGTATACAACAGTGGGGCCCCCTGCTTAACTGACTTTGAACCTTATGGGGTCCCCATGTGGCTGAGGAGAGTATGGGACCCACAGCTCTTTGGACCTCCCCATGTCCACTCTTGCTGGCACAAGTTAGTTCCGTGTACATGGCTGTGCAATGTAAATGAGTATGAGCATGCACCCATCTACAAGTGTGCACAGGTAAGCCATGTGCATCAGCAGGCACCTGAACAACAATGCTTGCTCTTTTCTTACAGTTTTATCCGATTTTAGCTCAAAAAACTTCTATGGCCTAGCATGGAAAAGTATGTGCTACATCACTTAATCATATGTGCATCTGCAAGTACAGTTTTATCTTAGTCCTTCTGAAAAGTCACAAAAATACCCATTTTTCCTCCCAGTGAGGTCTTTCTAATGCAACTTCCTATGCTGAGTGGCAAACTTTCTGCACTGCTCCTGAAATCAGGGCATAGTAGTCACTCTCTTGCCTTTTTGTACTACAGTGGGATGAAAATATGTTGCGTGTTTTTGCTTATGGTGACAAAAGTGGATCATTTTTAAGCAATGTATTTAGAATTGGCCAGTTGTAGTATTAATCAGAACCTTATTTGAAAAGGTTACTTCCTAGAAGCATAACTTTAAAAACAGGGAAAAAATATTGTCTCCTTAAAAGGAACAGAGACCTACGTTACAAGATGAGCAGGTGGTATTTATATGACTATACAATGACAGGTATAGTACGGCTCTTTATTAAAATACAAATTCCAACTCGAATTTCCAAATTCATTGGATATCTTCACCAATCTGTCCAGATTCTCAATCACACCTATCACACCTTAATCACAGTATATAAAGGATGCATCTTATTATAGTTTTAGTAACAAATTATTTTATTTGTAAATACCACTTTATCACTATTATTTATTTATTTTTTAATGAAGTCTTTCCCCTAATCCTGGAAATGTATTCCGACACACAAGGCTGTTGCCAGATACCAATTTTTCATGCCTTCCTCACAGATTGCTGGATTGATTATATGCATTTATTTTATGCTTTGTAATCATAATAAAGGTGTCTTCAGTTTTGGTCTGTTTTGCTATTGATGAATTAATAAATGTTAGGTTTATATATATATTATTTTTCTGCTGTGGTGCTATTTCATTTTATTACCCTTTTTTCCATACATTGTTTAAATCCTGGGTGTTCTTATTGTTGGAAGACATTAATATTTATGGAGTGGTGCGGTCTTTTAGTCTTTTTGCTCACAGCAAAATCACAGTGGCGACTCCTAATTATTTATCCATCTTCCATATAAAAGTCATGAGCACTAATGTAGTCCAAAGGTCTTTACTTGACCTCCTGCATCCTAAATCTTGCAAGAACTGAATTATCCAGCAAGCTACTAATCCTAAATTTGCTTCAAAACACACTAAACCAAGTACTATGTAGTTTATTTATTAAAGAAATTCAGGCTGTTCACATAGCAAAATGAATTATCTCCTTGCAAAGGAAATTTCACTTAGCTTAGTAAGCGAGGTGCTGACTTCAACCATCCAATCATGTGTAAGAGAAAATCCCATTTTTTTTAGATTTTTTTTGCACCTAATTAGGTATTCTTTGCAAAGTGACCTATCCATACATTTGCTGGGCTAAGGAGGAACTAAACTGAAAACTGCCAAAAAAAAAAAAATTTACTTTGAAAATTCGCAGGGCAGTTCAATCCATCGGGGGGTGTCTTGCATCGGGTCCCACTTCGTCCCGGCACCCTTCTCCAGGTGCCGTCATCTTCTACTCTTCTTCCTGGTTCTTCATCCTACGTCACCTGACCCAGCCGCCAGATTGGGTGACATAGGATGAAAAAAAAAACTGATGATCTCACTCTGCATGCGTGAGATCGGCAAATTTTTCTCTTTGCACGAAAAGGCACCTTCTGTGCATGCCCGATATGCTCGGGCATGGGCAGAATGATCACCGAAGAGCCTCCCGGGATGTGTGACGTAGGTCTCCCGGGCGGCTTTTGTGCTCCCATTCGTGATTGAGAAGTAGTGGGTGTGCTGCACCCTTTTTTTTTTTTAAAAAGTGTGTTGCACTTAAAAAAAAATGGTTAGTTGGTTGGTATTTAGGCAGTGCAAGCCAATCACTAACTGCCTAAGGAAGAGTTACACTTTGCAGGTCAATTCACATCTTCCTGCTGTGCGTTGCATTAACACATTAGGGCAGCCCATTTAAAATCAATGAGTTGTCAATACACCACACTTGACATAAATCAGACTTGCACTTTTTTTTTCCAAGTCAGCACATCACAACACAGGCTGGTGAGCTTTGTAGTGAATTGCAGTGCACGTGCTTTGAGCTTAGTTGCCCTTGAGGCTTTTATAAACTAAAGGTGAGAACAGTGGTTATCGTGAGGTTTCCATTGGGTTGAACCTTTCCAACCACTTGAACTTTTCCATCCAACATTTGAATCTTACATCACGCGGTATTCATTCCCTATAAGTGGCCAGTCAAGATGGCTAAAGATCAGAATGAGGAACAGAAGAAAGAAGAAGAAGGTGGTGCCCACCATGAAACGGGGATGGAATGCAGGGTTCACTGTAGTTACGCTTTAACTATTACGTAACATTTAAAATGAGAAGAAATTTGGCAAATTTTACAAAAGTTACAATTCACCACTTTCAGGGAACATTTCAAGGACATCTTTTAATTTCTGAAAAGTTCTAACATTCTGATTTTGACCTACTAGACCTGTAAAACACACAAAAATTCTCATCAAAAGAAAACATCAAATTCCAGCACACCGGCCCTTATGTATGTCATGAGCGTGTAAGAGAAAATAGGTTAAAGGTTGGTGAGGAATAGGACTATAGACTTCTAACCGTACAGATCTTGAAATAGGTATGTAAAAATAAACAGTTTGAATTAGTTCCTTTTTTTCTCATTTTGTGTTTCTAGAAAAAATATGAAAGCTTGGGATTACATCTGTAAATGCAATCAAGAGGTTCTTGACCTACGTGAACACCAATATCTCGGAAAACATGTCTGGCCGCGGTTCCAAAAATGACACAAAGTCAAATAGAAATAGAGACAAGCATAGCCAGGGTTGCTCAAGTTAAAGGTTGGGTATTGCAGAGTTGAAGGTCATGTATCACAAACTATAAACGTTCACCCGCAAAGGTTACATTTGTCTGCTAGTATGTACAAAATATATTTCATGTATATGCAACTTTATTTTTCGAACAGCACAATGCTTCCTCAGATCCTTTATTTTTGAATTAAAAAGACAGCAAGCTTTATTTTACAGAGTGGCACCAAAAATAAATAAATAAATAAATAAACTGGGCCTTAGGCTACGTAGTTACCGCTTCTTCATGCCCCTGAAGTGAGACACCTGTTCCCCCCACCAGTCTGAACATAGCCTAGGGGGTTTTACAGAACAGTCTGCATTGCACATAGAAACCACTCCCATCTATATCATTCTTTCTCAAAATGTCAAAAAGCCTTTTGATAATTAATTTGTAATGACAGTGGGCCTTGTTTATTGATGCCTATCTAAACTCCATGCAACGAAAAAAAAAAATCCAAATATACTCTAAAATCTGCACAATATCTACGGAGGGAACCAGGGTTATTACACAAGCTGAACTTCAATCTAGTCCGTCTTAGTTTATTACATGGTAATTGATAGAATTATTAGTTAAGACTAGATATATAATATTGTTTTTGCTGCCTTTGTAGCTTACAGGAACTGATAAGGACACTATATTTCTTGCAAGGGCAATGCATATGATTGCTGAAAATATTATGGGCAGACACTGCATCCAAGAACTGGTAAACCGATATATATTTATATATATATATATATATATATATATATATATATTATATATATTGGGTTTAAAGGATATGTAATAATGTACATTCTTTTATCCTACTCCAGGGGTGTCAAACTCAAATACACAGTGGGCCAAAATTAAAAACTTAAACAAAGTCGCGGGCCAAACTTGAAACTGAAATAGCACCGCTACTACAATTCCTTGCGTCAAGAAAACAGTCAAATGTGGGGGTCACGCATAGGCAGAGAGGCTGCTGCTCTATAGTCTTGAGTGATGCCGGGTATTGTAGTAGCGGCACTATTTCAATGCAGCGGTGGGCCAGCTGCAATTCATATTTAAGAAGCCTTTTGGGGGCCAAAAAAAAGAAAGTGCCTAATGAGAATGCACTGCCACTCACTGCTCCGTCACCACCACTGGCATCTTCTGTTGGTCTCTTGTGTATTTTCGGTCTTCAAGCATTAATAGAAAACTCTTACGCATACAACGTTCCAGAACATCTATGTTATTGTAGGACACAGTAGTGTGTTGTAGGAGTCCCCATGCAGATATCTGCAAGAAGGAGAAAAGTATATGCAGCCTCTTTCACAGGGTTTTACATTTTTTTGTGACTTTCAGAGTCATTTGGAGTCAGGGGATAGTTGGACATTTGTCTGCATAGTTAAATAGCATTGTTTGGATATATACACAACCCTGATGAAACAGTGCACATCCTTGGAGTAGCTAGGAATGGTGGACCGCGGACCACTGGTGGTGTGTGGCTCTGGCTGGTGCACCCCCCCAGTGTGTTCAGGAGAAGGACCCTGCTGGGGGGGTGCACCGACCAGAGCCACAGACCATGTCCCCTGTACGGATCGCAGGCTCGGGGCAGTGGGTGGTTTGTGTCTCTGGGGGAAGTGTCTTGCCCTTTGAGTAACACACAGCTCCCTGAACATGCTTGGTCCGGAGTCTGTGAAATTAGTGGTCCAGTACAACCAAAAGGTTGGCGACCACTGATCCAGACCTAGACCTGGAGACAGACTATCATAGGAGAACCTGTATGATCTAGCAAACCTGGAATGGATTTAATTTGCTATTAGATGTCAAATATTACCAATCATGAAGCAGATCTATTACTGGAGCCCCCAGGTTCTCCCATGATAATCTGTTTTCTCCAGTCTTGCAGGGCTTTAAAAAACTGGCATAGTAAGGGTGTCATTCTTCCCAATTAGTTTGTAAGGGTGACATTCTTCCCAATGGCCAGCAATATAAGATACATTCTTCATTCTGCCCACCACACTAAAATATTGTGAATTGTGTGTGAATTACAAGTGATTATGGCAGGGGTTCCCTGAAGACCTTAAAATTAATTCAAAGGGTTCCCCCATGTTGGGAAGTTGTTCTGGAAGGTGCTGGAAAAATGCTGTTATTGCCCAAATTGCAGGAAACAAACAGAAATTTTTAATGTAATCTGCTGCACTTGAAAAGCTCAAAGATGAAATCTTCCAGTACAAATCTTAAGTAATAACTGTGCCAACCTCTTGATTTTTACAATTTTCATTCATATTTTTAGCAATCTCATCACATATATAGCTGTACTTCTGCTTTCCCAAATAAACAAGGGCCTTCCGACCTTTGTCAAGCTTAAAGAACCATTTCCCACATAGGTAAAGTCACAGACTTCAAATGTTTGGCTGACATCGACATCTTTATGCAAAGTCGCCTCATATTATTCAACATATAAATGAATTTTGAAATGATTGCTTTTTTTCAATTATTTTTGTAACTGTAAAATAGGCAAAAAATTCCCCTTCACAGCCAAAATACAGTATTAACTGTAATAATTCAAAATGGGTACTAAGGATTTCAAGTAAAGCGAGAATCCAAAAAGTGATACAAAATTAATCATCTTCACGCATTCAGAACAACCTTTGTATTGACAATTCAAAGGTTTCACTGATTTACTCATTCCAACACTTTATTCTATTTTATAGATACCAATCTTTGATAGAGTGAAACCCTTTGATGTGACATGGGAGGGAGATGGTGTTGTATGCAAATAAAGAATTGTACAGGTTTAAAATGTTCTTGGAATGTTTTATTAAATGAGAGTAAGGGTGGAGGAAGTCATATGAAGATAAGATGGAAACATGAAAGGGCTATGTAGTGTTATCCACTGAAGGAGGTGACCTATCAAGGATATTGAATGTCATGTCAATACTAAAATAATAATTCCATCCGAATGTCCTACAGGCATTTCTTTGTAGCTTAATGCTTAATAGTACTTGAACCTCCAAATGAAAAAAAAAATTGCACTGGAGATGTGAATCTGGTGGAAAAAAAACAAAAATTTAAATAAATACAAAAATAAGCTATGGTAAGAAAAATGTTTTTTTTTTACAAAATGGGCCAGTCACCCCAAAATTGTATTTGTGTTATAGGAAGTGTATGTATGGGTGCATGGTTTTAGTTTGTGCAGCATGCAAAGTATATTTAGTAGAAAGTAATATCAGTGTGTTTTAATTTGTTGCTTTTCATATTCCTAACAAGCAGTAAAATATCTCTCTATAATCTCTCCAGCTAACGTTATTGTGAAGTTGTTCATTTTGAAAGATTCTCAAAGATTACAAAATTGACTCTAGAGTCTGTTTCTGACAGCTTAGAAACATTCTATTGGTTGTTGGCACTCAAATGTTGGTAGCCTGTCAAGATTCTGTTGCAATAGGAAGTAATAGGAAACAAGCTAGGGTTTCAATAAAGGCTATTTCTGACATGCAGAGAATCCACTCGCTCTGCCGCAATCCCAACCTCCTCTATTCAAATGAATAGGGGCCATTGGGAAGCATTTTATGCACGCAGCAGAGGTAGATCATGGCACAGTTACCGAAAGCAGCAAGTCCATGTGGTTATTTTTGGAAGAAACCACCACCACCACCACAAGCAAATGTGTTTCCTGTGGTGCAATTTGCTGCTCCTAGGGGCACAGAAGCAGTTTGCTTTGAGTCAGGGAGAGGCTAACTGCATGGCTTTCAACTGCAGGTATGAAATAGGGCCTAACCATGTTGTGAGCTTTGTAAATTACTTTTTTTTGCCACAGTGATTACAGATACAGGAGTCCATGATGGCTTAATGATGATTTAGTTACCTATTACAAAATATGTAAATACATTAATGTGCATGATCCTTGCACAGGTTCATTTTATAAACAGTCCTAAATTATCCTTTTTTCAGAATCTGTTGTTGCAGTTCAGTACAATGAAGGGGGAAGGGCATTTGATGTCACCCCAGTAGTTTACTAATCCGCCATGGGGGAAATCAGTGGACATTCCTGTAAAAATTTAGGTGAAGCCTCCCCAATCTAAGAAGAAAGAGACCCAAGAGAGGAGATTCTAGAGGGCAACCAGCCATGGCTTTCCTTTCTTCTCAGCCTTGTCTTGAGGGCTCCTCTTGCCAAGGTAGGGCTAAATCTGGCAAATTCATTCAAATGTATTTGGCTTCCTGTGGAACAAAATTCACAGGGAAAGGAGAGGCAGTGAGGGCACAGGGAGCAATTCCCCCTAAAATGAGCAACAAATGCCTGTCACTGCAACGGTCACCCTGGTTGTAGTCACACCCCTACATTTTGGAAAAAGAAGAATCACATTTGTAAGCTTGAGAATAACTCCTAAAGACTATTTTACAAACCTTGGTTGTGGACGCAGATCTACTTTAAGCAAGGTTTAGGTTCCAGCAGACAAGAACCCCATTAGGTGATATTTTCTTAACCTATATTTACATCAAAATGACAACATTTTTGGATCCTGATGAGATGAAGAATTTTTTGAGATGAAGAATTTTTTGGTTTTCAGCTTTGTCTTTGTCTTACATTGTATACACCCATTGAAACATTTTTACTTATGTTGTTCTTTTTCAAGATTTTCACCACATACATCACAAAGCAGTGATATCAAAGTCATGGAAGGCGAGGATTACAAAGGAACCTTAAAACCAAACGTAGGAATTGTATACACAAGTATTTTTTTTTTTTTAGCAGATGCCTTTATGAATGTTGTTTTGAAAATCCTTTGAGTCATGCAAATTCAGAAGGTTTTTCCTGCAGACCCAGCTCCAAAGACTTAAAAAGTCTTTGATGTTTACAAGAATTGCCTTTTCCATACTAGGAAATTCTTTTAAGTTTTCTTTTACGTCTGTGTACCAAATTTACAACCGTCTTACGCCCGTGTTTTTACTGTGCGAAAGAAAATATTATTTTCTCCTAAAAAGTCTTTAGCATCTGACACGCTTCATGATGGATACATGCTCCTCTTGTGCATCCTATCAGAACTTTCTCTGATGGCCCTGCACATGCTTGCTGCAATCTCCAATTATACCTGTAGAGATTTCATACTAACAAAGGGAAGGAATTCATTTACTATACTAGTGCCAACAGCACCCACTTATGATCTAAATGTAACCAGTGGACAATTCTTTGAAGATCCTCCCTGACAATATGTCCAAATTCCCTTGGGAACTTACTCGACCAATGGGAAGATGGGATTAAGTTTAAAAAGAAGCATATTTCCTTGGAATGTAATCAGTGGCATCAGTCCACAAACTACCATTCCTCCACTTTAAGAAAAATGTGTTGGCTTTACATATATCATCACCACCACCATTAGGATTATATATTGCTCTCAAGAGGCTCAGGTGGTCAGTATGGGTTAAAATGAAAGATGAGGAGCTTCTAAAAGCACATCTTAAATAAGAACAGTTTATCACTGTTTTCCCGATTGTAAATTCTGATGAAAAAAACATACAAATGCACATCCATTTCAAAATGTAACAAGTCGATTTACAGGCTGATTCAATGCAACAGTGCAAGAAATAAAACATTCAGTTATTATTTATATAAAAAGACCATAGACTTAGTCACTATTATGTGTTACATGTATTGCGGTTACCTTTATTTTTTAATTCTAATTTTATTTGGATGGATGCAACTGAGGTGGCAAAAGTAATATCAATTTTCTTTATTTATTTTTGATTATAAGCCACATTATTCTATTTTACATCATATATTTATACCACACATCCGTTATTTTATATTGTGGTACCATGGAGGCCATGAGAAGTGGTTGGTTTTGGAAGAATTGGGTGTTAAGGCAATTTTCTTGCTTGAAAGTAAAAGCACTTTTGAAGAAGTTCTGAGGTGTGTAAGAAGCATCCAAAACTTGATCCCAAATACAACCATATACACCTGATAATATGATGCCTTTGCAAAACAAGCTCTTAGACTACGTACACAGTTCCAATGGTTCTCGCCCGATATTCCGCACAGTGCCGATATCGGACGAGAATCTGAAGTGTGTACAGTTCGCGTCATTCATCATCCGAATGACTGTCCTGGCGGATCCACAGACGACGAACGATCGTAATGCAAGGGAAGGGGGAGAGCGCGCAGCGGGGTGCCACTCCATCGTTCTCACCCTCCCCTCTGCGTAGAGCAGAACGGTGCTGTATGTGCAGCACTCAATTATGCATTGGGCAGTGCATAGTCGTTGGAAAGGATTGTGAAGGATCCTTTCCAACGACTATAATTGGAAGTGTGTATGCGGCTTTAGCCTGTTGAACCTGATGTCACTGTTCATTATTTCCAAAACCAACCGGAGTCACCATCTACAGCCCTTTGTGTTGCAGCCGAGTCTCTCCAAGTCGGCTTTATTTGCACCTGGGTCACATGCTTGGTTTCTAGTCTTCTGCTCGGTCATCAAGCTCTCCGGAAACCTGTCCTAGTCCAGCCGTTTCCACATTTATTCTGCCCCCACTGGTTTTGAGCAAAAAGTTTTTGCGGACACCTTCTCTAAGGTCAGGTGTAGGAAAGCTACCTAAACCAGCTCAGTGCACATGGAATTTGCCTGAGCAAATACCTCCCGCGGTTTCTGTTTCCAGGCTCCCCAACTAAATTGCCAATTAAAACTTATGCCTAGTTCTCAACCATCTTTGCCCTGACCCTGCCCTGCTCACCCTGAGCCTGAATCAGTTTGACTACAACCTTGCCTACCAATTTTGCACCACGCTTTGTTTCTGCTTCCCGTTAGCTGTTGTCAGTTGCAATGGAACCCTGCCAGACCCACAGGAATGAAAAATAAGCAAAAAAGACTAACCGCCAGTCTGGATAGATAGAGGTCTTGATTTAATCAGTAGCACATTTTACATGTGGAAGTTCAATTTCCTGGATTTTTTTTACAACAGCTTCAACAGTAAACATTTGGAGGAAGCAAAAGACTAAACCTATGAGCATTCCTAAGCTGCAAAATAACTTTTATTTTAACTAAAAGTGATGGCATACTCCCTTTATAATGAAGGAAGGAATGTAAATTTCAGAAGAATGGGGTCATTTTTCTAACTGAAAGGCTTCAGATGAGAAGAGACAGATGGGATAATACACATTTCTGTTTCCTTGTGGAAACCAGAGAAAAGGTTCATAGACTGGGTTCATTGGCCGCTGGTACCTCGAACCAGAGGGTCATCTAGTTCTATTGGATCAGTGTTTCCCAACCAGAATTTCATAAAACCCTAGGGTTCTTCCAGAGGTTGCTAGGGGTTCCTTGAACAATCAGTAATTTTTGACTCTCATGTCAGTTTAAATGACAAAAATGATCTTTTTGGCTATCTGTAGGGATGACATTTTTCCAACTGGCAAGCAATGTAATTGACATACAGTGGTACCTTAGTAAAAGTCCTTAATTTGTTTCAGATCCTTGGACTTATACCAAACAGGCCCTATACCAAACCTATTTTTCCCATAAGAAATTAAAGGAAAATGATTAATCCATTCCCATGAAAAAAATCCTATTGTTATTGGCCAATTATACATTGATGGGGCTGTATAAAATAATTTAAACACTGCTTAATACTAAAGTACATAAATACAAAAGCAATTATATTTAATAAATGAAAATTTAACCTCAAGAATCGAGTGCCTACTAGGATCGTGCTGAGAAGGGAGGAAGAGGAGATGTCATGTAATTCACAGAGAGTTATAGCGCGGGTTGTTCGCTGAATGGTTGCAAATGGCGTACTGACGCTCGTGGGCAGTCGTGGCTTCGTCTCGAGAGAGGTAAATAGGGGTAGCGCACGGTGTTATTACTCATTTTGACCCATACAAGTTCTAGCACAAAGGTTGTATACCAAGCAACATTTTTCGTGTCCAAACAGGACTTTAACCAAGTTAGACCTATTCCAAAGCAGACTTATACCGAGGTACCACTGTACTTCTCACATATAGTAATTTTAAGGGTTCCCTAAGACTTGGATGTTATTTTAAAGGTTCCCCCGTGTTAAAAAAAGGTTAAGAAACATTGTATTATATTGTTGGATGTCTTCCTATGTCTCAAGGCTGGTTATCCCCTTCATCCTTTTTGCCACCTTTTTGAGCAGACTACATCCATGGGAATCTGCACGGAGCATCTAATCACCACCCAAAAACTGCATTACAGTTTCACCATCTGCTAAAAGCCTGTAATAAAATCAGTCACCTCATTTATTTCAAGGATAAAGCATGGTGGTTCCTTTACATTTTCTAAGTCGTGATCATGGTCGATGGTTAACCACCTGTCCTAACAAGACCTTCCTAAAATACTTATTTGATTGCTACTTCAATGATTTTTGGTATTACTGATATTTTGATAGATTGTATCAGAGTAGTTTGTACTACATTCACATTAAAATTCCAAAGCGCTTTTGGTTGGTATGACAAAGCTTGACAACGAGTGCTGAACATTTCCCAAATGGTTGATTTGCAGACTCTTCTAACAGGTCTCTAGAATCAATACCAGCGATCACTCTGGCTGCAATCACTCCACAGCTATGTAGGAAACAAACAAGATGAAAACCAAAAAGACAACACTACAGACATATCATAGCTTAAAGGATAAACTTGTTTTTTATTTTTCATTCCTAAAAATCAAAACCAAAGCATTTTTTAATCTGGTAACAAATGACAGCAACGATTACAAAGCAGTTTTTGCCCGACGTTGGAAGCGCAATTAATTATTAAGCTGAGTTTCCACCTTTGTTCCACCTCCAGTAAAAATTCATCGCCTCAACGTTCATCAAATATTGATTGTTTTCAACCAACGCTCATGGCTTCTTCCTTCAACATTATTATAATGAGGGATAACAATCAAATCGTCCTTACTGAAACCCCATCATTTCCCAGTGCCATCTGCATTGATCCTTTTTGGTGGCTTTTACCATAAATTATTCCATTCAATTAACCAACCTGCTCAAAGTGGCATTTTGCAACCTAAATAATTTATGGAGTGTTTTGGAGCAAACAAAAAACGATCTGCCTAATGTGTAGGCTTGCTACGAGCATTAATAATGATACAGGGATCACTGTAGACGGTTGTCGTGTTCTTTGTTCAGAGGAAGAAATCGCCCTGGGAAGGAAGGAACTTGTCACTAACAAATGAGACAGTGTTTCGGTGTCAGTTTAAACAGCCAACGACTTCATCACTTGCAGGAAAAAATCACTTGCTTTTTTTGTTTTTTCTTTTTTTTTGTTTTTTTTATACATGTACTTTTTTTTTTTTTAGTGTTAATAGGATTCTATACGCTTATTTTAAAACAGGTTTTTAGAAAATTTGAAAGTTGTCTTTGTAATTTTTGATTAAGCAAGATAGAAGGGTCATGTTCATTTACAGCTACCTGTAATTTCCAGATCTCACCTATAGCCAGTACCGGTTGGCGAGTTCTGGTTTTGTGACATAGCCATAAAGTAGAATTATTCTTGATTAGCACCAATTTTTTTTTGGTTGGAGTTCATTTTTTCAAACTCTCCCTTTATTTATTTTTAGGAATGGATGAAAAAGTTTATAGTAATCCTAAATGGTAGGGTTCCCTGAAATTTCTTGTGGATGCAGAGGAACCTATGTATAGAAGGGACCCATTAGTAAAGACAAAACAGGGGGCCTTCTGGTCAGAATGGGGGACAACTCTAGGTTTAATGGCCGGTAGGCTTAGTTTTAGGAAGAGCAGACCCAAACTATGTTTTTTACATGATAGATTATGATGAATGCTGAACTCCAGTAAAGTTTAAAGTGGACCTGAACTCAAACATTTTATGTGTTCTAGGTAACAATAGGAGCAGACATATGGAGGTGCAAATTGCACCACTGTCCCAGGGTTCTGGACCCTCCTTGGCCAACCAAGGGCTCACAGCAGACAAATTTTTTTGCATCTGGACGGGAGCAAGTCAGTTCTGCACAGGAGTCCACAGGAGTGTTGGATATTTCTGCCATTGGGTAACATCTAGACATATAAATTGTTCCCAAGTGTTTTTCTTGAAATTCTCTTCTTTCCTTCACTTCCTAATTAGTTACTGCACATAGACACTTCTGAGCTTAATTGCTGTATGTCATCTTCACTGATCGGATTTGGTTTAGCGACATTCTCCATGACTGGAGACTGTTACGGGAGAAACTAGGTGATCCAGAAACCTGGAATGGATTTCTTAAAAATCATTTGCTATAAGTTGGCAAACATTTCCAGTCCTGTACCAGATCCATTCATGGTTTGCTAAATCTCCCATGATGGATCTTCTCTAGTAAATTGGGCCTATTGCTTTCAGCGACAGTAGAATGAATAAGTGCTGTACACACAATGTTGTTCTGTTTTATGGAGGATTGGAGAGGACAGGCAAGTAGGGCCTCACTGTGTCCTCCTCCTCAGAAAAAAACATCAGTTGTCACAGCTCGGATGTTCATTGACTTACCGGGACGGATCAGTGAATGGTGTTGGGAGACCACTGTACACACTCTACATTTTCCATCTTCTAGCCTTAGAAACTGTTAGATTATTATTTTTACACAGTATTTATATAGCGCCATCATATAAAGTCCATAACTGTCCCTCAAAAGGGCTCACAATCTAATGTCTCTATCATAGTCATATGTCTTTTTAATGCAGTCTGTTGTCAATTTTTGGGGGGAAAGGCAATTAACCTAACTGCACGTTTTCTTTTTGGAATGTGGGAGGAATAGTAGCCAGAAGAAACCTACCCAGACACGGGGAGAACCTGCAAACTCCATGCAGATGATGTCCTTACCAAGATTCGAACCTGGGACCTAGCACTGCTAAGGCCAGAGCACTAACCTCAGAGCCACCATGCTGACCCAACATCATGATGTTAGTCTTAAACAATTGTTTTTATGATGTCACTTCTTGTTTTTCTTGGAAGTTTTAATCTTCTAGCAGACATCAGGGGTGGACCTTTCATCCCTGGGCAGTACAATTTTTCCTTTACAGGTACGTGATGTTTTATACTTTTAAACACATGTGTGCCTGGTCATAATAAGGATTGGGGCTGAGTGTCACTGGATTCCATTTGCTTTTTCATCTCTGTATGATGGAGCCTCACTTGCCACTGCACAAAATAAATGAAAATTTCTAAAATTTATGTTGATCTAAAGACACATTGATCTGGGGATGCAAATTTAACTGCCAGAGCTCTATTTAGATATAAGAAGATTCATCTGATGAAGAACAACCCAATGCTGAAATATTCATTTTAGGTGCACCGACCTTTTAAAATCCAGTTATCAAATCAAAGAATACGGTTAGTTTGCCAAACTGTTCTTGAGTTTCTAAACTTCATATGATTAATTAATTTTACTTTCAAAATCTTTCTAAGACTCTGGCTGATTATATTCTACTTTATAGTAATAATTTACCCCATTCCTCAGGTCAAACTGTCTCTGTGCATATTTTATCTTTTTTTTTTCCTTTACATATCATTTCCTCTCACTTACCATGAGACAGGCGGATTTATTGGGTGACTTTTTCATCTTATCTCTGCTGAAGGTATCTACTTATTTAGCTTGCTCAGGGACAATTTAGCAATGAAGGATAAGGTCTAGTTAATTCCTGACCTAGCGCTGACACCGATGTGCAAGGTGAGACTTGCTGATGTAAGGTCATCGATGACCCCAAGCTTCTATCTATGGAAAGGTGGGGAGTTCCATTTCACTTTCATCTCTGGCCATTTAACTGTTCAATTCAGACATGAAAGGCAAATGGAGCCTCCACCCGCGTATCTGGAGTGAAAGAAAAAGGTTTCATTAGCTCTCCAGAGCCGAGGATTAGACCCATTCTTTGAGAGAGATTGACAGGCCATTGATGTTCTCTGCCTTCCATCTCTTCCCCTTTTTCTTCTAGGAATTTCTAATGATTCAGTATGCTAAACAGATTGTTTTAACTTTTCCACTCTATGCTTCAATGAAAGCTGTTCGACAGAGCTGTAACATCTAAAAGACTAATATCTGGAAGGAAACACAAAACTGACTATCTTAGAACATCTAAATGAACAGACACGTCTGTCAAAGATGAAGGGAAGACAGCTGCAAATATTTACGTAGCAAAATGTGACCGCGTGCAAGCGTTGTGGAATTCTTTGTAGAGTGTGTGGGATCTCCTATGTAGAGAAGAATCTCAAAAAGATACAATTGCTAGATTAAAATAAAAATCCTGCAAAAATAATATTTACCTGTTTATCTGGTTGTGCACTGTTGTTCTTCATTCATTTGATGGGCTTTGTGTAAAGGTTTTCATTCATCTATATGTCATTATATATCAACTGGATAAAAATGTATGGCTAAGGATAAAGGAAGAGTGAAATGACAGAGGCTGGCTCTGTACTTCTGGTGGCTCTGGGTATGAAGAATCACACTTTCATTCACTGTTACTGCAATGTCATTCACACCCTTTCTCTCCTTGGGCATTCACAATCATATTATTAAACTGTACATATATAGCACCAACATATTACTCAGCGCTGTACAAGAAATAGGGGATGCAAATGACAAACAGAAACAAACAATGGGCCTGATTTATTAAAGCTCTCCAAGGCTGGACAGGATACACTTATCAGAGAAGCTGGGTGATCCAGCAAACCCCTGAGATTACTGCAAAGCAGTCTTATGAAACGTACTTCTCCAAGGCACTGGATATCTTAGATAGTATCAGGATATTGTTCAAATTTTCAGTGTAACTTCTCTTATTCCCTAAAAAGAACTTCCTAATCACTATACCTTAATGTTCTCAACACATCTCCTAAAGTTTCTTTCTTTTTTTTCCCTGACATATATTTATCAAACTAGCTGACTACCCAGCCAGGTATTTATTTATTGCAATCTTATAATCTTATATTATAGTCCAAAAAAAAAGTATATAAACATATAAGCAAAAGGCACACTGTGCTGAGCAATACATACACACATACATAGATGCAAGTATACCTCTGACATATAGCACAGCGCTGTACAAAGATCAGTGGTGCACTCACATGAGTCTCAGTCATATGTATAGCAAGTTTGGTTGAAATGTCTCCATGCGTTTCCGAGTGATGGTGAAACATACATTCATACACATCCAAATATAGCTCTGACATAAAGCACAACGCTGTACAAAGATCAGCCGGTGCACTCACATAATTCTCAGTCATATGTATGGCAAGTCTCCATGCGTTTCCTAGAGATGGTGGAACATAGCAAAGTTAATTATTGAAATGTCTCCATGCGTTTCTTCCAAATATAGCTTCGACATATAGCACAGCGCTGTACAAAGTTGACAGGTGCACTCACATGAGTCTCAGTCATATGTATGGCAAGTTTGGTTAAAATGTCCCCATGCATTTTCGAGTGATGGTGGAACATACACACGATTTTATATATATAGATTACTTTGGGGTCGGCGGTGTTAAACTTACTTGAAAGAAGGATTAGTAATTTATATTTCTTTCTGGTCATTTGTATATGGACATTATAGATTTTTGCTCATACATGATCAATTGATTGACATTAGCACAGCGTTACCTCCTTCACTATGTTATTTATGAATTACCTTTCCAAAGTGAACATACTCTACTCCTTTAGTAAATCAACTCTACCACCTAGATGTGCAGAGTGCAGGAAAGCACAGCAGCCAATCACATTCCACTTTGCATCATTCTTAAGCAAGCATAACAAAGAAGACGGATTACTGATTGGTAGTTCTCAGCTGCTGCTCTTTGGCTTATTAAATAAAGCGGAACATAACCGGTATTGCAGAAGTTCAATGCTGCTCATTTTATTTCCCATGCCTGCATCCTAGAACACATTCAATTTCTTTATAAACAATCATTATAACAACCTATCACAATCCAGTTAACGTCAACCGAAAGCAATCAGCCTTCTTGTAGAACGCCATCCGCTATTTTATATTTCTTAAATAGCTAAAGAAAAAAAAGGAATTGCCGCGGCATTGTATATGAATGGGAAGGCAATTACCAAGGGAATGTCCCAGATTGATTTCTCAATGAAGGTTTGTGCTTAGTGCGGCCGTTTAATCTCATGTTACGGGCTATATCATGAGGCATACAGATGCCTTCCGAATAGTTTATTGCAAGCAAAATTATGTGTAGGTAGTCTTTGATCTTTTTCCAGCATAACGAGTGATCTACCTTCATTCTCTTTTCATTTGACTCCACAGGTTAATAACACATATATATAATACTCAAGGGAAATCTTGGGAACTGTGAAAATATTTCTACAGATTGATAGGACAAGGAATTAGAATAATTTTTCATTTAAATATTCCTTTTTTTCAGCAATATATCATAGGAACAAATGTACAATTTATAGCAGGTATATGGATGGGTTTGTAGTGATGGAAAAGAAAAGCCACGGCAGTGCTTACACGTTGACAATTACAAATCAGTTCCCTGTGGGGGATGTTTGGTATTAGCATTTGTGCTACTGCTAGTTCAGGAGCCATTCAGGGCAAAGTTGATTGCGTTTGTGTTAAGTCCACCCTCCGATCACATATATATATCTACATACATATAAATAAAATATATAAATATATATATCTATATCACTAAACAGGTGAGAGGATACACTTTCATCAGTGAAGCTTGATGATTCAGCAAACCTGGATTGGATTTTTTGAAAGTTATTTGCTAGCAAATGTTTTGAATCCTGGACCAGATCCATTCCAGGTTTGCTGGATCACCCAGCTTGACTGATGAAAGTGTATCCTCTCCAGCCTTGGATAGCTTTCATAAATCAGGCCCAATATGTGGTATTTTTAGCTAGGCACAGCACTGCAATAGGGGAAGAGGGCACTCCCCCATACCAGGGTACACCAAGTATTTTGGGGGATGGAGTATAAGGGGGTTGGAAGGGGAATGGGGTTATATTGTCAGTTTGACCCTTATTAGTCAAGGCAATGATGCCTCTTTAATTTGTAGAACTCAGATAGATAATGGATGAATATTGCATGATATAAAAACAAGTGAACAAATGGCTCAATTTTTTATTTATATTATAAAACAATAAAAATTGAGATATTTGTTCACTTTTTTGTTTGTTTCTGTGAAAGTTTTTTTCCATATTTGGGTGCAAGGCTATGGGTTACACATTGCAGTTTTTACAAATTTGTTCCTAAAAGTACCTGAAATGTATCAGAAACCCATGCCTTACTGGGTGCTTTCTTTTAAGCTAACCCATAGGGCTCTGGAAATCCTTTGTAATGTTGCCATCTTCCTCCTCACTTTCCCTTCCGTAACATTCTGCCCCGTAGACACAAGAGGGAAGCAAAAGGAAAACTCTCCAAAGTGATGGCAAATCCACTCTTAGACAGCACTAGAATACTTGTCTCCATAGTTGAAATGTCCTCTATTTCTGTTCAAGTGAAATCTCACAATTTTGAATACCAGGAAAAAAAGAATAGGGAAGAATAAGTCAATCTAATAAGAACAAAGACAGTAATACAAAGATTACTAAGAGGTTCTATTCTCTCCCAAATCTAACATTAAATGTTTTTTTTTGGCTTTATATAAAAATTTAAAAAACATAATGACATTTATAATTGATTTTATAAAACAGAAATTATAATAAAGTAAAAGAGAATGGTGATTTTTATGGCAGATTGGAATAGGGTTGTAATAATTACAATATTTACCAGAGATAAAAAAGATGTAGGTATTGTTATGATCAGAATGGCAGGCAGAAATGTTGTATATGATGTATCTGTTTGGCGAATTTCCTCCGGCCTCCCCTAATTCTTTCTGATCCCTCTCTACAAATCTCCCTCACATATACTGTGTGAATACAAACACTTTACAGTAGCCTGACTAACAGCCGCTGCTGCTTTAGACCCGGACTGCCTCCTGGAAAGATGAATGGAGATCTGTTGTCCAAATATTTACTTAGACCCAAACTAATCCTGGGTCTGGATTCCCCGCCATGTGCTAACATCTGGCACATGTCTTTTTAATATGTATAAGATGAACCTCTGTAAAGACATTCGAGCCAAAAAAATCCTTTCCACTCAGGTTAAACCTCAGGCAAAGGCTGTGAAGTTGTAGTTTGCACTGCTGGATATTGGGGGGGAATGAACTGATAGCGATGTATCATTTCCAGGCCTGCAAATCATTTCCTATTTGGATAAGATTCAAATGCTTTTAGCACTATAGCATGTATATGTTATTTAGTCTCCTATAACAATATATATATATATATATATTTATATTATACCTATTGTATATTGCTAATACACATAACTGTCAGATTTTTAGGCATGATTATGGGTACCATTTGCTTTAACTCTTTCCAAAGGAGCTAATAATCTAATATGCCTACCACATATAGAGAAAAAACACAGAAACACATGCAAACTTTGGACAGGACTGTTGCTGAGATTTGAACCCAGGACCCAGAGCTGTAAGCAGGGGTGTAGTTGTAAAATAAAGGAGAGGGGGCACGGTAAAAGTGCCCGCCCCACTACACCCCTGCCTACGTGTCACTCAAAGGGGAAGAAACTTCTAGCAAAGTGGTCGTGATACCAAAACCCACCCACTCTGCCATCACAGGGGTGAACCCAACTGGGGAGACAACCCACCCACCGCACTAAGCCTGCAATTCTATATGGGAGACATGGTCCGAGGCTCAGGCTGGTGCGCAGGGTCTTTCTCCTGACCCCGTGGGGGGTGGACCGGCCAGAGCCGCGGACCATAATAAGAGTGGGCAAGCATGCCCATTCTCGAAAAAAGTGGGCACAGCGTTCCAACCTGTGCCCGCCCCACTATACCCCTGGCTGTAAGGTAGCGGAGACCACTACTAATGTACATCAGCATAAGTGTGCCAGTGCTTAGTTTGGATGTGGGGGGACTGTGCAATTGCCCAGGACCCCCACATTCTCTAGTGCCTTAAAAACAGAGTAGCAGGGGTTGCACAGAGCAGGAATTATGTGTACTTGGGGCCACTGCTTTATATTTGTCAAGGGCCCATTTTTTCCACAACTGTCTCCACTTATGCAACACACAACTCAATCGGAATTGCATTTCTGGTGTGAATCCGGACTAAAGGTAATTTTAAACATGTAGTATACTGTAGCAATCCACTGCATAGCCATAGCACCTAACCGTGTTCCCAACTGCTTCCGGGAACTATTTTCTGCATGTGAATAAATAACAGTTGCGATGAGTTTACGACATGTTGCTTCTAGACATGCAGTTGCTTTTACTCCTCTGGATGAAGAACCATGCAAATACAAAGGCAACACATGCAGACACGTTGACCTGTTGTGCGGTTTGATGTTTCCATGAGCATGGCAGCAGTTTGCTTTGTGCCTAGCAGTGACAAACCATGCAGTTTACATTTCAAAGAGGCCCAAGTCACTGTGAAGAGATAGATAATAAACAGTGATTGTATGGAGCATGTGTTGCTGATGCCTCTGTCATTGTTGTCTCTGAGGTTACAGGGTTAATGGCTAGGCTGGGATATGTTTGGGTACAGCTCTCATTTTGTCACCTTCTAAAACAAAGCAAGGTGTTTATTCTAAAAAAAAAAAAATTGAAAGAGGTCAGACGTTTATCATTGATCATTAGCACGTCTGTGAATACAAAGCAAGCAAGACCTTGCATTGTCTTTGTTTGGAAATCTTTAATTAATCGTGTTAATCTGAATCTTCCGCTTTTCATTTTCCAGCAGAGGGTCCTCTTATGCATGGCGTGATCTATACAATTTTACCTTTTATTCATTGATTTTTTTTTGTTATTCTCAGTGCTGACAAATTAGAATGTATAAAGCAGAGCAATAAAAAAGCAATGAATATATATTTTCCCACGAGCCCTATAACCATGGTAACCTCATGAACTTCTGTACAGTCGTATCAACATTTATAATACACACATGACACACATATGGAGTATATAAATACAAGGCATGAGAATTGCAGCTTCCTGCTTCCCCTTAGTCACAGGTCTATATGGGAAAATGGGGAGAGGTGATACAAGAAATTATACAGATTCAAGTCAAATTTGATTTATTTTCATATCTCCCACCGCTAATGTATTGGCTGGTGCTGTTAATTTGAACAATTGTATTAAAATTCCTTGCAATCCCCACATCCTTTTTCCATATTTTTTGGTTCGCATGGGTGACCTATGAATATAGGTAGTTTGCAAAATATAACAGGAACCCCTATCATTTTTTCACAATGTATACAGAGTACATAGATTGACGGATATCCATCCCTTTCCCTTAAAATAACTCATATGCCCCAATCCCTTTTTATATTATTCTGAAGGCCATGATTAATCTGTGCATGTATCGGGCCCTAAGTGCCAAATACAATGGCTGCAAATCCAATACTTTTAATCCCTGTCTTTCAAAGATTGGCCCCCCGCCCTGTTCATACACACAAAAGGAACATCTTGGGTAGAAGAAAATCTTAAAAATATGTTAAAGAATTCTGGGTGGAAAGGACATAAAAACTCCATGTAGATACAGATAGGCCTGGAGCGGGGGAACGTAGAGAGGGATAGTGGAAGGCCTGCATGACTGGGAGGGGATTGGGAGCAGGCAGTGAAAGGGTTAAGTGCTGGAAGGAGTGGAGGGGAGGTCATTAGTAGTCTGCCGGGGTGATGTATTGGGGGCAGGGAGGAGAGGAGTGAAAAGGGGGGAGAGACGGAAGAGGAGGATCCTTTTTGTAGTGGGACGGAGAGAGTGAAGAAAGTTTTTCAGCCCCCGTTTAGAGGGTTGGGGGCGTGGGGGTGGGCAGTAGGTTGGTGGTGAGGTCCTCGAGGGAATGTGTTTTGGTTGACTTTTTTTCAGTGGGGATGGGAGTCTCATTTATGGTATGGGACTCTCGGTAAGGTCGATGTTAGTAGTTGTTTGAATGGCTTTGGTTGGAAGGGATGCGAGTGCTGCTGGTATCGTTCCCGAGATGCGGTGCAGACCCAAAAGTATGGGGGATAAAGTAGTGGGGTCTTGGAGGACCAGTAACCTGGAGAGTGTTTAAATTGGTCAAGGTTGAAAGTAAAGATGTTTAATTAAGGGATTGGTTGTTGTTGTTTATGGTTATTTATGTAATGTTATTGGTTATTTAGAATTATTTATTTATTCATGATATTTATAAAAGAGGTTTTTTTCTTTGCCTTTTGTGAACTAAAGCAACATGTTTGCTTTAAAATGGACCTTCCATCCCCCCAATAAGTGGTAAATGCTCAATAAATGTACTTTCCAGGGCAACAGTTCCCATGTTGCTCCCTTTATATAAACCACCCTCTACTCAACACTCATGGCATTGGGATCCAGTTTGTTCTTCCCAGTTCTTGCAGCCTATTCCCTGATGATATTGCTCGGGGTCTTGCCCACGTGAGGCCTTTCTTTCTTTTGGTGGTGTGAAATCCCATGGGAATTCCCTATTGCTAGATCTGCTGTTTACAATAAAATATTGACAAGGGGGCTGCTGGAGGAACATATCTGTGATTTTTGCCTTGGGACAGACTGGCGTGGAGGGCATGTACAACAATAGGCAACAGAAAAGGCATATTAATTCTATGTAAAAAAACATTTTGCTTTTTATCAATGGAGTTGGGAAGATATTTCAATGGGATACAACAAGTTTTTACTTGAAAGGTCTACTTAAATGTTCACCACAGCAGCCTAAAGTCACTCTCTATTGGTCAGGACAATACCTAAGGTTTTTAATTACGGATAAGAGGTTTACTCCATGTGGCAAGGCAGTTGGTGCTTGGTGAATGGCCATCACAATCACATGGAAGTACAAAAATAGTATTTATCATGTTCCAATTTTCATGTTTACCCAAGGATGGGCTACTTTCCATGGAACTTTCACACTAAAACTTTGTAAAGTAACACAAAATCTCTAATAACACTTATTAGCACAGTAGTTTTCTTAAAAGCAAATTTAAGATTTTTTATTGGTCATTTTAGCAGACCTTAAATATACCATACCATAAAAATTAAAAACATTGGGATTTCATTTAGTCCTGGCAAGTCCATGGGAAGCCAGGATTTGATAGTTCTCTGGAGAGATCAGGCAGGTAAGAATGATTAATGCAGAAGGGATTACGCCTGTCCCTTTCTGCAATAACGCCCTGCTTGATCCAACATCTTTAAAAGTACAGCTTTAGTTTGACTTTAAACACCAAAGATAAGGAAACAAACAAAAAAAAAACGTATATAATGTAAGACGTCTGACTGAAATTTTCTTTTCGTATAAATGAATAAAATGTATGTATTCAAAATTCTTTGTTCACAGCACACTCTTTGTATTGAAAACCACAGTATACCTCTAACAAAAAAAAGAAAAAGATTGTCTTAATATTAAATATGATATGCATCATGTAAAAATTAAGTAAATGTTGGGTATTATTTGGATTTCACACAATTCCATCTACATTCTTTGTTCTTCATTTATATTAGAATTTATAGACTGCATTACTGTACATCACATATAGGTTTCCATTGTTTGATGTCAATTATGAACTGATGTGACAAAGCGTTTTGTTGTTTAAATTGAATCCTGGATTTCACCAAGTCGGAGTTTCTCCTCATTGTATGAGATTGATTTTTATAAATGTTGACGACATTTGCACAAAAAGTATGTAGTAATTATTTTTTCATGTTTTGAAAAAAAAATCCATGATAGTAATTATATTGCTTGGAAGCTGAATTTTATAGGACTTTATATACACAGAGTAAATATATATATGAAAAATCATATACTTAAAAATAATTTGTAGTTACATATCTCTAGTTCTAGGCTTTGCACAGCTCTTCCACACATTGCAGATCTATCTAGCAATAGAAATGACCTGACTTTGGTGATTTTGGTGAATAAAACTAACAGGTCTTTTCCGTCATCACTCTTTCTGCTCCCATCATGTTTGGTGTTAGCACATGAGTACCGCAGCACAGCTTTTTAAAGTTTTTTTTACAGATGCACCTTTTTATATTCATATTGGGTGCAAACCTAGAAATCAGTGCAAGTGTCCTACAAATTACATTTGTCCATCCCCTACCACTATGTGATCATTGTAGGATTCAAGCACCTCCTGGATGACCCTCTTCTCCTTTTACTTTATAGCAAAGGTCAGAAATCTTTTTTGGCCACTAGGCCATTTCAGGGGTGGGCAGGAACACACCAGGCTGGACTCTCTCTCGAGTCCCGCCCTGATTGGCTCAGCCCCCCGGAACACCCCCTAAAGGGAAATTCCTCTCCTCCGCAATGCATACGGAGGAGAGGGAATGTTCCCTATCTACCCCTGCATGCGGCTCCAGTAGTTTGTTGCGGTTTGGCTCCACTGCAGGTTGTCGGCCGGCATTAGGCCGGATCGGCTAGGGGGCATTAGGCCAGAACAAACTACCAGCTAGGTCTTATCTGGCCTAAAGGCCTGAGTTTGCTGACCCCTGCTTTATAGCATTATTTATAAAACTGATCTTGAAACAATAACAGTAATTTTTAAAATTCTTCAGCCTTTAGCCACCATAAGTATAGAGATCTACAGAGTTCTAGCATTCTGACCGTACTCTATATTAGTTTTTCCTTAACATAGTAAAGATAAACACTAAAATTATAGAAATGTGTACATAATGGAAAAATAAAAACACTAAAAGCAATAATATGGCGGATGATTGGGGTTTACCACCCCTCCTAAACTTGGCTCAGGTCTTCAACTAGCAATCAATTTAAAAGGTCCTCTGGCATTAGTATTTTGACATCTGTAAATCTGCCCACAAAGGGTAAAATTAGTGAGTCCCAGGCTAACACACAGTCTGTGGCAAGGTTAGGAATATTCTTCCCACAGCAAACAGGAAAAGAGGATGCCAGCAAACCATCTATAACCAAAGCTCTAGGTATGTTCTTTGCACACTTTGACTCCCTATTGTATAGTTGGATTTTCCATCATGTGGCACGCTAACGGCTGGAAATGTGCATGTAATCGAAAATCTGCTGGGCCAGCAGCTTACCTAATATTCTCTGTCAATCATGTTCGTCATGTAACCTAAAGGAAAACAGTATATCCATTTCACTCGTGGAAAGATAGCATCCCAGTGCACAAAGCTGATGGGTTTTAATACATCCAAATCTCTGCTATGTCGATACAGATCATTCATCAGCATCCTATTTTCAAGAGGAAGGTGGGCAAAAAAATGTAGGCATGATCTTTAAAACACTACCAAGTTGGCCTAAAAAAGGTATGGTGATGTGGTGGGTTTATTTGCAGTTTAACCACCCACTGGTGAGTGTCCTTTTATATGTTAAAGTCCTTCTGTCTTGCTGTAGGTCCTTTTTTTTATTAGACAACTAAAAAAGTTTGGGCTTCTGCTTCGTTTACTGTGATTTCCACAAGCAAGATATGTGGATGTCATTAGTATTCATATTTTCTCCATAAAGGCAAAGCACCATGTGACTTTTAGTGTCTAAGTTCTTACTAATCCAGATAAGCACACCTTGGTTCACTCATCTCATTTGATGGGTGATGGTACCAGAGTTCTTATCCTATTAAGTAGACCTTGGTTCACTCATCTCAGTTGAAGAGAGATGGTACCAGAATTTTTATTCTAATACGCACACCTTGGTTCACTCATCCCATTTGTTCACTCTCTTATCCCAATAAGTAGAGTTAAGAGTTACTTAGCCCCATATTATACAACTATGCATGTTCATACTGGTCATGCATATTCCAGTTTTCTAGAAATCCCAACAAAAATGGGTCAACAGATCAGGAGCTACTATTACCCCTGCCTAGTAAACATAAATATGTCACCAGTTGGTTAACTTGTCTTGATTATTTAATCTTTATTTGATTAATTGGATTGAACCGCTAGTTGTAAAATTCTGTGTCAAGGGTCAGTGTTGGGTACTAAATTCTGACCTTTTTTATTTGCGAGTTTTTGGTGAATCTCTAGGAAACGGTTTATGAGGGCCTTGAATTTAAATGTAAACCTATGCAAAAGAAAAAAAATGGTACACCCCTGGAATACATGGAATATTTCCTATGTTTTATATCCTTAAATATTGCTACAAGTACAAGACAAATCTGTGGCTAGTCTGCTTTTATTTTCCTCTTTGACATTGCAGCACAGCTTTGAATTTTCAAGTACGTTGTGTCAACCCTGTCTATTTTATTTCTGATGGATCACAATGAACAGAGTCCTCCGCACATCTCCACAACCCTACTTTTTGAACAGGAGGAGAGCACATGGTTTTATCACTTTACAAAAGTTCTGGCAAGATCAACAGATATAATTTGCACTAATCAAACCAAACAAAACACATTCAATGGTATATTTTCCAGACTGAATAGGAGTTCATTGTTAGGGTTTACACTTTAAGCTCACTGCATTTCCTACAGCATGGTCCTTGTTCATCGATGATAACGATCTAACTCCACAAATCCTTCCCCACTTCATGGTAGTTAATCCGAAACATAAACTATTTATGGCCCCTTACATAAAAACAGCTTGAAACAGATCAAGATCCTTCACAGATATCTGTGATAACAAGCAGCAGAGGTCAAGGATGAGGTTCCAGAAATAAACAGGTTCAGGGAGTACTAAAAATTCAAGTGATATTTGCAGTATGTGTCATGTGATATATTTATGACAAATCCAGCATTTGAGATGCATAGTAGATTTTAATATATTTACACTATAGTAAAAAAAGAAGTACCGGTATATTCCTAAGGCCAGTAGGTTTTTAGAACACAAGTGGTCTATGCTCATTTAGATTTATAATGCAATTAAGACTGGGTTTAAATTCTGACTTCTCTTTGGGCATTAGTAAGAAGGTTCTCTGATACCCAGAACCCATGTGATCCGAGATGTTGTTGTCACCCAAAATTCCTGTAAAAAATGCACCAGTACTAGTAAGTACTAGTAAGATTTAAACCTTGGAAGTTTCATACTAATTGATATTATATACACGCTGCACATAACATGTCTTCAGAAAACTGGCTTATCTATCCCTTATATGAATACGTTTTAAAATACTCCACTTAACAAGTAAGTCCACCTTAATGGATATTCCAGGTTTTATTAGATGCTGGAGAGCTAAACCATCTGACAGTTCCTTATATATCTCAGGACTCGATGAAGGGGATGTCTGCTCTTGAGTTCTTAGCCTGAACATCTGCTAAGACTATTATGAAAATAGTCCCCTTCCCCGTAGGGTTTTAATGTGTTTTTATTATATAGAATGTTACAGGAGGACCTGGAAAAAAGAAATGTTGGCAGAAACAATCCAAACACCTTGGTGGCCACATGCCATAGTTGGGAAATATACCAGGAAGATCTAACTGTTGTTCGGGAAGGTTCACATTTATTCAGGTAATTTTATATCCAGTCGTAGTTGGTCACATTTAACTGGATGTATTTTTGATAATGTTGAAGATGTTTTGCAGCCTATGAAACCTGCTTTTTTTTTTTTCCAAATAATTTTTATTGAAAGAGATTTTTTACAAAATATTACAGAAAATAAAGGAGAAATAATAAAGATATAAAAAGAAGGAGAAGAACAAGATTAACAAACACAATGGTCCTTATTATTAACAATTCTTAACAATTACCAGCATTTGTATTATGAAGATTATTACAGTGTTTACTTGTCCACATAAGTAATGGGTAAGTATTTTTCCCACATATTCCAGTTTTTATAAAACTTATGGGTTTGAAAAGTGCTTAGAGCTAAAGCTCGCTCATATTGATAATTAGTATGAATTTTAGATATCACTTCGAAACCTGCTTTTTAATCAAAGAAACAGCTTGGATAGGCTGCAAAATGTCTTCAGCATTAAAAAAAGTAACTCCATTTGAATATACCAAACTACCACAAAATATTTCACTGCTGGTTGACTCACTAAGCCACATCTATACCTTAAATATTTTTTGGGGCGCATAGACCCTTTAGGATAAAATTGAATGGACTTTGTTTTTTCCACCATTGCATTTTTGCTGGCTACCGTTAGAACTTCTATTCGTTGCTTGGAGTTACTTATGGTAGGAAATATATGAGAAGGATCTTCACATGGAAAGCAGGCTGTACAAAACCAGCAGGGACCATACAGGCAGGAAGATGAATAGCCTGGATGCCACAGTTAAACTGCACCTTTGGCTAAACTTACCTATAAATTGTCAGTTAACTAGGAATACATTCTGATTTTTAACCAGCGCTGATCGACAATCAATATCCCTCTAGGTTGTCAGTTTTTGCTGCCGGCCTTTTGTTTATCATAACAGATGCAGGCTCATAAATCACGTAGTTCTCGGTTTGCCTGTTAAATCAAAAGCATCACACAATTGCATTGTGTTTTATAGTTTCCTTTTAAAAATGTCTGGGTATATTATGGCAGTGGTCTAGGTGGCATATTTGTACACATTTCCTAGTGATAATGGTTTTTGTCATTATAACGATTAGGTTACAGTAAAGGAGTATGGGGTTAGCAGGGATGTAGTTGTAAAAAAAGAAGAGGGGGCATGCTACTATCCATGATGTGCCTGCCCCACTACACCCCTGCCTATGTGTCACTCAAAGGGTAAGAAACGTCCCCCAGGGCGACATCATAATACCAGAACCTGCCCACTCTCCCATCACAGGTCTGGGAGAATGGGTGGGCTGTATTCAGAGATACAACCTGGCCACCACAGTGAGACTGCAATTCCAAATTGGAGACTTGGTATGCAGCTCTGGCCAGTGTGCCCCCCCAGGGGGGTCCTTCCCCTGACCCTGCAAGAGGGGGGGGACTGGTCAGAGCCGCAGACCACCAAATAAATCTTTGTAAAATAAGAGTGGGCTCATTCCCAAAAAAAGTGAGGACATGGCGTTCCCACCCATGCCTGCCCCATTACACCCCTGGAGGTTAGGTGGTAACTCTCACCAATGTAGGCAATGCAACACTGTATGGCCAAACATATGTGAATTACTCTCAAAATAATTGGGGTTGGATAATTTCAGTAAAGGGGCTTTTTTTGTTCACGTATGATGGTGCCTCCCTACATAAAGCCTAATAAAGTGACGGTTTGTTGAGTTTGTTGTGGTGTTGACCTCAAACCTACTGATCCAACTTCAGTACTTCAACAAAAGCCATTTGGCAAATTCCCAGACATATTCTAAAATATTGTGAAAAGCCTTTTCTAGAATAGTATTGGCTTCATGGAGGGGCAGATTCAAGGTTTAATTAATAACAAAGGTTAATTATTAACATTCCAGGTGTCTGAGCAGCCAATCAGCAAGCAGAAGCTCTATCACCTGGTAGGAAGAGGATGGAGGCACATGCTTTTCATACCTGTAAGTACCAGCCATTCCTCTAGGCTTAGTACAGTCAAACATAGTAGTAAAGAAGAGAAGGTGGGTATGGCTTGTTGAAGGAGTGGGGCATGGACAATAAAGTTTTTCTATAAAGTATAGGTTAGGGGTGGTTTTATGGTCACAATTAAGGTTGGGTCATGGTTAGGGATTGGCCTTTGAATAAAGATTTAGGGGTTAATTTGAGATTTAGGTTCAGATTAGGTTTATTATTAGAACTTTTAGTCTGTTTGCAAGCTGGCCTCTCTTAAAATGTTCCCTCTTCCTTTTTGTCTTGTCACAGGTTCAATCCTAAGTGCCCAAACAAAAAGTCTGGGGAAATCTTCCTAAAAATTACCTTATCTTCCTTTTTCAAAAATAAAAGGCCTGGCAGTAGTATCACCAGTGGTAACCAGTTTAGGTATTATTAATATGCTTTCAGTATATCAATCATATGTTGCAGATTGGATAAAGGAGCCAAGTTTTAGAACCCCTTTAACTCCCCACTTGAAAGGAATATTTCACTTAACTTAGCAAATTAGGTGAAGTTCTGCTGACTTCAGCAATACATGTAAATGAATAGAAAAATCCTATTTTTTTAGATATCATTTCACGTGATCGAGTATTCTTTCCAAAGTGAAATTTCACCACATTTACTAAGCTAAGTGAATTATTCCTTGCAACGAGATAATTCACTTTACTAAAACAGCTTTATTTCTTTAGTAAATCAACCACACAGGGTAATGATGGATAGATAAAATAGATAGATAGAAGACAGGAAGTGACTGATGATCTCATTTGAAAAATTATTCTTGCTTTTTGTTTCATTTACCTTCCTCCCCACTTTCCCTCCCAGTGACAACTAGGTCCTTTCCCTAATGGAGGCATAGCAAAAAAACAAAAAAAAACTGACTTTGGCTCAACCCCTTACTATCTGTATCTGAAATAATAACAAAAGGTCTTAGCTTTTTTAATTTTTACTTTAATTTAACCCATGCCCACTGTATATGTGACCATTGCCTGACACAGCTCAATGTCTGTCCATAAGACAAGCTTCATACGGGACAAGCTTCCCAATATTCATCCCTTGTCTAAAGAAAAATCCACTGCACTTCACCGAAGAACCAACATATTGATATAACTTCTATGTAAATCTCATAATATCATTTACAACCTAATGATATCATTTAGTGGGGTGGTAGTTTAATCAGCAAAAGTGCTGTGTCTGGATAATAAACATGCAGTCAATAGGTGGCAGGCAGCATGCGGACACTGGGTGATTAATCAATGGTCTTAGTGGTGAGTCTATGGGCACAAAGTAATCAATCAGCTTCCAGCAATTTCTCTGCATTCAGGAAGATTCATTTTATGACTCGTAGACATGTGCAAACGGTGACATGAAATCATTGGAGGATTTTATGCTGTGAAGTTATTCTGAAATCAGGATATTAATATGTTATAAAATGTTGTGATCATGAGTTCATAGTTATATATTGTCCTCAATTTCTCTATTAACTGTGCATGTTTGTATTCAGGATAGATACAAAATGTACATGCTGGATATATATATATATATATATATATATATATATATATATATAAATATATCTCCAGACAAGATATCATAGGATTATGATATGAAAATAAAACATTACAAATAAGAATAATTCAGTTAATAATTATTAAATTTATATCTGACGTTTATTCTCCATATTTGCCTTGCCTGGTTTCCTCCACTCCTTTAATTTTTTTAAAAAAAGTTTCCATTTTCTTTGCCCCTCTTATTTTAAAGCCAGTAATTTAATCACTTGTCTCCATTTTTCCTGGTATATTAAGGGGTTTTAATGTCTGCTAGGACAGGTCATCAGGGTGTGATACATGAAAAGTATATGAAGTATTTAATGGAAAATCTCCTGTAGGGTTTCTTAGTGGCACTGATTCCATTCACATAATTCAGTAATGTGGTAAAAAAAACATTTAAATTATAACTTACTGGACATCTGCAAGCAAGAAGCCAAGACTCAAAGGGACCCTAAACCTCCAATCACCCAGAAGGTTCCAACAGGGAGTTTGCTTTTAAATCCCCCACCAATATAACATCAGTGACCTAATAGGAAAGTAACATTCTCTGCTAATTATAGTTTGTCAGTAGCAACTGGTGACATTTTGTAAAATTTGCCTCCAAAAACATTCTAAATGAAAACTCTATTATGAATGAGTGTGATAACTCATGATATTTTTTATCAAAATGCTTTGAGGTTATTTGAGGCAAATTTGGACAACATTGGTGCATCACAGCAAACTTAATATTGGAGAAATTACCTGGCTATAGCTGAATTTAGGAAGTGCATTTACACATGCATGTTGAACAGAGTTTTGATAAAAAAAGCAAAGTTTTTTTCTGGCAATATAATTAGTGAGTTTATTTGTTGGTACACTCTAATATAGATAGAGCCAATATATTTATGAAAATTCTCTTACATAAATGGGTTGGAGTGGCTCATCAAGGATATATTGTACACCATTCACCATAAATAGGGAAATGTAAAAAGCAACAGTCCATGTGTTAGGTAATAAAACCTCTCAGTTCCCAACACGTTTCACCATTTTAGGCTTCTCCAGGGGAGCAAGAGAGAAAAGAGGCCAATAGTGTATCCAATGAGTGGTACATATCTATAGAAATTCTAGGATAGGTGGATTCCTGGAAATTATTGAGAAAGATGGTGGCAGTGTGGAGGGTAATGCAGGATCAATGCTGCTCATCCACGGGGGCTGTTGTGTATTAGATAAGGCAAGCATGGGTTAGGTAATCTCTGTAACTTGTCCTCTGCCTGCTTTGTACAGATGTACATTGTACAATGCAAGTCCATTTTGTCCATAGGGAATGTGTGTGGGGTTATAGTTTAAGTGTTTCCATGCAAGGCAAAACCATGCAAATCCAGTCTGCATAAGTCAAACAGAACTTCAGCCAATTATGCCAGCGCAGGTATATATAAAAGGTTGCAATTGCGATCACGAAATATAGGATCCGAGCAACAAGCATGCAAATCTTTCCAATAATATTTCATTTGCAAGTACAGAGAAAATCAGTGAAGCTGAATAGAGAGCTGTAATGCCGGGAGGATGAACAAACACTTCCAATCAGTGCAGAAAATCTGGAGGGTCCTCACTGATAAATTAACAAATCAAGATGAGACTGGAAGAAGAATGTCATGCAGAGTGGAGACGTCTCACAGTTTGATTCTGCTATAGAAAATTATAGCGGGGGTCTGTTTATGAAACTCCGCAAAAAGAAAATACTTTTGGAAAGACAACTTGCCTGCAGCATCCAATCAAATTGCTTATTTTCCTAGTTAAAAGTGAGATCTGTTTGGTGGCTGTAGAAACTTTTTTTTCATAAAAATTAATTTTAGCATTCGTTCAGAAAATAGGAGAAATTATTTTGCATCTGTTTCCCATTTTGTTTTGGGAAAGTTATAATTCACATAGAATTGGTAATTCGATTACAGACACTGCAACAATGGGGTGCTCATGTCCTCCGTCCTCCATAGAACAGAACATTATAGCGTGTACAGCGCTCATTGATCATCTGCTGGATAGCTGAAAACAATCACAAAAGTTCTATTTTCAGTGTTAAAAATTGCACATGCATACTGAACTTACACTCCTGGTAATTATTAAGAATTATCAGTTTAATATTGGAATGGTCATCAGTTCTAAAAATGGTGATTTTGCTACTTTTATGAAGAGGCCAAACACAATCCAGTTTTCCAAAAATACTAGTACTTTTTTGGTAATCTGATGGTTGGCTCCTTTTAAACCAGCCCAATTTTGCATAAAAATGTTCAATTTAACCAGGCACACGCATGACAAAATGACTTATGGTGAGGAGGTTTGGGGAATACATGAGTAACCGTTCTTCAGCCTTCCATTAGTGCCATACACACTGCACATCTATTATGAATGACGTCCTTGTTTCAATGACTAACTGCACATAAAAATATACAGAATTTGCAGTGCTAAATACCGAAGGTTAAAAAGTGATTGTGTCTGTTTATTACAATTCTAACATTGTATTCCTTGCTGTTTTGCCAAAAAGAGAACCCCTTGCCTATTAAATAGGAAAAGGTGTCCCTATTAAAGGATATTTCCTCACCTCATTTGGTGACAACTGTAAAATTTTGTATATCTCATATCTTGCTCTAAATGGTCACCAAGACAAGGAAAAAGGGTGAATCTTTTTTTATGTATACACACATACACATTTATACATACACTTTTATACATACACTTTTTTTTATACATACACTTTTAACTAAACCAAGGTTCAGACAGGTGGTGGGAACCTCTTCCAGTGGCTGGGATATTATCAGCCGCTTTGCAACCCCAATTGCTGTTCTGGTTCTTAATGAACTAATGTTTAAACATTTGACAGTACTCAGTGGCTTACTACCACCTCCATTCATTCTCTATAGGTATCCACAGGTAAGGACCTTCGAAAGGAAGAAGTGGTACCACTGCAACCTCACCAGCAGTATGAACCAGTAATAAACTGGACACATGCTTTTTTAAAGGATCACGTGATTTGGTATTAAATAAACCATATAACTATGGAAGAAGAAACATAATAGGCCTCAATATAAAAAGTGCACAAGCTGTGACTAACATTTTTTTCTGTGGATATGGCTGAAAGGTAAATTAATATTAACACAGGGTAACTAAAAAAACTGTCACATGGTGCAGGTCTGCCCAGATACTGGAGGTCCATCTGGTTAGTATAGATACTGATCTGCTGACAGCACAGGTTTGAGGTGCAAAGTCTAAGCACCTGCCAGGTGAGGACAGGTCAGGTTGAGGGTTAGGTAGCAGGATGTGGATCTCAATATGCACACAAGCTGGGTCAATGGAGGTGGATGGTGCAAGCACGGGCATAGTTGCAGTCACTAGAGAGTCATCAGGAGTGAAGCCAAGGTAAGATTGGAAGCCGGAGACAAGGGTTGAGAGCCAAACAAGGTTTGGAGCCAAAGCAAAAGGTTGAAAACCAAACAAGATCAGAAGCCAAAGGTCAGAAGCCAGAGCAAATACAGGAAATCACATCCAGCATGGAGGTCAAAGAGAAGGCAAGATATTCTTCCTCCACTGGGGACTGGGGTTTATGCAGGTATTAAATTTAGTGTTTCCCAGTACACAAGAATGAGTGCAGCCCAAGTTGTGGGCCTGACAAAAACACGTGAAAAAAAAAGTGGGTACTGTAGAAGTTGAGTGGGGTCACCAGCTAGTCCTACCTACAGCCACTTACCTCACCCCAATACTCTTCCTATAAAACTTACCATACTGCACCTTTATGCATATTGCATATTTCCGCTTTCATCTCCATTGGCTAAGACTTTCAGTGACTTTAAAATAGGAATCCTAAGACTTGTTTGGATCTGAAAGAAGACAAAGGCTCTCCAAATAGGGGCAGCCTAGATGCTCATTGCTGATTAGGGGAAAGCTTATTAAATTGGACCAAGCATCAAATATATGTTTTCATGCTACCTACATGCAAGCAATACAGTGAGTATAACATTTAGAACCTCTTACAAAGATACCAGCAAGTTTCCAAACAATGCATTAAAATCCAGACAATGCCATCTTTGTCCAAATATCAACGCCTACTTTCTGGTGGCTACAGATGACAAGGAAAGCCTAATGCCGAGACATCTGTGTCTGACATACATCAGCAGCATCTGCAGCCTCCAAACATTTAAATTGCTACAAAGTTACAATAATAAAGTCTGATCACTGGCATGAGAAGAGAATGAGGAAACGCTTCCTTCTGCCTGCAGCAAACCAATGGTGGCCTCTCATTCTAAGTGAAGTCCGGAGCTCCAAGACTTGCGTTTATAATAAAAGGTGAAGATTTTTTGTTTTTTTTATTGTTGTATATTGTAACAGGTCAGCAGTTACTATAAGATCCATATTTTTTGCCCTGTATTAGACTACAATTTAACCACAGGAGTGAGAAATTTCTCAAGCTGACACTAAACGATGACAGAACCGCCATAAAGTGGCAAATCGAGCGTTATTAGTCAATTAGGCCCAGCTATGTAGCCATGTCTATTATAAAACCAACGTACAAGGTGTTTATCTGCAAAGGCAACGCTTGCTTAAATTATTCTCAGCGTTATCCAGACCAAGCAGCAGATTCTGTGCCTCCATTTTATTATGTGCCTCTGATTTATTTCCCATCCATGGGGAAAGTAATAAAACAGCTGTTTTGCAGGGGTATTTAAATTAAAAAAAAAGAAAAAAAAGGTTCCCTGTTTTATGTGAAATCCCAACTCTCTCAGTTGAATTGAAATATTTATTTAGATAGTCGGTGTGGGAGGGAGATGCCTTTAGGGGTTGGTTCAAAGCATGCAGGCATGTGATCAGACATCTCAGCAGTTTAATCTGGCTTTTTCTGTTGCCCTAAAGTTCCTAAACTAATCAGAATAAGCTTCCCCTAGATATCCGTACCACCGAACATATCCATCTTGCTATAAAACTGCCGTCGCAGCTGGCATTCCATATACAATCGGGAGTATTTTTAACTTACACAAAGTACTGATCCTACTAACAGGTGTGCCTTTTATTAGGCTTTTTATGCATAGTAAATTAGCAGAAGCTGAAAAAAGATGCTCAGAGAAAAGATATAACTATATTTAAGGGAGAACGACCGTCACCAAGAAAATCGACTATTAAACCTTTGGTGACTGGAAGTCTTTAATGCTTACAGATTCCCAGGCTTAATTTGGAAAGTCAGTGCGTACCGGCCAACTATACAAAAGCTCTAGGACTGATTTGCATAGCTTAATAAATACTTTTTCCTAAGAATTTTTAAGCGGTGTATTGTTTTTAGAAAAAATATGCTCTGTTTTTTACATTATTTTTATTACAGTTATTGTATTTGACAATTAGGGTATTAAACACGGAAATTCTGCTTACTTTAGGCTATAGTTGCTTCCATAGTCCCATATACAGGCCAATTTTCCAGCAAAGCTGTCAGCCTGCATGCATTCAATATACTATAACATAATATTTTCAAGTTTTATCCCCCTATGTGTTAAAATAAATGATAAAATATCACGTGTCAAGATGCATTCTTACATTATTAGGCCACTAGATACCTAATAGGTTAGATGAACAAATTTCTTCTAGCTAAGATAGAATAGAGAAGCATTAGAGCATGTCATGGTTTTAATGATATCCAGGGCTTGGTTGGAGACATTCCTAGCTTCCTGTTCTATTCATAACCATTTCACTGTGGTGCAACTGTAAAGGAGGGGAGTCACCCTTTATGTAAAATATCTTTATAAACCATTATGCTAGCTTGCATTCACATGACTATTCATTTTTACTCTTTAAAAACTTTTTGCTTCTAAATCTTTAATTCTTCTTTAGCTGATCGCGTCCCTTTCATTTAATGCTTATGTAGCCAGGAAGCTGCCTTGGACTGATGTATATTGATCATATTGTTAATTACCTATGGAATTTGCATTGATGTCACCAAAACCAATCTATTAGACTGCAAACTACCAATGTAATTAGTTTAGTGATGGTTGCAGTATTTATTCCTCACTGTAAAAGAGAGATCAGAGGGAGAGTAATAGGTTTTCAATGAGGATATATTTTTATAATAAGATTTTCCCTCCTCTGGCTATCTGTATTTCACTGCGGAGATAAACCTTAGTCAATTATGGAATGTATTGTTTTCAAATAGATAGATTTGACTGGTGAACTACGTAAATATAGGATTACAGGTAAGCCTTTTTTTCTATAGGCTGAAGTCAAAATCTTAAAACACATTGGAAATTGTCATTAAAGAGGAACTATTGAAGGCTAGTTGGTCCAACGCAATCCCCTCTTCATTTCGATGCGGGCTGAACACTGGGTGATGTCAGCGTCTTCCTACGTCACCCGATCTCACACTGCGCAGGCATTAGATTGGGTGACTTGACTTCCGGAAAAAAAAAGGCCAATGCGTCTGTCTGCAACCTCCTTGGATTAAGTGAAATGAATTAAGTGTATGAGGAAGAAACTGCAGAGTACAGTGGGAGAAACATGGATGAAGGGAAATTAGGAAAATGCTAATTCGATTCTATTAATAAGGTGGGGCCACATACCCTGATATAAACCGATGTGAGTGGTAAAAAGAAGGACAGAAAGCCAGGGTATTTGCTTATTGTGGCAATATATTGAAAGTACAAATGAATTCCTTAGTTCAGGAATGTACACAAAATTATAAGTGTTTCACACACAAACATGGTTAATGTCAGCCCCGCTGTGTCCTGAGGCACTGGGGTTCCTTTTTGACTTAGATATAGTTTCCCTAAATGAATTGGAACAATTGAACAAGTTGTGTCCCGACGCGTTTCGCCTATAAGAGCTTCTTCAGGGGACTTCATATAGAATGTTGCATTGCTGGCTGCATACAAGCATATTAAATATAAAGTATTTTTGCGGAAAAAAAACAGAAACAAAAAGAAACATATGACTTATTTTCTGATAAACTGTGTCTGTGTAATATCTCCCAAAGATAGAATATATGTAATTATTTGCTGAATAACTAACCATGCACACTTTACTAGGACTAAACTATTTCAACATCCAAATCAACACAGCAAAGTCATTTCCATTGGCCATATTAGCAGATAACAGATTGTTACTTTATTTCCATTTTTGTTACATTGTCAATTAGTGATTTTATAAACCTGGCCAAATAAATCCAATTGGTGATCAGAAGCTCCATTCACCTAAATAGACTAACTGTATACCACTTTTTTTATTGCCACTGCTTGGCAGCCATACATTTACATCAAGATTGCAGTGATAAACTGATTACCATTTGTTAAAGTGTATATGACCTATTCCCTTGCAGTTGAATATACTACTTTCTAAAAGAGGCAGTCGTGCCTTGGGCATTCTTTACTTTAAAAGTGGAGACGGAAACTTATTATTGGCAATCGGTGATTGACCGCTATACGATAAGTAACCTACATTGATGACCAGAATCCCTGTTTACTTGAATGAAATACCTGCTTATTTTTATATAGATGCGATTGAAGGGTAATTGGTAGCCATAGACCTATATGGGGAGCACAGTAATGAACTGATCACCATATTTGAATGTGATGTACGTGGCTCATTTACTTCCATTGCGGCAAGTGACAATCAGGGTGTTTAAAACAAAAACCTCCGTCTCTATCGGTGTCATTCTTTACTTTTGGGTAAACTTTTAACGTGGCAATTAGCCTAACTGCCACATTATAAATATGGAAATGGTCATCTTTCAATATAAAAAGTGCAAATCTTGCACAAAATCCTGCTGATAAGTGGACATCTTTTAGGTTAAACTAAAAAAAAATGGTGTCAGTAGTTCATAAACAACAGCATTCTCTGGCATATATCGTGTTCACCTCTTTATAATAGTCCTCTCAGTTTGTTATTAGGTGCTCAGCCCCACGGTTCTGCATTTGCAATATTATGTGTAACATTTTGCCATGGCTCGGCTGCTTTTCCTTCTTTCATGACAACGCGTCCCTTATCTCTGTGTCCCTGGTATGAACTTATGAAGTCAAATCATCGTCTCAGTCTGGTAAATCTACTTTTTTCTTTAATGTTTAATGTAATAAGGACGGTTAGCAGGCCATTTCAGACACACATTCATTACTAAGCAGGTAAAATGGATTAAACAGAGCCGGCTTGCCTGAAATCAACTTCTTCAGGTCGTATTATACATAATAGTGTTTGTCACATGGCCCGCTAAGATAAGTTTCCAAATTTTAATAATGCCTCCTTTCAGGCAGAGCACACTTAGTTGAATTATGCAAATGGGCATCTAGATGTGACCACAGATCTGGGTTTTCATGGGTTCTGCTTGTGTTTTGGGATCTCTGACCAGCCAGTCGCCTTGGGGCAGACTAGTAATCTAAAATTTTTAGGAGCCTGCACCGTTCCCAATGAATAGGTAAGGATATTTTTAAAATATGTTAAAAAAAAGATACAAATTATAATAAAAAAAGAACACGATTAAAAAAAATCAGGATATAATTAAGATCATTTTAAAGTCAAAATGGAAAAGCCAAGTGGACGATATAAATTTCCAGACCCTCCCCAGAGACATTTACAAGGTAACGAATAAAAAAAGCCATCGCCGTCAGCTTGCTTAATGGAATGGAAAATGTTTCAAATGATTTAGCCCATATAGGACATGTAGGTTAAATGTTCCTGACAATGCCTTAATCCCTGTATAGTTTATCATTTAGAAATATTATTAATTGGACTTCGTGGGTGGTCCACGAAGACAGCAAAATTGTTAAAATAAAGATCTTTGCTTAGCACCCCTACCAAAGCCATCACACACTAAATCTACAATAAAGGCACGCTTATTACAAACGCAACATTTTATTTGATTGTTTTCAGTTGCATTCCTAATATGATTGTATGGCTTCCTTTAAAAATAATATTATTGCTTTGAATTATTTATGTTGTGAAACAATTTTGAGGATATTAAAAATATCATAACATTGTTTTCTTTTACTTAATTGTAAAGGCTTTTGGTTTACATATTTTTCTTTTTTTTTTTACTTTGGTTTTTTACTTTCATTTGCTGATTAAAAGCATAACAAGAAGAAGGGAATGGGACAGAAAGTACATTTTTTTGGAAAAAGATTTGAATCAATACAATATACAAATACACATACATGTTGCCCTTGAGTAAAATTAAATATGCACCGGCTCCCACAACCAATTAGCAGCCAGATTTCTCAGAAATTACTTTGGAGCAGAATTACTTTGTACCCTACAAACATTTCCCCAAATCAGGCTTTATCATGACAGTTATGGAAACGCTTGACTTCTCTGTAACATGCTAAGAAAAAAAAAAATCTCAGCAAATGACTACTATACTGGAAACAGTCGATTTATCAATATTTCCTACATACTGTAAGAAGGTTTTGGCTTATCTATTCACCAATCAACCTTTTATATCTATTTAAAATACTTTTTAAATAATTTATTAATTATGGCTGGAGAATCTATTCACTGATAAATTGGAGTCAGTCTATCTATCTGTTAATTTATCTCTCTATGTATCTCTAAATCTATTGCTATCTGTCCATCTACCTATCTAACCATTACCCATCATCTGTCCATCATACCCCAAATCTGTCAATCATTCTCTATATTATCTATCTTCTAAGTATCTCTCTTATACTGTCTTATATGTATCATCTGTCAATCTATTTATCTATCACCAATCATCAGTTCATCACTCCCTGTCTATGGTCTATCTCCTCTATAATATCTATAGAGTTTTTTTTATATTAACTAATATTTTTTATATCAATTACTATATATCATTCTGTCCTATATCTATAATCTCTCAATAGCTCTGTCCATCATTCTATATATCAATATCTACTGTCTATCCATCTACCTATGTATTCAATACCTATCGTCCGTCCAATTATCTCTCTGTCCATCTATAATATCTATTTTCATCAATTACTATATATATATATAATTATATAAAAAATCCATTTATCTCCTATCATTTGTTCATCACTTTCTGTCAATAGAACATCTATAATATACAGAATATATCAATTACTAAGTATCTATCTATTTTATATCTATCATCTGTCAATAATAACGCCCATTAATCTTTGTATGTCTATAAAAATCTACTGTTCTCTATCCATCTTTCCTAAACCTATCATCTGTCCATCATCCTTCTGTCAATCATCATCTATACTATCTATTGTCTATCAAATACTATCTCTCTCTCAACCTTATATCTATAATCTGTCCATTGCTGCATCTTTTTTATCTATCACTATCTGTCTATCTAACATATCTATGATTTGTCCGTCTTTCTATCTATGTAGCTAATACTTGTCATCTGTCCATCCCTCTTTATTTATTAATCATTTATAATAATCATCTTCTAGAAATTATCATCTGTTAGTCTTTTTTATTTATCAATTGATATCTATCTAATGCAGGGGTGTCAAACTCTGCCCCGTGGGCCAAATCTGGCCCACAAGGTCCTTTTTTTGGCCCCCAAAAGAATACTTAATATGAATTGCAGCTGGCCCACCACTACTGGAATAGTAGTAATGGCGGGCCAACTGCAGACCATATTAAGCTGCTGTTCTATAAACGCAAGTGATGCTGCTGCTACAATTCCCGGCATCAATCGCGTCTATAGACCTGTGGCCTCTTTGCCTATGCGTGGCCCCACATTTTTTAGACACAAGGAATTCTGGGAATTGTAGTAGTGGCATCACTTGTGTTTATTGAACAGCAGCCTATACGTGAACCTCGCAGAGTTTATACTGACAGGTAAGCCAGAGAATTGTATATAGTATAGGAGGGTATGTAGAAATTCATTTGGTTACAAATTGCATTCTCTGGCAAAATAAAACAATTAGAAAAAACAATAAGAAGCAAGACTACTTACACTACTACACTACTGACAACCATGCAGGTTACACCAAAGTAAAAGTTTTGTCACACTCCATGATAAACAAAATCGACTCTTCTAGATAGCTTATTGTGGTCTTTTTTATTTTTCTACCATGCAGCAAAATTAAAAAACAAATCTTAGGTCTCTCTCTTTTGTAGGCTTGTTCCAGACTGAAGGTAAGCCTCTGTTTACATATGAAAATGTTTAATATCTAATGAGAAGGAAAAACTTCCTCAATGTTTTCAATAAATTTGAAGTTTGGCCCACGACTTGGTCTAAGTTTTAAATTTCGGCCCTGTGTGTTTTGTGTATTTGAGTTTGACACCCCTGATCTAATGTATCTGTCATCTATCACTCTGATACCTATCATCTGTACATCACTCTTTGTCAATTGATTATCTATAATAATTATAGTTCATCTATCAATTACTATGCACCATCTATCTATCAACATTTACCTATCTATTCAATACATATTATCTGTATAATATTACTCTCCAATTTCTATCTATCTATATATCTATTATCTATCCATCTCCTATCATTGTCCATCACACTAATGATTGCTTTTATAATATCTATATATATTACTATCATTTGTCTATAACTCCGTGTTTATCAAATGTTTTAATATCTATCTGTTGTCTGCAATGTATATGTAGAGCGGTGACTTCCCTTTTACAGAATTCATTTTTTTCCTGTAGAAAAACCCTCACTCTCGTCGGGATCGTGCAATGAGTGGATCATCTGTCAGACTGAGAGAAGAGCACACAGGCCTCAAATCCCCCATGAATATCTTTCTTTGTGAATTGCTGTAAAAGCAGAATAGTTCAAATTGAAGTGCCCTGAATAGGCTGCAGACCAATTACAAGGGTCTCTGTCTGCGTCTGATCTGTTAACAGGCGGGATGGCACTGGAAGTCAGGAGGATAATAGAGTGTTCTCCTCTTCCTCAATAATGATCCGGGTAGAATTTTTTTATAGCGCTACTAGGTGATGGCCAGAAAATGTAAATCATCAATTAGACTAGTCTACTGTTTAACTGCCTAATGAGCCTTCCAACATTATTCTCCCTGTTGCTATAGGGAACAGATGAGGTCACGCGGTGGATAATGTGTCTGTCACAAATTTACAAAAAGAATTGTGAATGGAATTTTTAGAAGCAGGAAGGCTTTAATATTTCACCTTCTCTGTATATTAAATTAAGTGCCATATTTGCAAATGGGCAAAGTAAAGTGTAATTGGAAACTGTAATATGATTTATATTGTGCACCCCAGTGTTATTATTTTTTTTTTTATTAAGCAATAGAATGGAGGTGCACGTTACTAGGGATGAGCGAGAATGCCTCTGGCATTCTCACAAAAATTTCCTCGAACTTCCGATAGTACCATGAAATTTCAGCGAACGGAGTTCAAAAGATGAATGCAGAAAGCATTAGAGCCAAATTCGACACAAGATCCCCAAACGTTACCCTCCAATTATTTGTTGTATGCTCGTTCTGGTTTAGATATATTTAAACTGGATTTCCTTGTACAAATGAGTTCATTTAAATGTTGTAATATTCTCACAAATATGATTTTACTTTGTGTGCAGCAAATTACTTTGCAAAAACACATTTTAAAAGTAACACAGTGTAGTAAAATTTAATATATGGTGCCAGATTTGGAGGGTATTTGGCATCATCTTCCTCTTAAAAAATAAAAAAAGGAGCATGTCTTTAAAACAGGGAGGAGTTGCAGCCTGAGCCCAGGTGGCCCTAGTGGACAGGCTGTGTGCAGTCTGCCAGGCTAAAAGAGCCTTGTTCAGCTATGGCATCAATACAGGGCACCTAACTGGAGTGGACAGGACAGTTATAATTCTGCCCTGCACTCTTCAACTCAACTGCTGGTGCCAAAAAAGATCTATAGCAGTGGTCGTCAATCTTTTCAGATGCATGGACCAGCAGGAAGCCAGGTGTCACTCAAAGGGCATGGAACATAGTGAAGTCATGATGCCAGAACCCACCTAATCCAGAGACACAACCCGCCCACTTCACCCTGCAATCCGTATGGGGGACATGGTCCGCAGCTCTGGTCGGTGGGGTCCTTCTCCTGACCCTGTTTGGGGGCGTACTGGCCAAAGCTGCAGACCACCAAAATGTTCCCACCACTTGGCGACCTCTGATCTAAGTCCATTTACACTTCAGTCAACCAATTGTAATGTTTTTACTGCTTGAACACATTCACCTGTTATAGCAATGAGCTAGTGAGAAAGAGCTTTATCATATGAAGCTCTGCTAACTCAGGCAATCTTCCAACTAGGTGTGCTTTCTACTGATATGGAAAGGACCTACAATGATACCAGGCTTTTCCGCGTGGACCCATTTAGAATTATTTGGACTCGTATTACAATAATGGGTGTTTTACTATACTTTTTTTTTTAAATGGATTCCCACCACAGCTCAACACATGTTGTGATGCCCTGCCATTCCATTCAGAGTTAATATGCCATCCTAACATACCAAATTAGAAATAAATCTAAACATTAAAACAAATTGAGTCCACGTAGGCCAATTTATGCAGGCGGGACAGGGAATGTCCCTTCTGTAATAAAATAACCTTACCTGTTTGATTGCATTACTTTAAATGCACTCATCTGTCCCTGGTCCTTTGTGGGTGCTGCCATCTTTTTCTGCTCCTTTTTGGGGTTCTGATTTTTGGCCAGGCTGGGATGACATACCATCCTTGCCAGGATAATGGGAGTTGATTCAGTTCTGCCAGGATATCAAACATATCCTGGCATCATATGCCAAGCTGCTTATGCTCTCCTTTCCTTTCTACATTGAAAATCCTGCCCAATCACAAATTTTCTTTCCAGAACCGAAATCCCACTTGCAGGTGGACAGGGTTTACCATGACCACATTCAACTGGTAAAACACATTATGCTGTGGCATTTTGCGGCTGATACAGAAGTATTATTGAAAAACCGCCAATATGTTATATTATTTCTATCCTGGCAGAATAGCTATCACTATGAATCTGAAATGTATCACTGAATGATGAGGTGAAGAAGCAGATTCATTTCTACCTTCCTGTGCAAACACCGATGTAAATCAGTCTTTTGGTTGACTGCACATCTCCTCTAGTCTCCAAATAATCAACTTGAGCAGGCATGAAAGTTACATCTTGCACCCAATCTAGCAGTTGATTAGTGCCGGAATGGCTTGCCGCACCTGTATGATTTGACCTCTGCGTCCTGACTTAATATCATCATCATCCAGCAACTAAAGCACAATGCAGACTGCGGGCACAGCCATGATCTGATTGCTATCTTTCTTTCCAAGGATAGGTCTTGACAGCATTATCTCAACAGCAAGTGTGCCTGTCCTGCTCAACACTTACTTAATCAGAATATCTTACTTTCTCATGTCTGAGCATATCTTAAGGTCACAGGGGAAATAGTTGCTGCTTATTAAAAAACTGAAGTGGAGTTATGGTGTTTAACAGAATTTATGGAAGCAGGATTTAAGCTTTAGGAATATTCCTGCACTTCATAGGCATAAAAAGCCACTTGTTTTCATACAAAGGCCCAGAAAGCTTATTTTAAATATTCACACAAGTGAACAAGGACAATAATGCTTAGTACACACTCCTAAATACTGTCTCCGAAAATGTGCTCCTGTTTAGTTCTATGGAGAGGGGAGGTGGTAGAATGACCAGAAAGGGAGTTAAAGCAGAACTGTAGTCAAATGTCAAGTAGGCACTTTTTAGAATAGTTATAGAATTGTCTGCTTTGGTAAAAAAACAGTTGTTCATATCAAACGCTGAAGGTAATGTGGAATCCAGGCTGTGCCTAAAGGAAAGAAGTGAAATCTCCGCAATGGCCAACATAAAACTAAGGTTCAGCTTTGAAAAACTAAAGTGGAGAAATACAGAAGCTACTGCTGCAGATTGGGAATTTTGGGTGCAGGGCCTGCCTATGGTTTATCTAGTGGTTTGATGACCCAGAATAAGAATGATGTTAGGGAAGGCTATAAAATTTTAACTCCTATGGTCATGGTCACTTCATCAATATTATTGGTATCAACTTGCCAGCAACATTATCCCTTTACAGGGCAGAAATGAATATATGCTTCAATGGCTAACTCCCCCGATGATCAGATGAGTGAAACTGCTCTATCAATTATCAAATCACATTCTGAAGCAATTTGAATATATTATGTTCATTTTTTAGTGAAGGCAATTTCAAAGGGACTACCAAGATCTTATTGATTAGGCTAGGTACACGTGTGCAATAATTGTCGTTCGAAAACAAACGATTAACAACCATTCAAATATTATTCATTCTGAACGATCATATTTTGCACAATTCTGTGTATACTGAAACAATACTATCGTTCAACTATATAATCCACCAATAGTGTAAATGCTAGATAAGATGGTTTGAACGATGCAGGAAGTGACATGTAAAGGAGAAAGTGTGCCTCAGAACCTTCCATGATCACTGAACGACCGTACACACAATAGATAGCGAACGATCTTCGCCCAATCAGATCCGCTGGGGCGGTCGTTTGTTTCCAGCAATATTCATCATTCGTCGTTGTGTACTTTTTTGTTAACGATTATCGGCCAATCGTATCGTTAGTTTCCAGTGATAATTTTTCCACGTGTGTACGTAGCATTAGGCTGGTTATAGGGTATTCTGATCAAATGCCTAATGCCCTTTCCTTTAGCCCTAATTGTTACATTGGCAGAGGATGCTGGGAGCTGTGCATTTAGGGCCTCCACTACATTTTTTTCCAGGTCCCTATTTTGTTTAAAACTGTCCCTGGCCGAGGGTCTTTTTCTGCATGCTTATCCTAGACCAGCAACTCAATAGCTCTGAAACCAAGATCTGAGTGTCATAATAATCAATGAAAAACCAAGCAACTGGTTTTTCCCCTAAATCTTTCCTCATGGATTTCCTTTCAGTCTGTGTCCAGGCTTAAATGTATGGCTATATTTATGCAGTTGGCTGTGAATAATAATAAACAGAAGTGTAGATTTTCCTTTCCATTTACCACAAAGACCAAACATTGCAGGAAGCCCTCTGCATCTTTATTACAGCTTTGCACTAGCAAGAAACAAGCCAAGACAGGGAGGAATGACTAAGTAGTCTAGGGCCATCTGTCCTCTCGGGAAGATAGAACGATTCCTGATTGAGTGACATCTGCTTGTCAAGCCAAGTCTTTTGGGAAATTCACTGCAGGATCATTGAAGCCTAGGTTTCCATACTTGCATCCAATTCTCTTTTACATCTTTGGAGAATCTTTCTTTGTGCATGGGTTGCTCCATAAATAATTGCAGTGGGCATTCCTAGGACTCAAAAATGAAAGATATTACTGTAGAATGATTTTGTTTAGTAGATGAGCCGACCAGCTCTGGGGGCTCCCAAGATCCTTTGGTTCATAGATACTCAAAACATTCCAGACCACAAGCAAGCGAAGAGCAAAGCATATATTTGCAAAATTATTTATATGGCTGCTTATGTAAAATAATTTATTTATAAATGTATACCAATGAAAATATTTACTTTCAAAATTAACCTGTATTAATTTTGACTTGATTATAAGAAGCTAATTGTGGTTAAAAAACCAACACCCAGATGAGGAAAGGCCTCTTCAATGTCCTACATTACTTTGTTTTAGTTTGCAGATAATCTTTATTAGGTTATTAAAAATTGATTGAAAACTAGAGAAGGTATAGATGGAATTACAATATAAAAGTGAGAACAATCATTAAAGAATAGTACAATTGTAGATTGGCTTGAGGATATAAAAAGCTGGGGTGAGAGGGTTAAATCAGCAAGGCTAACTCGTCATGGATAGGAGGCCAGCAGACCAACCCAGGAGTAAAAGTACATGTGTTGAATATCTCACGATAAAAATCAGGGGATGAGGTGAGAAAAATTAGAACAGAAAAGGGGGAAGCAGGGGTGTAAATAGCAGTGACTTTAGCAGAGATGCAGAGAAGCCCCCAACCCTGAGGCTAAACCTTTTCAAACATGCAGTACCTGTAAGGCCCTGGTCCAGTAACCATACTCGCCAGACACCAGTCCACTATCTAATGCCACGCTCAACAAGAGAATGGCTGGCAGAGGACCAGGGGCCCACAAGAAAAAAGTACCAAGTACCAAAAAACAATACCTAGAGGTGGGACTAAGTCGTTACCCTTCAAGTCCAAGTCGAGTCCTAAGTCATTGACACCAAGTCACCAAGAATTCTTCCAAGTCAAGTCCAAAGTTAGGTCACTTCATTTATCCCCATACAGAAACAGAGCTCTGATCCTTTTCTTGAGCACAGGATCACATTCTAAGTCCACAGCTTTCTCTGCTGACAGCTGAAGGGGGAAGGGAGAAAGATGGTGAGGCTTTTGTAACACAGCCATCCCCCCTTTAGCTGTCAGAGGAGAAAACTTAGAATGCAAATAAAAGATAGGGAGGAAAGTGCTGTTACAGAAGACTCACTGCCTTTCTACCTACCTTTCGTTCATTCTAAGTTTTCTCCTCTGACAGCTGAATTGGGGGGGGGAGGCTGTGTTACATGCTGTCAGCAGAGAAAGCAAGTCGCGAGTCGAGTTACAAGTTGCTGGGGAAAACCCAGAGTCAAGTTGCAAGACGTTCACTCGAGTCCCGTCCCATGACTTGAGTTCCAACCTCAGCAAGATTCCAACAGAGACAAGTCCAGAATAAAGAGCAAGAGGTCATACACAGGTAATCCGGTCACCAGACCAGGTACATGAGGGCAAGACACAAGCAGAGTTGGGGTAAATTCAGACACCAGCAGCCAAGTCAGCCGAGCTTAATGGCTTAATGCCAAGATCCCCTGCAGCTGTGCACAGCCTCAGAATGTACGGGGATGCAGATAAAATAAATCAGGCTGCACGACTAAAAGGGAAGCAGGGGCTGCTGCTATTTCATTATTCTCCTTGCTGCTGCAAGTGGCATTGCTGGGCAAAATAGGCGGTGTGGGATACTGCGGGCACACAGCACAGAATCGCTGAGCCGATGGACGTTTCCTAACAGTACCCCGAGATTAGCAATTAATTGCACAGAGTGGGTAAGTGGGGCTTAATTCCAGAGGTTACAATAATACAAAAAAGAAGGTCAAGTGTTTATCTGAAAATAAAAGCCATTTGAGAAAAATCACTAAAGCAGCTTTTCTAGACAAAGGGAAGATTTTGTGAAATAAAACATAAAATAAATAAATACAATTAGACCAAATTGGCCTTTTTGGGCAGTTTTAGTTTTATTTAACCCTCAAGAGCTAGGGAAAACCCTATTGTACCCTAAAAAAAAATCTCCACTAAAAATCATAATTTCAGCTTTTCCTTCTGCAATGCATTACACCCAGATGAAGCAATTTCACCAAAATCTCCCTATTTTTTTGCTGAAAAAAAGTGAAATTGTTTTTTTCTCATTCCTAAAGGTAACCTCATGAATGGTACTTTCTTAAAAAATGTTTAACATTATGTTTTGAAAAAAAGAGTAAAGGACCACCTTTCATATTTACATGGAAGATACTCAGCCATTCTATTTCTTTAACACAAACAAGATCAAGAGAAATATCTGCCGGGCCGAGACAAAACATCAAAGCAACACCCCAGTGATTTTTAATTTGTAGAGACATAATGTAACCTGTCTGAAAGATCTCTTTGGAATTATTTTGTTAGGCACAATATTTCCTTTAGGGTAAACAATTAGTTGTCTAATTAATTTTCAAATTCATTACTTCTTTCTGTCCTGGGGAGCAGCGTTGTGGTTCATTTGTCACCAGCTAATCCCAGGACCACTGCGTGAGTGATTAGTATACAGTCTTTTCTTAAGACGGTGTGATATGTTTTAACATTATGAAAACCAAGGTTTCTTTAAAATTGTATGTTAAAGTAATTAAAAGAGATTCAGAATGTAAAGGCCAAACAGACATAAAAAAACAAAAAATTTAAGAATATATTCTGCATTGAGCTCCTTACAGTGCCTGTCTGCACAGTTCAGAATGGGGAAAGAAGCTGAAGTACAAATGGTTGCTCATGTATTCCTTTCTATAAATGTTTAAATAGACCTACAAGTAATGTTATTTGTTTGCAGCAATTATTCAGCACCAATTATTTTGTAAATGCCTAAAAAAATTATTTCTATAACTCACAACCCAATATCAACTTAGAGGCATCCATGAATTATTGATAGGATCTTTATGAATTGTTCTCAAGGTCTCTTGTACCTATGCAGCAAGGCATGCTGGGGCTTCAGCTTTTCTTATGCCAATGATGAGCCCAGTCACGGCCTTAATGGGAGGTCTAAATAGGTCTAAGGTGTTATCTGTAGTAGTGGTCGGCAACCTTTTGGACCTCATGGGCCACTAAGTTTACAGACTCCGGAAAGTGCATACACAGGGTGACGTGTCACTCAAAGGGGAAGAAACTTCCCGCAGAGTGATGTCATGATGCCAGAATGTCCAGAGACACAACCTGCCCACCGCCCTGAACCTGTGATCCATATGGGGGACATGGTCCATAGCTCTGCCCGGTGCTCTCCCCACTGGTTGGCGACCACTGATCTATAGCACAAATTTAGAGATTTTTACATTTTTTTTTTTTTTTCAGGTACTTACATGAGGATTAACTATTTTGGCTTGTTGATGAGAAGATGTACTTATTCTCTCTACTTTGGATAACGGACTTCCTGAATTTGGAGATTAACTATTTCCCCTTAATGGCGCAATGCCATATCTGCCTTTGTGAATAAACAACTTGGCTCCTATTGTATGATGTCTGGCTCAGCAAGTTGTCCTCTGCTCGAAAATGGCTCCAACTTTGCCTAAGGCTTTGGAATTGCAGTTTCATATTCGGAAGTTCCCTAGATTTTCCACAAAATGCATCAGTATTTTTCCAAATATCATTGAAATACTAATCCTTGGGATATTTTTATTGTCATTATTTATTTATTGTCATACTTAAGTGTTTCTAAAGAATGTTATTAGTTAAATAAATATTTGAGATTTTAATGCCACATAATTCCTTTCTCTCTGAGTAGTTCTAATCTGAGGAACATATCTCTCCTTTTCAGTTTATTATCTATAGCATAAAAGTGTGCCTGTATGGTAAAAGATATGAAGTCCATAATTCCTGGTCTCCTTCCTGAAAAAAGAGATAAACACCAAATGGTATTTTCTTTGAAACAGTCCTTCTTAAGCTTTTTAACATGGGGGAACCCTTGCAATAACTTTAAGGTCCAATTCATGGCTATTTATGCCGTTGGCCAGTGGGAAGAATGCCTTACAGATATGTTTTTAGCCATTTGTTGGTTAAATTACCTGAAGCCGCAAATTGTTTATTGCTTAAGCAGCCACTGGAGGAACCCTGGTTGAGAAACACTGATATAGGGAAAAAAATTCTGGTTACTTGGCTATCTCGGACTTTATTACTTTGTAAGTCCAAATCCAAGTACACAACCAGTAACAATGATAAGTCCATTTATCAGCGGTTATAGAAATTAAAAGAAGCCAGGCTCAGCTCACAGTAAGCCAGTGGATACAAATGACACCTTCTAAACACAGAAATTATTGGTTCTACAGGTCCTTAAGGGTAAGACCCAGAGCAAACATCAAGGCCAATTTCATTCTGGGGTCCCTAAGGTAGCAGTGGATGCATACACATCCAACACAAACAATATATCATATAGTCAGACATATCTGAACGGACTAAAAGCTTGAGATTGAACCTACCTGAATCCACCTGAGGGTTCAACTCCCTAAGCTTTGCAGGATGTAACAAACATGGGGGAAGGGAAGGCTACAATGAAAATCCCCATGTGTCACCGCACACACCAATCAAATAGAAAAGTAATGGTGGGTCACTCACTCAATCAAGCTAATAACCTGTATGCGAGACTCTCATAGGACAGACAGCATAATTAAAAGAACCCTGGCTTGGCTTACATGGAGCCAGCGGGTACACATGACACCTCCAGGAACAAATCGTTGGTTCCACACATCCATCAATATGAAAGGAGTTCCCAGAGCTGACATCAAGGCCAATCTCATTTGAAGGTCCCTATATTAGTGTTGATTGCATCATATGCTTACAGTGGGCACATCCATAATGGAACATGGATCTGAGTGTAACCCAAACCTTACCCCATTTACCTTACCCCCATTTTAATGGAAAAACTGCTTTTAAATCCTCACAATGAACTTATTTGTTCCAATTTGGTGGGTATACCACTGAAAGCATATTATATTATTATATAATATTCTGTTCAATAAGTATAAAACAATACTTGTTGATTTTGATAGAGAACTCTTACAAGCTTATTTTGTGTACATGTAAACATTTTGTGTTCTTTTCTGCACCAGTATTATTTACATTGGACCCAATTTATTAAGGTTCTGCAAGGCTGGAGGGGATCACTTTCATCAGTGATTCTGGGGGATCCAGCAAACCTGGAATGGACTTCTTAACTCATTTGCTACTTCAGTGTTCTCCTCAGCCCCTTTTAGCTGGGCGCACCACCCGGCACTTTTCAATAACAACCCGGCTGTTTTTGGGTGGTTACTGAATAGCTAAGACACAATACAAGGACTGCCACCCGGCTACTATTTCTGCCCACCCGGCTTAAAAAAACTTCTGGGTTCAACACTGTACTTGTTAGCAAATGTTTTCAATCCTGGACCAGATCCTTCTTCAGGCTTGCTGGATCACCCAGCTTCACTGATGAAAGTGTATTATCTATAGCCTTGGAGAGCTTTAATAAATCAGGATCATTGCTCCCAGTTTCCTTCATGGGCGGTGTACATTATAGATGAATTATATTTGAATGATCGTATTGTTACAGCATGTACAGAATTGTACACAATACAATCGTTCAAAATAATCGGGAATAATCGTTTGTTTTCAAACGACAATTATTGCATGTTTGTACGCAGCCTAAGGCTTTGAAACAACCAACCCTAAATGATTAAGAAACGAGATAAAACCGTTAAAAATGTGTTCTTCACTTTAAACTCTGGCAACACCTTATCATAACAGATATGCCAGCGAGCATCATATCAATCAAACAGCCTCCCATTATGTTGCCCTTTGCCTGAAAGGATCAATAAAACATTTGCATATTTCTCTATCAATATTTAATGGGATGCAGCAGGAAGCTTTTGATGAGCCTTGAGACAGTCTGCAAGGTTCCTCTTGCCTGATAGAGGCTGGAAACTCAGCGGGAGCTCAGGTGCTGGGGTCAGGACGTAGGGATTGTCCTGGTCACAAGACCTGCCTGCCTGCAGACAGCAAGGAGAGCTTGGGGAGCAGGGTGATGAATTTTAACGATTTGGGAAGACAAATGAGCCTTGGCTTTACTACAATTAGTCGGCTGTGGGAGACGTGTTGGGTGTAAATGAGGGATATGATCTGCTGTTGACTCCCAGTGTGGTTGGAGGCCCTCGTTGTAGAGATCATAATGAGGAATTTGGATGACACTGCAGACAGGTTGACAGAACAATTACGGGGGCAAGTGCTGTTGATTCAACATTCAGCATCTTATCAATATCATATTGTGATAGGAGAGAGCAACCCTGCTGATTATCTGTGCCTCTCAGCATACTAAATAGAAAAGAGAGTTTTAACTCTTGGAGTCTGCAAATTCAGGATAGTTGAATGTTGCTCTGCATTGTTGGCCCATGGGATTTTCCCAGAATTACTGATCTGAGCAATGTATATAAACGCTGTGTAATTTTTTGAAACAGTGTGGCACAACGGTCTGGTTGCAAAGAATTTGTCCATGTATAGACCAATGATGGTGGTCAGACATGCATGGAGGAGTTGACTGCCCTTGGGCAGTGGGACCCTGAACAGGAATGTTCTGCTTGGGAGCAGAGGGGTTTGGGATCAGTTGTATTGGCATACATTACGAGATTGTTATACGAGGTCGAAACAATATCAACCTACTTGCCTAGGCTGTTCCCCTAAAAATAGCTAGATACCGGAGGGTGGGAGGTTGGATTGGGCAAAGGGGTTTTCAACAACTCCATGATCATCTTGTGAACACTTTTGTTTTCCTGTCTGCCTGTAAATAGAACAGATTTCCTACTGCAATTTTTTTTGTTTATAGACCATTTGTAGGAAAATAGTGGAGCACCTAGACGCAGAGCCTCATTAGACGTCAACCACAATCTAATAACATTTATTACCCAACAATGGTATGACCAAAGCAAATGCTTGTTAGGGTGCTAAGGGTGTTACCTTGCAAGCTCTTCTAGGGCAGGGCCTGCTGCAAGTGTTCATCTATACTGTGTATTTTCTGCAAAGAACTGACTTAAATATTTGTTAAAATAATCCAAAAATTTACTGTGATATCTGTTTTAATGAACCTGTCACTGAAATAGTGCAGAACATACCCATGGTGGGATTGGATCCCAGTACCTTGCACAACAAATGTGCTAACTGCCATGTCATACTAACACATCTGGGTGATCTCAGCTTAAAGACCAGTATTTAGCATTCCTAATCTTTCCTATACAGTATATTTAAATATCCATAAATAAAAAGGTAAACTTCCACGCAAAAAGCACTACATTTATTTTTACATTGTAGGCGTATAATTCTTAGGAAAAACTCACAGATATGTGTCTAATGTTTAATAAATTTAATAATAAACTTTAAACAAAAAAACAAAAATCTGTTAAAAAAATAAAAAAATTAGTTAAACATGTAAAATAACATGTGTAATATATATATAATTATACATTATATAAAGATTCCTTGTATTGGACTCAATACAGCTATTTTGTATTGAATCCAATACAAAATTATTTGAATTTCCTGCCGCTCCTCCCACCCGCACCTACCTCACCGCCCGCACAGATCGTCTTTGCAGTCGTCAGCTGGAAATTGGAGGAAGAAGGCGTGTCCCCAGGGGAATGCCAAGGTAACAAGGTAAGTGTTTTTGTTTTATGTTTTTAGCAACCCAGAGTTTGACCCGGGATTACCGCTTTTTGCATGGAAAATCCACCCCGAGTCAAATGCTGGATTACCGCTAGGGGGGTTAAAGTAAACTTTTCAGTAAGATTCACCTTTTTTTAAATAAAAAAGTACTACTTGTGAGCCAGTTTAAAGTCATTGGCCCCAATTTTTCAAAGCTCTTCAAGGCTGGAGAGGATACACTTCATCAGTGAAGCTGGGCAATTCAGCGAACCTGGAATAGATCTGGTCCAGGATTGAAAACATTTATTAGCAAATAATTTAAGAAATGTATTCCAGGTTTGCTGGATCACCCAGCTTCACTGATGAAAGTGTATCCTTTCCAGCTTTGGAGATCTTTAATAAATCAGACCCATTGTCTGCTACAAGCAGAAGGTAGCATTCCTAAGGGCCAATTCAGACCTGTGGTTGACAGCAGTTTTATTCTGTAAACTCAAACGTGGTTCCAGCGGCTTCCTTTCCATTGAATGGGAGTGGTTGGGAACCATTTTTTCACAAATAATTGCATTGTGGCTGGGTTGAAAGTGAGAAAATGGACTGATCTTTGTCAGATATTCCCAAACACACTCGAACTGCACAGGAACTATGATGACAGTGCCAACTCTGAAAAATTGGCTTTTTTAACAGGTACATAGGTAAAAAGATACATAAATAAAATACTTTAAATAGTTTCATTGCTTCTCAGTTCAGGAAGTAGATGCAAATTATGGATAATGCATGAACAAAGACAATACCATCCTTTTATAGAGAAAAGAAGAATATTGTGATTGTTATTGTGATCTCTGCGTGATGTAATAAAGATTAATACTCACACATAACATGCATGTAACATATAAACTACATCTGATGCTAGGTCTAGTTCCATGTAATATTCTTCTATAGGAAGATTTAGAAAACAGAAAGCCCGGCCAAAATCAACATTTACAGATAAGTTTTAGATTCCTATATATACATATTTTTTTCAAATCTTGTGACATTAAAGTGAATTTAAGTATGCTTTTAAAATCACAAGATTTAATAGTGTTATCTTCTTTCCCATTTTATCATCCCCAGAGATAGGCTCTTCCGTAAGAAAATATTAAATTACTTTGAACACTTTTTATTGCTTTAAAGTGGTATTAAATGTCTTTTTCTTCATGTTTTGTGATCTGTGTAAAAGCTGCAATAGCTATTAGTGGATGTACCCCAGGTAATTTAATGATTTGTAAAAAATAAACAAAAAAATGCATCTTTATCGAAGTTCTTACAGTAGAAAAAGATTTTTTTTTGTCTGTTCATCAGACAGACTGATAATAAATGTTTCTAAAGTTTTTGTTCTCAGTAAATCTTTTGATGCATTATATTTCTGATTAATATTCAAATTACATTTTGCAGAGTTGTTCGGAGTTGAGATATGACAAAAAGAATAAGTGGAAAGAAGAGAACAAATTCTATTGTTAACATAATTAACTTGTGTATTGTTATTGTAATTCGCTTATTTAAACCTTTGAAGTTGTAGTATGGTATTGCAATCATGGGTTTTGGAGGGATGTTTGGTATGGCAAAGGTACACTTGGGAATGCCCATTGGATCTATTGATTGATTAATTATTTGTAATGCCTTAGATAGAAATAGTACAGCTTTTCTACCTACAACAAATCTTAAATGGCCAACTCTGGTTGCAATGGCTACCTCTGGAGTGGTTTCCTGCAGTTATTCTTTTTTTCTAATTTAATATTCCCTGTGTACTTCCTGAGAGTGCATATTCATGGACAGCCCCCCCCCCGAGGGGTATAGTGCTATTGTTACACACTTGATTGATTGATATAGAGAACACCCCTGATATATCAACTCCCCTACCTATTTGGGGGTGTGTGTGTGTGTACCACATCTAAGGGCTGGTAATTTGGCAATAAATTACGTGTTTTATGTTTAGTAAAAAAAGAGGTATTACAAGGGGTATTTGTGGCAAGTACTTTATGTGTATATAATGGATGGTACAAAAGCTTAGAATGTGACCAGACAAATTAAACATAAATAAACGGTTACAGATCCCTGCAGGTCCAGGGGCTCTGTGACTCATTCAGTGTCACCCACCTTACACTCCTCGGCTGCCAGCACCAGCTCTGCTAAGCCATCATCTCTGCAGCTCACTTCCTGGTCATGTGACTCCCAGTCAGCTGCTCCACTACCTCAGACTAGAGGGTTTCACAGACTTGCTCCCCCTAATTGTGGAGATGAGACCACCACCACCTTTAGTCTCCTGGACCCCCTCTGGTGGTAGGATGTGATGCAGCAGGTCATATCGCTCCACTCAACACAGGCGCTGCCCTTAAAAGAAGTGAAGGGCAACAGGAAGTTGCCTGAACAAGGAGTTCATTTGGCTCTGCTTCCAGGTTCCTGTTTGTTTATTCTCTTGCTTCTGATTCTGTGTGTACCGAGCTCGGCTTGACCTTGACTACTCCTGATGGCTGCCTGACCCGACCTTAGGCTTGCTGGACTACTCTCTGCTCCTCGCCCTGGTATCACGTCTTGTTTCTGCCCGTCAGCAGTCACCTGCCTCTG
>NC_092869.1:36977248-37021284 GCF_032062135.1 Pyxicephalus adspersus
ACACACACACACACACACACACATACACATAGTTTGTCAAAAATGAGCCAAACCTGGATAAACAAACAAACTATGGTTGTTCAAACTTTTTGTGTTTACATATCATCATTGGGCTTTGATATCATTTAATTTAGACCGCACTTCTCACCTAGATAAATAAAAAACATTAAAAATGCAAAGAGATAGAAGAAAAGAAAGATATTTTAAATATTTAAAAAACAATTAATTAAAAAATTCAAATATAATCATGCACCTTCATACATCTACAACTTTATCTGTACTTGTTCTAACCTGCTGTTCAGCATGTTATTTTTACAACTTTTGAACTAATTTTACAGATTTGTGTTCTAACAAATACTTGGCTAAGTGCATGCCCTATAAATAACCTGAAAAATGTGTGATTTCGTATTGCTATGCATTTTGTCTCCATGCTTATATTATCTTTCTACCAATTTGATTATTCTTTTTTCGTTGTGTTTTTCATCTGCCTAAACCAAGGACATTAAGATTCCTTTAGTTTGAACCTTTTGCTATAGGCATATCCTCATTTTGGTTTGACAGCTGGAGGCAACGAGAGGGGGTGACACAACCCTCTCAGCCACTTCACACTCTAGGAGAAAAATAAAAGCTTTCTCGGAAAACCTTATGAGTTCGTATTGCCCCTCGGTCTAAATTATTTCTCTGTACTCTGCAGTCTATCCACAACCTCTGTCTGGTGTCCCACTGGCTTATTTAATGAACAGTCATTGGTTTAGTGTGAAAAAAATCCATACCAGAGCTTGCAAATCTGTCTTTCTCTGCTAAAATAAGGACAAACATGTACCGGCTCGGCATGGCTTCAGAATCAGAACAATAGCCGGGGAGAGGATGGCCAGATAATCTACACACGTTTTCTGATCCGGGATATAAAGTTATTTTATTAGAATTAGGAATGTGAAGACAAAATTTGCTAAATCAATTTTGTTGTGTGATGTAATTTTGCTACTTTGCAATTTTTTTGAAAAATTAGCCCAGTTTTTAGTTATTTTAGCCATTCCAGGTGACTTTGCAGGCTAGGTGTGTACCAAGGACCAAAAACAGATAAAAAAAAAAATTCCAGCTAATGTCATGCAAATTAAGGGGAACATTTTGTAGAGGGGGAAAGGTGTAGAAATAGCATAATATGGAGTTGTATATGAGCAAGAGAAGGTGTGTATTTTATCTATTGTTTTTTTGTTTCCTATTTCTACTAAAGCAAAAAATGACCCCAAAATGTATGCAAATCCACCAATATACCAACTAATATTTGCAATTCCCCTTCTGTACCCCATTTGTAACTGTTGATGCTGCCAGTGTTCCTTGCATATCATTGACCTCATCAGCTGTGGTTGGCAGTTTTAGTCATTAATAATTAGGATCTATAGGGAAATATATGACTCAGGATTACCAGGGGTCGTTTACAAGGAGTTAACTAAAAAAACTAGTGACTTACCTTCAGACTTTTTTACATTTTGAAAGATTTTAGCAGCTTTTTTTGGACTCCAGCCCACTTCCCTCCCCATGACTTCCTTAGAGTCTTTCCCTCTAATGTCCTCCCCCAAATTTGTATCTCCCTGCTGTAATTTCTGGGTTTTTATACATATATTTTTAAAGTCTTACTCTTCATCTGTTCTCAGGTGCTAAGCAGTACTCTCTATATTGTATATGTGACCCTGGCATAACTGGCTGTTGGGAATGGATCAACTTCAGTTTGCATGGTGGGTATGTCTTTCTAGCCTGGACAATCAAGATGTTTGAAGATGTGGAAGATCGCAAACTTGGAAGAAGACCAGGTAAAGATGTTGGTGTGGGGGAAGGTGAGGGGAGGTGAAATAAATCATTTTAAAACAGACAGTAAGGTTGTTTTACTGCAGAGAAGACATAGCCTGTCCCTTCTGCTATAGACAAACTTTCTGTTCACAATCCTATATTCCTATATATATTCTTATATGTTTAGTTTGGCTTTTTTAACAACAGTGGCAGCTTTGCTAGCCAAAAATTGTCATCTCCATCCCATGCACCATTCTATTTAACTGCAGAGCACTACTGTGACATCCCCCTCAGGGGCCGTCTTATTAACCTGCACTTATAGGAACAGGAATAAAGGATTTCGAGAACCAAAAAACCCGGAGCAGGACTGATGCTGGGCCACAGAGCAAGTTGAGCCTCAAAAACCCCAAAAAGGAGGTTTGCATCTCAAACGGAGCTCCATTAACAGTTGGAAACCCATATTTAACAGTGATCCATGAGTTGGATTTGAAGGTGTTTGTAAACTCAAGCACTAAAAAATATTTTAAAATTCTAAAAGCAACCATACCAATGCTCAGTGCAATGGCTTTGTCCATCATTGACTAATATTTTCCTGGACAAGGACCAAAAAGTAAAGCTGCTTACACACGTGCAATTCTTTTCGTTGGAAAGGATTTTTTATGATCCTTATCAACGCGAAGAACCGCACAATGTATGAATGAGTGCTGTACATACAGCACTGTTCTGCTTGATGGAGAGGGGAGGAGGAGAACGACGGAGCCGCACCCTGCTGTGCGCTCTCCCCCTTCCTTTGCATTAGGATTGCTCTTCGTTTATCGTCCGTGGATCTGCCAGGATCAGTCCTGGCAGATCCACGGAACAAGGAGTGAGGACGGAATGTCTTCCAGGACAATGAACGACGCGGGCTGTACACACCCCAGATGCTCGCCCGATGTGTATGTAGCTCAAAGAAAAGAGCTTAAAGGTGTTGGAGAAAATCAGCAGCACTGAAATGTAAAAAAAAATATATATTATTCTGTATAAAACAAAATTGCACTTTATACACATTTCTATACTGTTAGTGTTTAGATTTACCTTAAGAAAATAAAATATTAACACGTTTTTCTATCATCCCTTTTTCAGCAATAAAAGTGTTGAAGATCTGGTCATTTGAAGTAAACTCAATGTGACGCCAAGTATGCAGTCTTTCTTCTGCACTGTAAACCTGACCGCTTCAATGAGATATTACAGGAGCAGAAGATTGAATCTATGTTATCTATACAACACCCCCACCGCCATATTTTATTTATGTTTAATATGTATTGAAAGCAGCTCCTTCTTGCCTAGTTCGCTTATCTCTTTCGCTGCCCCATTTCCCTCCCTGTACCCGCTTATTTGTCAGCGTTACAAAGATCATTCATTTTTTTCCATATTGAATTCTCAGCGTGATAGAGCCCTCTCCATCGCATGTGATTGTTCTTGTACCGCCACGCAGTCACTAACATGTTATTTCAGCTGCATTTTGAGTTGGTGTTTCTACATTTGTATCACTCCAGGCTGTAAGTGTGAGGACCGGGAGAAATTATATTAACCTGAAATGGTATTTTCTCCTCTTTGAAAACCTCCTACTGACAAATGCATGGTGATGATGCTGATTCCACCACTTTGGAGGTGCCAGCTACATCAAGGACTTTGACATTTATTTCTATTACAGTTATGTTGCAACATTGAAAATATTTGGCACATTTTTTGTAATTTTTTTGTGATCTGTTAAACAAATTTGTAGAGCAACATCTAGGAAATGTAGTAGTTTAAAGTACAATTATAGTGCTTGTATTAATAAGGAGATTAAAAGTGTTGCTAAAATAAAAAAAGTCTAAAACTACATGCACCCCTTCCCCTAGATATTTACGAAGTGAATTGGACCAGTAGTCGGCCATGGGTAATGTGGTGTGGTTTGGACCTTCGTGGATCTGTGGTAGAAGTCTAGACCTGATAATGTTTACCCCTCCAGACACCGAGTCATGCACCCCTTCCCCTAGACTCTATTTCTGGACTGAGACAGAGTAGGTTTCTGGCCTTTACTATTTAAATTAAGGATATGGTGAAGGCTGAGTAGGTAAATCTAAATAAAGTTATGCCAATCATTGTCATTTAAGACTGAGTACTTCTTGAAAATTCCAACGGTGTACCAATGTAAAACCGATAAACCAGTGAAATGAGATTTTACAGAAGAGAAGTGTACCAAAAGGAAAGATCACAAATACATGAAACTATTTGCCAAAGCCTAAATTATTAGCAAAATAAGAATGGGAAGAACAAAAGACAGCTTTTTTTGGTAAATTATTTAGTGAATAAAACTATTTCATTGGGTTCATTGAGATAGGACAAAGCTTTACAAGGTGAGCTCATGAAATAAGGCACAAGACTATTTTTACATATCATAGACTAACACAGAAGAGTAAGGGTTGGTCTTGGTTCCCGACACGTTTCACACTTTTGCTTCTTCTGGGGATACAGAGACTCAGTTGGTGATAGTTGTTAGCCAGAGGATGACATGAAAAGGTGTCTTAGTGGAGGGATGACGAGATGCCTGTGGCTGGCTGCAGGCATCTCAGAATTACAACTCTCCCCCAACATTTTAAGGAAATAATTTTTTTTGGAACGCTTCCCTAACACCCTGAAGGATTAAACATTTTTCTTCCCCTGGAAACAAGTGCTTAAATACGATGCTCCGGCAATAGGGATACCCATTGCTACTCCTAGGATAGTCCCATGTACCTGCCTAACCAAATCTCCATGCTTTCACAAAAACATTAAAGGAATACCTTTAACATTTGTCAATAACATCGGTCTATCTTACCCCTATCATCCCATCTATCAGAAGTAACCAAAATACATGTATTAATCACCTTAACAGTAGAAGATCGCTAAAGCAAAACCACTATACCATGGAGGATACTCCGCTATCTCTTAACCTTATACTAAGACACCTTTTCATGTCATCCTCTGGCTAACAACTATTACCAACTGAGTCTCTGTATCCCCTGAAGAGGCAAATGTGCGAAACGCATCGGGGACCGAGACAAACCCTTACTCTTCTGAGTGTGTTAGTCTATGATATGTAAAAATATCTCTCATGCCTTATTAGGTCTCATGCCTTATTTCACCTTGTAAAGTTTTGTCTTTCCACAATTAATCCAATGTAATCCTTTATTCATGAAATAATTTGCCAGTTTTTTGTTCTCCTTATTTGCCAGTGAAATGTAGACCTACACATGTATATTTACAGCAGCAGAACAATAAGCAGCCATATCACAATCACATGGACTAACTGATATACACTTGACTGGGTCTCACAAAGAAACAAAACCCTATTCAGTGGAAGACTGAACACTTTTATCCCCTTAATACAAGGGATTTGCATATTGTAATGTGTATTCAAAAAATTCAGATTACTGGAATGTAAATCCTAATGATCTGATGAGTTTGCATCCTTCTGGATCTGTAATGCCTACAGAACCTAGGGGGGGGGGGGGGGGGGGGGGAGAAACAGAAGGCAAAACTGATAGAATTAACATAATCTCACTCCTTGTGATGTTGCTATAAACATACCATTGCTTTAAGTGGCATTATATAGAAATCAGTGTTTTTTTGATGTGTGTGCATTGATGGTAGATTCATGTTGTCAGAGATTGCAAAGATATAATATATATATATAAAAATATTGACACTAGATAGACGAGACTGTTGATAGTTAGTTGAGGGAAATAACCAAATGGTAAAAAATACAACATTGGTAAAAAAAAGTTTTGGCTGAAGTTAGGTTTTTAGTGCATGTATACTAGGTGATGCTGTGATTTTGGCATAACTACATTTATTTGATTTAATAGAAAATGGAAACTCTCAGTGTTGATTAATTGAGCTGCTTAGGTAAAATGTAACTGGGAAAAAAACTGTCATTGTTTATGATTTATTTTACATTTCAGTCAATATAATTTGTATATTTGTGAATATTTTGAAATTTTTTTTTTTTACATTGATTACTAGGGTAGGTTAGGACCTCCGTCAGGATCAGGTGATCCTGCACCGATCCTGGGGGAGGTCTGTGGTTTGGGCCGATTTGAGCCCTCACACTACAACACTCATTCTTAAAAAAAAAAAAAAACAAATCCGGACGTGCAGATGTGGCAGTGGGCAGCAGTGAGCAGTACTGAACTGCATACTTCTACCTCTAATAACCCCCCTAGCGTTCTAAATCTCTCTGTATTTCGACGCAAAAAGTGTTACCTTTTTTTGCATAGAAATTTATTTTACATTGTAGGCCTATAATACTAGGCATAACTCACCAAAATATGTCCAAGATTTAATACATTTATTAATAAACTTTAAATTAAATTATATCAAGATGTCTTTGTATTGGACTCAGTACAGCTATTTTGTATTGAATCCAGTACAAACTTTTTTGAATTTCCCCCCGCTCTGATGCATGCGCCAACGTCACTGGGAGATCAGAAGAGGACATGTCCTGAAGACCTGCGAAGACCAGCAGGATGCCCTGGGATGGCAACGGAACAAGAAGTGGGGTTTTTAAATCTTTTTTGCGACCCTGAGTGTGATTCGGGATTACCGCTTTTTGCACTGAAAAATCCACCCCGAGTCACACTCGGGATTACCTCTGTAAGGGGGGGGGGGGTTAATATCCTGGGCTGCTGTAGGTTGATGCTATTGGCCCAATATCATAGCTCTCTAAGACTGGAGAAGATAAACTATTATGAGTGAACCTGGGTAATCCAGCAAAACTAGAATAGATCTAATACAGGTCTGTAAACATTTGATAACTAATAGCAAATGTTTTTTAAGAATCTGTTCCAGGTATGTTGGATCACTCAGGTTTGCCTATGATAGTCTATCTTCTCCGGTATTGCAGAGCTTTGATCAAATCAGACTCTATACGTAGTGTCTTCCCCAAGATAGCAATTCACTAGTGTGAAAAACTGGTAACTACACCGTAATCTCAAATCCTGTCTTAACATAACAAAAGCAAGGGTTGCAATATTTTATTTTTTTCCCACTACATTTTGAAAAAAGTAAAACAATGAAGCTAAAAAAAGGCTATTGTTGGCATAGGAAAAATGGGGCATTTGAAACCCCCGAAAAGTAATTTAGAGTCATTTGCAAAAAAAAAAAAAAAATTGAAAATGTAGAGTTCATTTTTATATTCTCCAGTGTATAGGAAATAAATAAGAGTGAGCTAGCACCAATACATTAACATTTAACTGTTATAGAAGAACCAAATACCGTTTACTGTAGCTGGAATATATAAGAGATTACTTAGTTACCGTTTTGCACTTATTGTCATTAAACTTAGTTCTGCTTTATTACATATATTATGTATTAAGTACAATATGATATACATTATAGAATAGAAGAAATATGTATAATGTGCTGCATATTTAATAACATTGAGTTAGCTACTATATTAAGAATAAAAAAAAAAACAAATATCAGACAGTTGATAGCTCTTCATTCTTCTTCATGTTATTTCTTGATGACAAATTTTATTAAATATTAGTTTTCAAAAAATATATAGTTTTTTGGATATTACATTCTGAACATATGTATGTCACAGGGATTGTTCAATTCGTCTTTTAAATTTTGTAAGGTCACACCATATCATTTCTGGGTCCATACAGCCACGCATTACATTATTTTATATAATAAATTAGGCCCAAATTGAAAAGAAATCTTGCTTTTATTATCGGAGACAAATCTAGCAAGCAGAAAGCATATGTTGCAGTAAAGGCCACATGCTGGCATGAGGGTACCAGAGGGGACTCACACCAATCAGCTCTTTCAAACAATGGCCTAAAACCACCTGGGACAAAGCTCGGGCTATTAGCATAGACTCGTGGAGATTTTTAATGCCAAAGAGAAATCCAAAGGCACAGATGAGCCGACTGACAAAATGTCACAAGAAAAAAAAAAAAAGACAATCAATACCAACCCCAGGCTTTTTTCTCTGGCGCATTTTCATACATAGTAAAAAAAAATTGTTGAGGGTCTCACTAACTCAGAGGCCTTCATGTTTGAAGGAGCTGAGAAGAGGCATTATTGGATATCTTTTATGTTACAAAAAGCTAATGCAGGGATTACAATGAGGCCCCGGACTTTGGGATCTGTATTTTCAAAGAGAACTGTGGACTATTGATCCATAACAAAAATGATAATGAGGTTATTTTGTGGTTAAGCTTGGTACATTAACCTCATGCTTGCTGTACACTTAGGGGGGCTTGTGAGCTTCTTTCTAATGACTTCACATAGGGGAAGGGTTAAAAAGAATTCATTTAGATGATATTGAAAAAAGGTAATTGCAAAAAGTAATTCAGTGAATTTAGCATTTTATTGGATTATTAAAATACTATTACTTTTTTATTATCATCAGTTTGATATTATTATTGCTATTTATTTGTGTTATATTTTTATATTTATGGAGTTTATTTATAAAACAACAAATGCTATATTTTATCTTAATTATGAATAAATGCTTAAGGCAAGTGAAGTGCAAGAAAAAACAGCTATGTTTGAAACAGCAACAAAGAAATTAGAAGATACACATTTGTATTTTAAAAAAAACATTTATCACAAGGTTGTTGTAGAATCAAAACAGTATAATATTATTATTAAACAGGATTTATATAATGCCAAATATTACGCAGAACTGTACATTAAATAGGGGTTGCAAATGACAGAGGAATACAGACAATGACACAGGAGGAGAGCACCCTGCCCGAAGAGCTTACAATCTAGGAGGTGGGGGAATTAACACACATTGGATGATACCTTTTTTACCTTTGTAAGAAATGAGGTCCTAGGCTTTCCAGACATTTTGTGGCTGTGTGTTCTAAGATAATATACAGCAATGACTGGCCACCTGCACTTCTGTCTGTTGTAACACCAACTAATGAATGGTTATTACGTTCATTGAGAAAATGCATGAAATCAGACAAATGCATGCAACCATGCACTACATTGCATTGCAATAATAAGAACGTTGAACATTGCTTTCTATGCCATGTCTGATGTTCCTGTGTATTGGGCACTGTGCAATGTGTGGTGGCTTATCTTTTTTTCTGTACTCTATTTTTTTTGCAACTTTCGTGTAATAAAAATAAGCAAAGGTAGACAGGTTTGAAGTTGTGACAACCACAACTTCAGTAAAGTGAATGAGCATAGCAACATAGTGACAAGGAGGTAATTCATGGGATTACTATGGGAAAATAAAAAGGCAGCCAACTTATGCAGTCCTTTAATTAGGATCCTTCCATATATCTACCCTATGACCTAGGGGAATAAGTCTTGGGGTCCCTGCCCTATGATTACCATTAGTACCCATTCCCAAAATATTAAAAGTAGTAAAAGACAGCAAACACACAGTGGGCCTGATTTATTAGAGCTCCCTGAAACTGGAGAACATAGACCATAATGGGTGAACCTGGACAAATGGATCTTGTCCACAATTGTGTCAACTCAGTGACAACTGAGTCAGATGAAGCCATATCCAAAATAGAAATTTACAGCAGCCACTTAAGCTTTCACCAACATACCTGAAATACAATGAAGGCAAACATATTTTTATTGGAAAGATTGTTGAAATCACCAGTTTTAAGACAGGGTCTCTTTACACATTTTTTGTACATATATTAAGTGACTAGTATGGTGCTCACAGCTTTTCATTATTTATTTATGTCTGAACGCCTGAACCCAAAACCAATTCCACGAAAGTGTGAAAGCACTTTTCAGAAACAGATATGACGTTACCATTTTTGGACACTCATTTAGTAAAGTGATTTTGAGAGGGGTGAAACTGCACCAGACAGGCTTGCAGCCCTGCATGAAATCGGTCTTTAAAAACCAATTTTTTCATGTGTCAGCTGTCTTGGGGAAAGGAACAAATTACTGCTCAGTGTTATGCCTGGCTTCAGTCAGACCTCGGGATAACTGGGCTGATCTCTAATGGATTTATCTGAACATTGCTGAAGGTGAAACCCATGGCGGATTCTTACCACGTATTGGTTCCTTCCTGTATAACTCAGCTTTTGGGAAAAAGTCATTCGACAGGTTATGTCTAAAATGGATCTAATCATACTACCCAAGTAAAATATATTTTATTAATATTATTATTAATAACCATACTTATATAGCTATATGAATCCGGTTTATTAATATTATTATTATTATTATTATTATTAATAACACAGCTCAACAAAAAATATTTCTTCTTCACTTGCCAAGTATTTTTCAATATATTAAGTGTATTTCAGGTCAGCTGAATCAGACATCAGTTTCATTGAATTCGCTCTATATAAATCTTTTTGCTAGGATACACCTCTTTACATTTTTTTTGTTGAGAATATATATATATATATATATATATATTACAGTGGTGTAATCTTGCCAGTAGCATTCCTTCACTTCTAGGGTGACAATATTTGCCCAATGTACTGTATGCATGGAGGTACAACGTTGTCATACTAGGACAGGACTAGAGAACACCTCTCCACTTCTTCATAACAAAGTGTGAGATGCTTTGTAGTTACTAAAGATGAGCTGGGTAGGGCTGATGACACCGAGTACACAGGACAAAGAAATGCACTGGATTCTTGCAGGATCACCAGGTATTTTGAAGTCAGAGAACAGATAACAAAGTTTACTTAGAGACAAATATTTAAAAGTTAAACTTGCAGAAAAAAAAAACTAAATACATGGCTCTTATTTATGGATTTGTACCTCTGTTTATCCAATTATGGGAACAGAGCCAGGATGCCTAATTGACCTCTCACCTGTGATTGGACAGTGAATCAGTATTGGCCGACAAATGAATTATAATGTATTTATAAAGCACCAATATATTAAAAAGCACTTTACAGCGTCCAAAGACATCTCTGTCAAAGAAGCCCACAATGTATTAATAATAATAATTTTATGCAGTAATTTACATAGAGCTGACATATTACACAGCGTTCTACAAAGTCCATTGTCATATCACTAACTGTCCCTCAAAGGAGCTCACAATCTAATGTCCCTATCATAGGGATAAATCCTTTTAATAAAGTCTAAGATCAATTTAGGGGGGGAGGGGGGGGAGCAAATTAACCTAACTGCATGTTTGTGGGAAGTGGGAGGAAACCGGAGTACCCGGAGGAAAGCCACACAAACAAAGGAGAACCTGCAAACTCCATGCACATCTGAACCTGGGAATGTATTGCAGCAAAGCAAGCCTCTCAGCCACATATATGAGATCATCCCTTTACCCCTTCTCTTTCCCACATGTGCATTCAGGAAAACTGATTGGCCCATTGTACTGTCCCTTCCACTCCCAATCTCAGTGCCGCTAATTCATAAATTACAAAAGGCTAATATACAGGAAATAAAAAATAAAAATTCCTACACATATACATTGATTGGAGCCTAATCAGTAACACACCTGCAGGCGCCATGCTTACCACACAATTCTTGCCAGGATATAGAACAAAGTTTCTCAATTGTTTACTCCAGAGGAACCCTTCTCTATCATTTTCAGGTTTTAGGGTTAAAATTAACTAATTGGGAGTTAGTGACATCAATGGGAAAATGTTCCCCTTAAAGTGGTGGTGGTAAGTGGTGGCCACTGACAACTAAAAAGATCATTGGTGTCAATGCAGATGGCTCTATCAAGTGGTATTGGGCCCACAACTATTAGATGGGAGGTCAATCAGCCACGGGTCATGGAAAATTGAGTAACCTCTTAAGGAACCCTAGGCTTCCATGGAACCTTGGTTGAATAGGGCAGGTGGGAGCTATAGAACTTTTACATTCAGGTCCATTACCCCATGTTATGTTACGGCTGATAAATTATGAAATATGGTGCTTTTATTACCAAGCCCCCATTGTCTTCTATGTCTCCTGGAGGACCTTTATCTTGGAACACACCTATTTGCTTCCTGTGCAGCGTCCTCTCCGGGGTTCAGTAAAATGGTAAGAGCTGAGGAGTAAATGTCACCATTCTAGTATAAGGATTTGGCTGTCTGTGTGATCCATCATCCAGATGTGCTCTTTAGGTTTCGTTCAGGGAAATTATACATCATACCTAGAAATTATACAGTTACCATTGATTAAAGCTATCATAATTCTTTGTGACTCCGGCCATCTATTTTCTGTCTAGCTAAGAAAATGCCTTTTAATGTTAAAATTAATTATTGATCCCTTTCTGCCGCGTCCGGTGGCTTTACCCCGCTGACCAGGACACTTGAAACTGATCACTTTAATCTCTTCAGGCAGTTGTGGCAGAATGCGTATAATTACAAGACCAGAAACATTTAAATGGCCAATTAAAGGCAGTGTAGCACAACAAGTGAAAGTGCTTAAGATGTATTATATAGGCAGTTAAATAGGAACCATTTTAAAGTGGGCCCAGCGTCAGACATGTGTTTTTCCTGTAAGGTGCATGCAAGTTTGGTGTACGTGTACAAATATTTAATATCCCTAACTGTGCTCCGCTTGACAATGCTTTTATCTGATCCCGAAGAATGATGGCATCTTCATATTAATAAACAGGATTTACATAGCGCCAACATATTATGCATATTATGCAACCCCTATTAAATAGGGGTTGCAAATGACAGACAGATACAGACAGTGACCCAGGAGGAGGGCATTGCCCAGAAGAGCTTACAATCCAGCTTCGTTCAGGATTACCACCTACCACTTGCACGAAGGGTTTGGTTAGGTAATGAAACAATGGGGTAAATGCTGATGTTGTCTGTGTCTGTGTCTTGTTTTTGGGTGCATTCACAAATATCCGACAGACTAGCCCATGCTGTATCCTCGTACCTCCTATCTTTTAACTGTTGCAGTTCAATTTTTTAAATTTGGTTGTAATAGAACCAATCAGATTTGTTGGCTGAGCAAACATTAGCTTGTTCAATGCATTCATTTAGTCCCACAGGAATGCTGTCTGGGCTTACAACCCAATAGTTGCATTAGTTACAAGCTTTACACTAACCTAAATATCTTAATTGATTAGTAGGTAAGTAGAGGATAGCTATTCAAATAATTGTTGGTTCTTATGAGGTGGGGCATGTTCACATTCTAAATTTGGTACAGCCTCAGTTATTTTGAATTTAAACAATTTGCTTCAAAATTAATATAAGCAATTTTGTGCAACACTACAAATTTACAATGTACAAGTCTGATTACTGGGGAGTAAAAGTTTTCTTCTGCCTGCAGCACACTGATGAGGATGACATCATCATAGCATATGCAAAAATTACTGTGGATCTTAAGGATCATTTTTTTGTATTAATAAACATTACCATTTTCCTGATAAATCATTATCACTTTGTATTGGGACATTTCAGCAACGTACTTATGTAGACTTTTCAAATGACTATTAGGTCCACATGAACACTATATGTAACAACTCAATTCTAGCACATCATTTTTGGCAGGGCTTTTGGAGCCGAATATTTGTCACATTGTAATATTGTATTATCATCATTAGTATCACCATAGTATTTATGGTATAATATTATATTTCTTGGGTGTATCTTACAGTAGTTCCCTTTAAAACAGTATCACTTGTGTGTGGAATAAATTAAATGTGTAGCCAATCCTTGTCCTGTTGGGGCAAATCTCATTGACTTCCTGTTTTAGAGATGTAACAAGCAAAATTAAATATTTCAATTAACCCTCAAATAATCTCATACAGTGGTTGTATTTTTTTGGATTTTTCATCACTTGAATTCTTGGTGACAATGATCTTCTCCCCATTTGGGCCCCAGACACCAATTCAAATTCTCTCATTGGCCCTGATTTACTAAAGCTCTCCAAGGCTGGGGAGAATACACTTTCTTCAGTGAAGCTGGGTAATCTACAAAACCTGTAATGGATTTCCTAAAATCATTTGCTATTTGCTAGCAAATGTCTTGAACCCTGGACCAGATCCATTCCAGGTTTGCTGGATCACCCAGCTTCACTGATCAAAGTGTATTCTCCCCAGCCTTAGAGAACTTTAATAAATCAGGGCCATTGTATCAAAACCAAGAAAATTAATTTGGGCTATGCATTAAGTGTAACTTTGGCTATGACTCTGGAAAATCTCTGTCCAACAAGGTCAATCTTTCCCATTCATTTAATTAGAAGAAACCACTTCATTCTGTGGACTGAATTAAGACACGGGGTGACAGATGCCCCCATATATAGCAAGCAAACAAACAAATCTACATAATAAATTGCAAGGGGACTTTGAGCACCAGCCAGCCGACAGATCAATATGCAGCTATTGGTACTACAGACTGCAGACCCATAAATTGATCTGTATTGAAACCCTGCACTGTTTGGCCGATCCTTCAACAATATGCTAACATTTCTAAAGCACAAATGAGAATTCCAAACAGTAAATCAAAGATGCAAATATTGACTAGCATTATCATTTAATATAATGTATTCTTTCTGCTTATATTGGTATTCTTCAAGATGTTCTGGCCTTAACCCTAGTTTCTTTTATGTATTGTTTTAATTTACAGTGTTGATGGTCTGAATACGTTTCAATGTTTAGGCTAAAAGAAGACGCACAGTTTTACATGTTTGAATTGCCTGGTGAGAGTGGGGGCAGAACTATTTAATGACCTTCCTGCATGTAACAATATCATTTGCATTAATACTACTGTCCTGCCATTGTTTGCCGGGTTATTTTTGTTAGAAATTTACGTTTAATTTGCTGTGAGAATTAAAAAGTTAATGGAGAAGAATATAGCTAAAGATCTCATATTACCATAGCAGTAGTTTAATGTAACATAAAGGGGAAAACCAGTATAGCGTGAACTAAAACTATTATTAATATTCAGAATGATTGTTTTTATTTCAGAGGCGGTTGGGGTCATTAAGGAATAGTATTAAACAGAACAAAGTTGTAGGGATCAAGAATGGTTTCGGTTTGTAAAATTACCAGCCCTATATTTTTTGGGCTGAATGGCTGCAAGTTATAGAACCCCCAAAATGAATCTTTTCAGTCCCCCAAAAAAGTTGGCAAGTTTGCAGTGTTTAACCATAAACAGATTTATGATGTAAAGCCTTAGAGCACTTGTGATGGGTCATTGAAGCCTTTAAAACATGTTTTGCTTTTTTTGCCATGAACAGACTTTACAATGCAAAGTCTTACAGATCCTGATGTTAGGTCTTTGCAGTCTTTCAAACATGTTGTTTTGCTTTTAAAGATCACCATAAACTGAGTTTACATTGTAAAGCGTTATAGAGCCCTGATTATGGGGCTTTGCAGCCATCAAAACATGTTGGTTTGCTTTTAAGATTACCATGAGCCGACTTTACAATGCAAAGCCTTTTAGAACCCTGATGATGGACTTTAAAGCCCTTGAAACGTGTTGTCTTGTTTTACAAGTTCACCATAAACGGACTTTACAATGCAAAGACTTCTAGAGCACTGTTTAGGTCTTTGCAGACACTGAAACACGTTGGCTTGCTTGTAGTTTAACAACAAACCAACTTTACACTTATACCCCACAAATCAAATATAAGAGTCCCATCATATTACTGAAAGTTGGGCATTAGGATGAATTCTGGTTCCTTTTGGACTTCACCTTTGTATTTAGACATCCACTTCAATGCTATAGCAGGAAAGTTCAAGTATGAATACAAAATAAAGGTTTTTAGAATTTTTATGATCTCCGCTTGGCTTTAATTCTTCTGCCCAAACCTAAGACTTAACCAACCCCTATAGAGATAGTAGTTTCTAAGGCTGGCTTCACACCTATATGTTGTGGTAATGTGTTTTATTTTGTGCTATAGCAAAGCCTGGCTCTGTCTTACAGTCATTTATTAATGTGCCTTACAAACACTCTGTATAGTAGCTCTGTATAGTAGCTGCCAGTTAGCTTGCAGTGCTGCTCACCACAATTCATATACTGTGGTTTGCTGCATTAAAAAATATATCCAGGCCTGGTTTGTGTTGACAGCCAATTCTAAGTAGGCTGCCTTGACAATACAGAACAGTGTCAAGGGGACAGATTACATACGCAGTTTGATTGTTCGGAGTATAGTTGGTTTTTCACATATATGGGTCTAAGGTAATGAGAATTTAAGAAGTATGAGAACTTTTACCTTTTACTTAATCCAATGTTCATGTCCTTCCCAAGCTAAATGTAATCCTAATTCCTAAATTGCAACCTTGTCCATTGTTTCGAGATATAAATCTCTTTTAGAATAACTTAAAAAAAAGCGTCCCTTCTGCAGCCAGGCAGATCCTTTGTTGTAGAAGGGACACTGGGCATCAGATCTTTAGCCATCTTCATTGACCAGGTTGGGATGATGTAACTCCCGCCCATGCTTACAGAAATTCCTTCACTTCCGACTGCCCCTGGGGAAGCCAGAGTACTTGGTACAGCCTGGGTACCCTACAATAAAAAGCTGCCTACCCACAATTTTTTTAATTGAAACTATAGTTTTACTTTTATGTGCTAGTCGTGCCCATCTCCATTGACTAAAATGGAAGAGCACACTGAGATTTAGCATTTACAGTCCCATTTAGGTCAGAACTTATAAGTAAATCTGATTGAGTTTGCCATTATAAGATAAGTACACCTGTCCTCTATTGAAAAAGCCGGATCCTTTGTGTGACCAGGCCTATGTCCAGTCTGTATCTAATGACATCATTATGCAGCACTCATGTCAACGTCACTGGCGCATGTTGAGTAAAACTAATAAATGAGCCACTTGTGCCCTGAATTCTCATAATTCTCTCAGTCATAAGCTGCATCTAAAATGTTATTACATTTATCTACTCTGCAAGTTTTACCAAAAAAAAAAAAAAAACACATATTTCTGACAAATGAATCCTGCAAGCAATTCTATAGCTCATTTCCAATACAAATATTGCAATAAAGTCTTCTACAAATGGGAAATATAATTCTAATGCCAAATGTAATAATCAATATGGAGCTGGTATGAAGTCCCTTTTCTGCCGTAAGTTGGCAATATTTCATCATCTCTCTCTTTCGTTAATGCAGTCATTATTTTCCACAGGCAAAAGACTTCCAACAGCTCTATGTTCTTCATTCAGCGAAAGATCATGCCCTCTCAGATAAAAATAGTGAATTGCAATCGAGAGACAAAGATAAAATGGAGTTGAATTATTTGAACATATTATAGATAAACATAAATACATACAACACATACTTATTAGGCTGGCTAGCTTAAGATAGAATATTTTAACTCTTTGCAACAGGTAAAGGGATTTGTAATACTTTAAAGGTTGTGCTCAGACTGGTGGTAAGGTTGTGGTGTAGTTACCACTTCCTTATATCTTTTTTTTACCATATCCTGGAACTGCACCCTCTGGTGGGAAGGTACATGTAGGACCTTGCTTTCAGCTGTCCTTAAGAAAATGAAGAGGGTGCTACCTCCTTCACCACTGAATGTGGGTTTTCTTCCAGGTTTATGGTTGCCAGCATTACCATCTGGTTGGTAAGGTTGGCTCACCACTCTTTGCCTTTGTCTACATGGAATTTATATCTTCTTGTATATGTGTAGGTTTCTGGGTTTCCTCTTTTCCAAGTACATGCAGTTATGGTATTGGGTTCACCTTAAAATTTGTCCCTGGACTGTGGTAATGACATAAGACTATGGTAAGGACATTAGATTGTGAGCCCCTTTGAGGGACAAGACCATAGACTTTCTAAAACGCTGTGTAATATGTTGTAAATACAGGATAATAGTAATCTTATTTCACATTCACATTGTACCTTAGTTGTCGAACTCACCTTCTGAGGTTGCGTTACCATGTATATTATTGTTGAAAGCTGCACTGATATAATGTCAGTGGCACTTCAAGAGTATACAATAGGACAGCCTACCACCAATGCAGGGAAATCAGAAAACCCAATAAGATCACGACTAGCCATGGGACCTCTGGAAAATGGGTAAATAAAGAGAATAAAAATAAAACAGTTAGCAGAAGCAGGGTGCTTGCATTGTGTGTCAATGGTGGCTTCCAGCTGTTGGCCAATCCAGAGCAATGATATGAAGTCTAAGCTGGTGAGAATGGATGTAGACAGAAAGGCTAAATGAGGTTGCAAATAAAATGAAAATAATCAAGAAAACAAGGCAAACATTTTAGGGAACTGCTCTAGAACAGTGGTCCCCAAACTTTGACATCAGGGTTCGGTAACATAGAATAACATTTTGACTCAGCCCGGTATATGTACAGCCTACACTTCTCTGCTATTCTCAGCAGCTCCTATGTTAAGCAGTGTGAGGAGAGACGCCCGCGCTCTCGCTTGTTGCATTCCTGGTGTCACTAGCTTTAGAGCGCTGTAAGGAGGGCAGCCGGTGCTTCTGCCTCCTGGTATTTTGAGCCCCCCAACTCACCAGCCACGAACCTTAACCGGTTCCCAGCCTGGGGGTTGGGAACCACCGCTTTAGAATACTAAGGTTTATATCCACAATATGTGTCCTTATTTCCAAAACTGGCTCTGACTGTACACAGCAGAGTCCATATGGAAAATGAACTAAGAACACGTAAAACCGATGTTGGTCCTAAGTAGAGTACTAGTGAAATAAATTGCCAAAGGCCTCTTATTATTCTTAGGGACACCATTGGGGAGCTCTTGCAATGGGAATCTGTTTTGCTCTTCACATTTATGAAGCCAAGATAAAGAATTCTACTTTGATGTTTTTTTTTTTATAAATAAACAGAGAATTTGTGTAGACAATAATATAAAAACTATGGTTCCCAGAATGGTGAATCAGCGATAGATAAATACATCCTTAACATCAACATGGCATAAAGATGTCTATAAGCCCTAATAACCCTAAAAATAATTCAGAAGTCGAACATAATAATTTAAAAACAATGACATTCAATACTAAAATAGCACACTTCTCCTTTTATTAATAAATGTAGCACTAAAGGGTTAAACAACTCAACAAAAAAGAAAATTATAGTTTTTCATAATCCAGTTTTTAAATGTGACATTTCACTACAACAGTGCTGCTGTAGCAATGTGAAATGTCATGGATTTGTTCCTTTGAAGCATGTTTTTCTTTGTGTTTTGTACGCCAGAAATGTCATCTTTTGAAAAGAAGTTGGAATATGATGACTGATAGGAATCGGTTTAATGTATATGACTTGGTGCTTTCCGAAATAAAATTAGGGCTTCATCATAACCGCTTAACTCCCATAAATGTCATCGCCCATTGCAACCAATCAGCTCCTTTCTTGTATTTTCTCAGCCAATCTTGGAGATCTTAAGCTAACTGACTGTTGGCGGTAACACATAGAAGTTCTTTGAGACGTGTTTAGTCATTGAGAATTCAAAGGAATTTGATGAAAGCGATCTGTATTATTTAAAACCAATATTCAATAAAATCAAAGTAGAACTGTACAAAGAATTTGAAAATATAACAAATAATCATTTAAAAGTCATAAAAATTTCACATAGGCTCATAAATGGCAAAGCAGTGTCACGTATATAGTTATTTTCTACCCCAAAACCATTTTCATCATGAATGCCATTTATTTACACAGGGAAGGTGGAAATGTAGGAAGCAAAGGGAAGGTGGAAATGTACTACTAGGATGGCAAACATGTTACTTCTCCCAGAAAGGACAAAGTACGGGTCAAGTGAGCCCAGAAAATGTAAAGAATAAATGCTAAAGCCTTAACAAAAAGAAAGCAAAATAATATAATGTGATTTAAATGTACCTGGCCAAATATATGCTAAAGATAATTTTTTTAGTTCCTTGCCATAATAGGTATATTATGTATAAACCACTACTGTTCCCCTTTGAGGTTCGCTCGTCAGTAGAAGGTCTATCAGCAGGCCCTGTATCCATTCTAACACAATTCTAAAGTCCGCTGCCCTTAGTTGTCTATATAGAGCCTGCAGGCACATTCATCTTGTAATGCCTTGAAGACAATTAGACATTCGCTTTCATTTTCTGTATGAGAAGCAATTAAACAGTAGCCGTGTGTCCCCCTGCATATGATGGAAACTCATACTGATCAGCAAATGATGAATCCTCTGCTTAACATAATCAATCAATGTATGCTAATTCTTCCATCTGCTTCTTTCCACTGAAAAGGTCACACAAATATTATAGGCAATGCAACCAGAGTCACTCGATAGCCTTTAATGATGACCAATTCATCTCTAACAATAGACATAATGAAGGAGTTTAGCATTAGAAATGGAAATAATGCTTTAAATGAGTCAGAACAACAATTATATCATGGTAGGGGACAAATAATACAAGCATGACAGTTAGATATTGTTTAAAGAGTCAACAGATGGTTTAAGAAATGTTAAATTGAGAGAAATATTCATTGGAATTGCTCGGGAACATTAAAGCAGAAATCCAGGCCCGGAAATTTTTGTAAAGTCCGATCTGTAAAAGAAAATTACTACTCCCTGGTATAATACAATTCTGCATCTCTGCACAATACGCAGATACTCAACGCAACGCAGCCGTCTCAGCTAAAATCCACTGCGGGTTCATAAAGTACCAATTTTAAACTGATTTGGCCATCTACATCAAGGAAAAATGTACTTACACAATAAAAACGTGTATCTGAAGTTTGGCTTTTCTTTTTTGAAATTCGATACAATGCATGGAATGTAGGAACACAAACCAAACAACCACTATTCAACCATTACAGTTCTACTGCTTGTAGAGTTCAATGAGCTTGCATTAGTGTTAAAATCTTTTCTAAAATATTCAATTGGTTGTGGTTTGGCTAAACTAACTAAAACTTGCACTTTTCTAAAAAAAAAAAGCCCCATAAAGTCAATAGGAGTTTAAATCTTGTGAGTAAAAGTGTGTAGTAACGAGCAGTCTTTGATGCAAAATTGTCCAGAATGGATCACAATTCTCCTTGCAGTTAGTGGTGAACATAGCCAACAGTGGGCACCCATGCAGAACTGGCTTGGGGCCCCTAGGGGGGCCACTGTTGGCTGAGGAGGATCTGGGGTCCTTGTGCAGCAGCACACCTTTTTGGGTCCACCCCTACCTAATAGGATGAAACAGAAAACCAGCAATGGCAGCTAGCAGGTGTGGAAGCCATTACATACAAAATTTCCTGGAAAAAAGTATTCTTGTAGGACTTTTGAGGGGAAGAGCAAGGGCAGCAGGAGCTCAGCAGCAGGACACAAAACAGAGTTAAGCAACAAGTCAATAAAGAAGTAGGGCTTACTCCAAATCTATATTTCACTTCTATTCCTGCCAGGGCTGCTTTTAGCGTAGAGCAAATGCCAAAATCCCCCATCTTCTCCAGAAAGCTAGAATGCCATTTGAGACCCCTACTTAATGTTTGCCAGGGTCCCTATTTTTTAACTTAAACCAGCCCTGCCGATCTCCTATAAATGAAGGGCAGCTGGAGGAAACCGTAAGTTACAGTGGATGAAAAAGATTGACGCTCCTGGAAGTGTTGGATTCCAAGTAGACTTGTCATGAAAAAAGTGGTGTTCCATTTGCATAAGCAAGTATTCATAGTATTTCCAAGTATTGTTGCTTGGGGATTGTTTTAGGTACTGCAGGAATGCTATAATTCATTCAGTACCTTTAAGACCACCCTAATCCTTTGCATTTGTTAATTAAATAAGTCTTATAACCATTTCCCCAAGTCCAGTGCCAGACATATCCCCAGACACCTATGTGTGATTCATCAGCTTTTTGCTCCTATTGTCTATTATTTCCATGGCTTATAAGGTAACATCTGTCTTGTATTAGTAGCAGGAAATTACAAACACCAAGCTTCTCAGACAGAAAGGTAATTTATCACCATGAAAATTTGCCTTTTACTTTGCTTTCCCTCTCGTTAATAAACGGTTTGTTACATCTGACACTATTTGTGGAGCAGCCTAGCTAGAGAAGCACTTTAATCCCGGGAGACACTTAGGAGAGAATTGGAAAGTATTACACAGCTATGGTTTAACTGGAAGGCTAAGGGATGCATCCTGCAAGGAGGAGAATAGGTATAAGCAATGAATGAGATATTCTGTGATCCCATCTCCCTTACCAGATGCTGATTGCAACATGTAGCCAACAGCATCAACTGATTTATAGAACTCCTTATAGGATCTGTTGACTTCTCTTACAAAAGGCTTGCAGTAAATCAAAAAATTAGCAATTCCGGGGATTGCTACAGATTGCTTGGATTCTCGTGTAATATGACTTTGTGTGCTGCGTTCAGAGCGGAGGACCATAAAATTCTATCCCATATGTGCATTAGGTTGTAGAATTGATTTTTGTTTTACCACCTGCATTAGAATTTATACTCTAACTTTGAACCTCAAGCACTCTCTCAAAGGGAAATAAAACCAGAAACACATAAAATGGATAACTTAAGATTGAGCAAGTCCCTCTCTGCTGTAGTTAGACATGAACATGTATTTATGGTTGACTTAAACCCTAAGTGGGTGAAATTAAGCTTGTGAAACCACTGTGTATTAAAAACAATTATATTTTTTTTTTAAATCTTTTTTGCTTTTTTTTTTCCATTCAATGCAGCTGGTTACCTCCAGCTTATTTTACCAGCTTCTTGTCTACATTTACTTATTCCATCTTTTGCTGCTCATCATTGCTCTGAATGGGCTTTCCAACGATTGCAAAGTCAGCAATGTCACAGCTGTTTATGGTCCACATCCTGCATATACAACAAGTCAACATGGTAAGACAATAATTAGGGGACCATTGTCACCTTATATAAGAAAGTATCTGAACAAAGACTTTAAAATGCTCCTACAGGCAAAATAAAACTTGCATATTTAATCCAGTCTTATTATAAAGCAGAACAGGGACTTTTTACGTACTCCAAAAACCCACTATCATGCAATATATAAAGTCATCATTTAATTACAAACTTATAATAAATGTGTTCATTTAGTTACAAACAAATTAAAACCAGTTTAGAGCATTACTTTCTATATTGGTACTTCCATAAAAGAAGAGGAAGATTCCATAGAAAAAAAGAAGAGGAAAGTTGTCTAACCTCTATTAATGGAATCTCCCTTTTACTCTATGGGAGTTTCATATAAAACAGTAGTACTGTTTAATGATTTGGTTTGTAATATACAATGGTGTTATGTATTACATGATAGTGTGTGTTTCAATGGAGTACTAAAAGTATGTATTCTGCTTTGTACTTTTGTCTGGAAGTGTTTTAAAAGGGACCTATTACATTGACCCTATAGGTTGGGTATTGGATCAGTTACAGTAATATATGCAATATTAGAAGCTGTTTATCATTCCAAGAGATGTTTAAATTTTTGCAGTTGCTTTAGGGGGTCAAGCTGTCCTATAAATCTGATTTTTATGGTTGGGACAAACCATACAACACTGGAAGGGCTTCTCAAAATGGTCAGCTTTAGGGCTCATTTCCAATGAAAGAAGGTAATTTAGTCCAATGGCTTTAGTTCACATCAACTTGTTGCATGGATGTACGCTAAAAAGGAAGCGGAACATGCTACTGACACCCTGTTTATGTGGGTTTCTTTAAAGCAGCCATAAGGCCAAACCTTTATTTTAAAAACACATTACTAAAGCACAGCAGTGTACTTTTAATGGGCTGTAAAATGCGGGCCATGGTAAGTGTAGCTGAGTGGAGTATAACGGAGAGTAGATTGCAATACCATCTTTGTTATAAATAAACCCCCTATTCATTTTAACAACTTCACATTTGAAAACAATATCCTTTTTTTTTTACAAGGCCAAATGTTTTCTTTAAAGAATATCCTGTGCTTGGTTAACAATACCAATACCATCTATTTGAAAAATGAAAGGGCTCATAGCAATGATGGACACGTACAAGGAAAGTATTGACCGGGCAGTCGGTCCGGGGATGATAACATCAATCACTACCATCTAACACGTAAAAAAGAGGTGATGTCGTAGTGGGATGCAAAGGCACCTTTCTGGACCCGTCACAAGTGACAGTAACAGTTGCCGCTGCAGAATTCTAAGTACGTGTGCCATCTTTTTATATCTAAGATGTTCCCTTTCTGCAATGTACTGGCAGATAATCAAAGCAGGCTTCAAAATATGGACAGAAAAGAAAAATAGTCCATCATATGCAAAGATTATCTTTTTCTTTAGGTCCTTTGTTAATGGTAGGTACCATATTATGTAATAAATAAAAACATAATAAATCTTCCACATACTCAACCTTGTTTGCTAATAAAAGCAATATAAATACCGTATTTCAAGAAATAGTTTCAGCTTTTGTACATTTACGGGTATGTAGGGATGTCACTTGCATGTATCAAGATTATCTGTACTGTTTAGTTCAACTATAATTTATAAATCCTGTGCCAGACAATGTTAAATGAACCAAAGTATTCAGCACAATATATTTTCAAATTATTTTTTTTGTCAATGTTTGGACCATTTGGGGATGCAATGAAGAGCAATAGGCAGCTATCTTTGAAGATGCAGACGGAGACTGCTACAATCCAACACACAAAGCGCATATTCTCAGGTCTGTGATAGCACAACTCACCCACTGCAGCCTTTTTGCAGTTGAATGAACAGTCCGTGCAATGTGCTGTAGTCTGCATTGGGATAGGGTGACAACGAAGAAGCATGGTTGGGAGATAGGGTGTGTCGTCACACTGATCAATTACCTTCATGGTAGATTTATTTTATATATAGTCGCAGATATAAAAATATTGATAGTTACTTAAAAAACTTAATGAACATGGTAAATCTTATACGAGTTAAAGTTAGGATTTACATGGTAAATCTTATACGAGTTAAAGTTTGGATTTACATGGTAAATCTTATACGAGTTAAAGTTTGGATTTACATCTATTTCCCATGAAAACATGAAAGGTATTTCCTTACTGCCTTGCAAAGATATTTTATTAAATGTTAAAGCTGAAAATTAATTCCGCTTATATTTTGCCTTCCCTGAACCACCCCCCTATCAACCCAAGGAAGCTTGAATTTCCAAACAGCAAATTAGCATCTAATACGTTTTGGAGGTCAGGCGACTCCGCCTTTATTAGAGCATGGTGATAATTAAATTTGACCCATGCCAACAACACATACAATATTTTATGATGGTTCCAGTGAAAAAGGGTGACAGATGAATGAACAAGCACTATACACACAGCGCCATTCTGTTCTATGGATAGGCCAAGGCGAGAAAATAGTAAGCTACACCCTGCTGGGTTCCCCTCCCTTAACTTAAATAGCAGTTTTCCCCATCAGTCATTCATGAATCTATCCTGATAGATCCATGAATGACATCCGGTGACCAGGGTACACATGTCAATTTCTCACCCGAGGAGGAACGACCATTCATTTTCATAATCAGTCTTTCGATAATCAGACTGCTATAGAAGCTTTACTTCTCTGCACACTTGGACCTCAATCATTCCCATAACTTTTTTTTTTTTTGGCCCAGTTTGATTGTTATTAACAAACACTGATGACGAGAGTTCACAGATCTCTTTTAAAACTTGTTGGTTATGTGTTTTTATTAAATATAGCTAATGAGTTGTCGGAATTAAAACCAATAGATATATTGAGTTGTATGTTGATTTGGCGCTCTACTCTTCTTCATTTCCTCTTGGGACCATTTGGTAGCAGTCAACTACATTGTGGTGTCAAACAGCCCTACCAGAGTTTTAAAGGTTCTGAAGACAATATGTTAATGTTGTGAATTTTCTGCGTGTTTGGATGTCAATCTTAAATAGAAGGCATTCCTAGTCAGACTGTATTTGCAAGCAGATTGCCCTAGGTATAGCCAACTTGTGATGCAGATAAATGATGAGACTTAAATCCAATACAGTTAATGGACAGTGAGGGCTCTTTCATTCCTGAAGGGAAAACACTCAGATGGCTACTACTGGGGCACATAGCAAACTGCCGCACCACAGGTAACACATTTGTGATTATGGCTGCACCGTGTCACCAAAAGCAAATTGCCTGGAACTGCTGCATGCTAAAAAAGTATTTCAACCTGTTTATTTAAATGGGAGAACTAAGGACGATAACTGAGCCTATAACAGAATGCTGTGGGTTACCCTGGATGTAAAATAGTCCTAAGGTTGTAGAAGAAAGGACTAGATGATGCTGGACATCCTCCAGCCATGAAAATGAGATTACTATATCTGACTTGGGGCAGTTTTAAAGCACATAGAAGTTTACAGAATGCCATGAAATCAGAAAAGGCCAAAGGAAACCTGGAATCCAGCTTTAATGTATGTATTTAGAATATGCTGACTCCAGTACTTTAAAATAGATATAGTCATTTATGTTTTCCTGTCTGCTTTCTTGTAGGATCCCTGACCTTATTGTACATATATTTTTTCTGCTCTATCAGTTCTGAGCATTAACCTAATTCATGAACATAAACACCAGTTCAATTTTGTTCCTACTGTGTTCTATCAATTGTGCTTCTGTGTGCTAGCTGCTCGTTACAAGGCCATCCGTGCTTGCAATCATTAATAACCATTTAACTAAATGACTATTAACAACCCTTAATGGATATCGCCATGCAGTCAATAAGCTGCTTTATCTCTCTCTTGCGCCCTTCAGCGGTGTTTTCTATGTCCCAATAAACCAGCAGATGTTTGGAACAACAAGACAAAATTGTGGGTTTAGCACATCGGAACGTATTGTTGCAGCAATCAGCATTTTCAGCTTTATCATACGTCCTATATTATATTTTATAACAGCATAAAACATGGGAGCTCTCTGACATTGGCAACAATAAAGTATACACAGAGCCTATGCTTGATATTAACCTCTTATACACACCTTGGTTACACAATAGATTGCTACCCACGCAAATGCAAATGATTGCAGAATCCTGTAGTTATCTGCTAAATGCTACAATAATCAGCAAAGTGAATAATAATTACCTGGTGATGGTTTGGCTTTTTTGTTCATCAATCTTTCCAAGTGCTAAGTTTATAAAGATTTGTATTTAATTTTTAAAGTAAACTTATAGCCAAGACTTTGGATAGTGTTGGGAAGGGTAGGAGTCCCTGTGAGGTTTTTACTACAGTCTACCCAGGGATCTGAGGCCCACATGAAGATTCAGGCAACCATAAATCAGCACGCTGCCTGCCATGCTTGATGGAGAGGACTGAAAAGTGGGTCCGGTTGGCAAGTTCAGTACTGCTCCACAGTGTATGGCTTGTAGTGTGCCAGCTTTAGGTCTTTGCTGTGCTAAAGTTTAGTCCAAATTGGGCCTAGGGTCACATTGGGAAGATTGTGGGAGTAAAACAAACCCCCCTGTTGGTGTCAGTGGCAGCAATAACCCCCAGCAAGGTCAGTAATAGTCCTCAACAAATGTCAGGGTCAGCATTACAGTGTGTTGGGTACAACAATTACCCCCAAAAGTGTCAGGACCAGCAAAGATAAACCCCAGCAAGTGGGAAGGTGAATAATAAGCCCCAGTGTCCAATTCAGCAAAAAACCCCAACAAGTGCAATACTCCCGATTCAGTACATAACAACCCGCAGAGTTACCCTTAAACAGTACAATGACCCACAACCAGCACAAACACACAACCACCAAACGAACCCCAGGCTAGCAACAATGACCCCAGCTTGCACAAATACCTCTAATCAGCACAAAAGCCCAAAAGGAAGCACAGGTTACCCCCAGCTGAAAAAAAACTCACATCGAGAACATTGTGTCCCAGCCAATACATTGCCCCCCAAGCCAGCACTAATAACTCCCACCAGCCAGCAAATTACACCCCAATCTGCACAATATCCATAAACATGGATGCTTCTATCCTTTGTTGCTACTAAAACTATCATTCATCTGCTGGAGAGGGGATCACCTAGGATAACAGAGGCAGAGGTTTGCAACTAAAATGGCTTTTTAGTGCCCCATGATAAAGAATAATAATTACAACAAGCTCCTGGCTGATAATGGAGGCATAAGCTTGTTTGAACCCTCTTAATACCATGGCATGTCATTGGAAGCAAATAGGTAAAATAAACTAATAAATCCTAGATGAATGCTATCTAGTTTCCAAAAAAAAAAAAAAGTGGAAAAATATAAAATATTAAAAACCTTTGATATTTTAATGCTATTTTATCCCAGTACTATTGTTATTGCCATTGCCCTATTGCAGTCACTGAGTTGTCCTATGGTGACAACATTAAGTTTGTTGAAATGGTCAATTGAAGTCCTAATCAAGAATGATTTTCATTAATCCCAAGCAAGGAATATTATTGCAGGATAATCAAGTATTATTTTAATAAAAGATGCAGATTTAAATGTTTTGAAATTGCATTATAGCTTATATGAGATTTTAGTGATCAGGTTGAGATTCTTGCCTGACCCACTGCATATGACAACATACATCACTGAATTATATGCCAAAATAAATGTATGTGAACATGTTACAGCACTGAACACGTGGCAGGAATAAAATCAAACAGGGAACTGATAAGGCCATCCATAGGAGGACACAGCCAAATGCAATAAATCAATCTTATTTGCACCTAATTTGCTCTTTTATGAAAAGTGCTGAGGATTCAAAAAGAGTGAGGAAAATACCTTTAAGGACATGCGACAGCGGGGGACCAGAAGATCAATAATTCTGATTTCCCTTTACTTCATTTGCATTTAAGTCACCAATCCACGGTGCCTAAACAATCTGGATGTCATTAAATGTGCAGCTCAGGCCAATGATTACACCTGGGACATACGACCAGCTACATTTTGATTCTAACTACAATCATTGAGTGTATGTTTTATCCAAAGTAACCTAATAAATGTTCATCTGGGCAGATTGGGATGACAATGATAATATCTTTTAATAGCAAGCAGTAAAACCCTAGGCTGATTATTTTTTAGAGGGGTAATAATGGATTTTAATTCTTTGTTAGGGGTTCTTTCTAGAAATGGTGGTAATCCATGATCATGTATGGTCTTTTCAATAATGTAGGGTGTTATCCCACTACGTATTGTTAATCAACCAAAAAAAAGATGCACAAATATATATGGCTAGCCACAAATGGATTTTCATATTATGACCTGTTGACCATATTGTTACAAGACATGGTAATGCTGATTACACACATTACGGCAAAATGGCGCTGAATGGCACCCCAACACAGCTTCTAAATGCACAATGAAGAAACAAGTTTATACAAGCATGAATACAAGGATCCAGTTTTGTATCCACAAATGTGCACATACCAAAATGCTGAAGTATGATATATTCATGGTCATATATAGCAAATAACATAGTTGCCACCAGAAAACCTTTTAAAATGTTGTCTATGCTTACCTATTTCTGACCCAGCTAGTTTCCTGACTATAGCTTATTCCAGCATAATACAAACCTGTCCTAGTATTTCTCCAGATAATGGCTCATTTCTGCAGACAACGGGCCTGATTTATTAAAGCTCTCCAAGGCTGAAGAGAATACACCTTTGTCAGTGAAGCTGGGTGATCCAGTGAACCTGGAATGGATTTCATGGAAGACATTTGCTTTTTCTTAGCAAGTGTTTTAAATCCTGGACCAGATCCATTCCAGGTTTGCAGGATCACCCAGCTTCACTGATGGAAGTGTATTCTCTCTAGCCTTTGAGAGCATTAATAAATCACGCCCAATGTCTCATTCCTGCTCACCTGTTGCTAATCTAACTTGTCTACTGATCTATAGGGATGCTCTGCATTCTATTAAGTCCACCTGTGGCCTGCATCACCTATCCTGAACTGTCAGCACCTGTGCCACTCTGCACCCCATATCTGTCTCCACTACTAGGACTAAAGGTGCAAGGGGGCATATGGAACATTAGATAGCCCATTTAAGTAAATGGTCTGCCTTATTGCAAAGCATGTTATCGTGCAGGATGAAGCGTATGTACTAACATAACCCGATATTGCATTGCTGTGCATTTAGAAGGTACATTATGGTGTCATTCGTTATCTGTAGTTATTAATATAAAGCAGATAGCATGCTTCTTCTAATAGGGCATTACATAATTATATGATAACAAGATGTAGGGTGTGCTGCTTGTACCATAGGGTGTCATTATTTTAGCTTGTCTTAACAGCATGGATTCTAAATACAAGCCTGAACGTGACACCTCCACTGGAAGCCTGCTATTACAATGGTGGTCCATGAGTCTGACCTAAGGTCATATAGGCAATCAGTGGCTACCATCACCTGTCTAAGGCAGTTCCAAGTAGATTTACAGAATGGAAAAGCTTAATTAATCCATTGCTTTTTAATTAATGGTGAAGATGGTCCAGCTTTGGTTTCATAGCAACTCTGTAGAAAAAGGAGAGGCTACCTCTTTAGCTTCTATATTAGGAGCAGCTGAGCAGCTGGACATAATGCCCCCAGAAGAATCATTAAGTTGTATCTGCTGCTGTAACCAGCTGTGCGGTCTCCACCAGTGACAATAAAAAGATTGTAAGGTATGATGTCAAAGGAGCACGGAATAAAAGGAATTCATTTCCGACCTAATGCTTGCTAGATTGTGAATGATGTCAGTCAATAAGGTTCAATATAGACTCTGTAAAGGAGGTTTTAAAGGAAACCTGTTGTGAAGGAAGCGTGTAAGCTGTCATTGCTGATCATTCCTTCTACAAACACTGGTTGTCTGGCTGTCTTTGCTTTAATATAGTCTTGGGTTGTAGACAAGTAAGCAGATCGTGGCAACTTGAAGTCTCCATGACAATAACGGCACGCACTTACCTTTTATCCAAGCACCCCTAAGTGATGGCAAATCCAGGAACATGTCACCTCTGCATCTCCTGTAAACGTCAACTTCGTTGCCAACGCTTTGGACATTGGGCGGCTACTAATGACAATGATAACTTTTGTGCATGCTCACCATCTAGGTGTATTCTTGGTGGTGTCTTTAATAAAGCCAGGCTCTACATTGCATGGAACATACAGGATGAAACAAGTGATAGGTTAGCTTTAGAGGAAATAATTCCCTATAGTCTAGAGTTTTATGCCACATCCCAAATACAGTTCTAACATTTTGTGGGAAAAGTAGCGGGACTTTTAGGGCATATAGGTAAAATCAAATAGCATTTTTTTGTTATACTTAAAAACTAAATATGAACAAAAATTGCCTGACAGCAAACCAATTAAATCTAATACAATTGTGATACATATTCACCATATACACATAACATCTCACATAGTCTCGTCCTAAGTTTGCTTTTCCACTGGCTCCTTTAGAACACTTCTTTTGGGATTGCCGGCAATAAGTGCCTTTTGGAAATCAATTTTTCAATATATTACCTGGGTTACTGGACATGCCCATTCTTTGTCACCTCATTTAGCGCTATTTCACCCTCCTCTAGTGTTGCTTCTGGTTTATCTAAATTTGATCATCTTTGTTTGCTGGCAGCTAAAAAAGCTATATTGAAACAATGGATGGAACCCCAACCTCCCACATTGACACAATGTACTAATTATTTGTAAACCCCTATGTGTATTGACAAAACTGAAGCCACCAAACACTTAGACGCTCACCCACAAAAGCTTTTTGCAACGTGGATGCAATACTTACAGCATTCTTTACCTCCATCCCAGCTGCAGGATATTGTAGAAACCTTTCGCCATACGATCTGGTCTGACATGAGGGCTTTGGGAGCAACTAGTTAGAGATTTGTTTGATGTAAGGGCGCATGATTTTTTTGCACATCGAACAAATCTAAAAATTCTATTTTCTTTTATGTTTTATTTTGTAAAGCGATTTCAGGGAAGGCGGAGAGAACAGTCCACCGATTGTTCAGGGGTGTACCTTAGTTTTTGGGACTTGGTTTTGTCCCCTGGTTATGTGGTTATTTTTCTAATCTTTCTTTGTATATTTGGTGACTTTTTATAAAAAATTAAGGGGCACAGACAATATTTCGGGATGTATTTCATGTCTGCAATAATGTTATTTATGTTAGGGTCTTTTTGTGGCCTGATACATCCTGTTTCTCTTCTTTTGTATTTTGCACTTGAATGTACAAGATGTCTTATTTGCACTGTTTTCTTTTTTACTGTATTTGTTTTCTATTGTCTTGCCTTTGATAAAAAAGATATTAAAAAAAAAATATCTCACATAGTCTCATAGCAATACAGATTTTCAACGAGTTTCACGGTTATACACGCTTCATCATGAAAACAGCATTATTGAGACCTAAAGTATAACAGATACATCATAATTTAATTTTTATCAAACAATTAAAACATCTGATTTACAACTGCATATCAGTATGTTTCAGTTTATTTGTTATTTTGACAAGGCACATACCTTGAAAGTGATGCTAAATCATTAACATTCAATATGGCTGTCTCTGCCCAACACAACACATGCAAGGTCATAGAAGGAGAGAGCAAACAATAAGATCAGGTGCAGGTCATAGGCTCAGATAGAGAATATATACAGGTGCACCTATTTAACATTGAATTATTCATAGAGTCAACATTGTATGGAACATACACCATACAGTGTAAGAAATGTCTTTGATCTCAGAGTACAAATACTGCACATTGGAGGGTATTAGATCCCACTATTAGTAATATTTTATATAGGGTTCCCTAGGCATAAAGCCAAATTCTAGTGCTCAGGGCCAGGCCAAGGGTAAGCAGAATAGGTGGGACTTTTGGTGCAGGAAGATGTGAGCCCCGAAAAAGCGGGACCTGCAGTCGATGCTGCTTAAATAATTTCAAATAATTTCAAAGCTCATGGAAAGTAGGCACACTTTGGAATTTCCCCCTTGGAAACTTAAAGACAATGCTGTTGGCTTTGAAAGAGACTCGGTTTCTACCTTCTGTGTCACCCACAAATTTTTATCTTGGAATAAATATTTAGTGTTTCACCATCATCATTCAAGCTTTATTCATACACGCCACCAATCTTGATTTGCAAAGCCAAAGCTGACAAGCCATGCTGGGACTTGGCGTTCCCCTTGCCTGTTTTAAAATTTATATCATTTAAAACTCAGCTGGCTTAATGACAGACACAAGAGACTCCGAAAACAAGCAAAGCAAAATCTGCTTTACGTCTGACTACTTTACAGGCCGGAGATTAAAAAAAGCCCAGATCCATGGGGGAAATCATTATGAAAGCAATCTACAAACGAGCAAATGTATTAATTAGCGTTGCATATATTTTTTTTAATCTTGCATAAATACATATTTTTCATTGTTAGCAAACCAGCCTTGAAGTTATAAAAATATTAATTACTTCTGCTTTCACTTCTGTTAAATGTAAAAATGATCATCAGAGACAAATCTGTTATTTATTCAAGGAAAAACAAATTAAAACCACATAAAATCTACGCTTTAGGTATTTAAACTTTTTAGTGCATAAATATACCAGCTGTTAATGTGCGCTACATTGATCTAATGCTTTGCTAATGTATTTAGAAACCAAGCAAATTAATGTATTTTCTTTATTAGGCAAATAGGTTTGGAGGGAAGTATTTCATTTGTAAATAAAACTTGGAATTTATAAAATCGTCTTCAGGAAAATCAAAACACACATAAAAAGGAGTGAAAAAGCGGAGTAAGTATAAAGGAAAAATCAATAACATATTGCCACCAACTCTACAACTTTCAGCACTTTGGGAAAACCACAGGACATTTAGTTGACATATAATGTATAGGAATCAATTATATAATATGAACTGTGGGTCTCCCTGGAACAATGTGGATGATTGCATGGGAGATTGTTCAGTGCAAACTCATAGGATATATTATTAGTAACATACAGAAATTGCGATTGACAACTAATTTTCAGAAACAAAACTAGTTAATGGTCAGCAGGGCCACTCTGTATGGTTTATGCCCCATACAAAGCAAGTTATGAAGCCTTACCTTTTTCCAATCGCCAGCATTAGGTTTTCAGGAGTTTGTGATACAACAGTTTTTCTAAGAGATAAGACCAGGCAGGCGACCCCTCCCCCCCCATCATGTGCATCAACGACCCTTGGGTGCCCAAGACCAAAAGCACATTGCTGGTTCTCCTTAGTTGGACAACTTTTGTAGGTACTTAAAACAGAATATTGGGAAACACCCTACAAGACATACAGTTTGGAGATGATTTGACCCGGTTGTCTAGCCATCCTAACTTGGTTCTTTTCAAGGTAATTTAGATTCTTAGGTTGTATACACACATGAAATGATTACCACCCGATACGGGTTTAGGAGAGGAACTGATATGTGTACAATGGTTGCCCAACGTCATTAATCTGTCCTGATGAATCCATTAATGACTGATGGAGAACAACCTATGTACAGGTGAATGGAGAAGAGCACAGCCAGGTGCCCTCTTCATAGAACAGAATGGCACTGTGTGGACAGCGCTCACTCTCTGCCACTCTTTTTTTACTGGAAACGAATCCCTACACTCATTTCACCGCAGTTCACCTTCATGAACTGATTGTTTACTTGCTGCCCAATTTATCCCACCCAATGGCAAGCACCATTGCTACAGGATAAGTGTTATTCAGTCAGTCAGTGGAGTGTTTGCCTATAAGCTGTAGTCTAAAAAAATAAAAATAAATAAAAGAGTCATTGTTATTGCTATTTTGTACTTTAATAAAGGTTTTATTGGTTTATACTGGATTCGCATTGGCCTTCAAAGTCGCACTATTGTGTGTTTTTGTTCCAAGTATAGCTCCTCCTCTGAGACACCAAAATACGTCTGCACACTACAGAAGACTTAAGACGTCATAAGGCCTATAGTTCCGGCCACACTACTGCCAAGAGATGAGCCCCAGCGGCAAGGACACAGATGCACAAACTGAAGGTGACCCATAGAGCTGTAAAAACTTATGGTAAAAATAATTTTTTGAAAAATAATATAGGCGATCCATGTTTATTTTTAATATACAGCAGACTAAACTAATTTAAAAAGAGGATTTCAGTTACTTGTTAGAATCCTTTTATTTTATTTTTCTGCTTACAAACTGATTTTCCATGCAAATAAAAGTGACTCATTGCAGAAGAAAAGCAAAAAGTGGATTAAACAAACAGAACAATTTGTTTTAGACATCTGATTTATATTCTTATCCTCACCCATGGCAGAGATCTAGGTCATTAAGTATCATTTCTGTCTTCATGAATGCCCATTCCTTATTGTATAACCTTTTCTTGTTTCTTCGAACTTGGCATTGAATTGGCCGCAGTTTTTCATCTTTGCGTCACACATTATGAAAGCAATAAATAAGCACTGATAAAACTGCCAGCCAATCAAAAACTGGAGCCAGCAAATGTCAAAGTAGTACATCAAGCCTGTACGGGGTAGACGTATCTATGGGTGACTTATGTGGATGAGGCCGACACAAATTGTATTTAATCAGGTAGAGAGAAATAGATACTAGCTTCACGATTAGAAAATACCAACTGCAAACTCCCCAAGATGTTCACAGAGCTGTAGACTGTAAATATAAGCAGGAACCTGAAAAAATGACCTTGTTACACTTTATAGGGCTGGTTTTGCTTGAAAATCTGGTAGGGAACTTCTTTGTTCTTTGAACTGCTGTGTTGTTCTGAGAATAAACTATGTGATAACAGAGATTGTGGATCCAGGGAACATCCGATTGCCTTACGGGAATCAGGACGGAATTTTTGCTGCTCCCTGTTGGAGCAAATTATACCAAGGTTTTCTTTACTTTCCTCTGGATCAGCTATGTCCATAGGGTTTTATATTGGATATATATTATATATATTGGTTAGTCAGTGACTAGAAACAGGTAATTACAATTTCAGATGTAGCTAACTAATTGCAGTCCAATATTTCCTTTAAAGCTCAACTCAAAACTCTGTTGAATGTATGACAAAAAAATAACTAAAATAAACTAAAAATAAAAAAGCAACGTCTCAAATGCAGTAATTATGATCTGGTGTTTTAGAAGGTCTGTTCCATCCTGCTGCTCTAACTTGACTTCCCAGTTGGAATGATGTCAATCCACCCACTCAAGGCTTTTATTTACTAACTTCCTAGAAGGGCGTCATCATGCCAATCTAGGGTCCCAGTACTTGTAAAGGAAGGTTTTTGCCACTTTTGCCACAAATTAGGAAAAGACTCTTGAGACAGGATCAGCTATATATACATACGGCCTGATTTATTAAAGCTCTCCAAAGCTGGAGAAGATAGTCTATCATGGGTGAACCTAGGCGATCTACAAACCTTGGATGGATTTCTTAAAACCATTTGCTATAATTTGGTTTTATATTTTGATACTATCATGTTAATCAATGGTAGTCTACCTTTTTCAGAGATTTGATAAATCAGACCCATACTGTTGCGTAAGACAAATGCTTATGATCATTTCCGGCAAAAATTTAGTGTGCGTAATATGGAGCCCTGATCTATCTGCTGAAGTGGATCACTAAATGATCAACTGTGATGGACCCTGTGCTGTGGAGGAGGAAGCAGCAGGGTGCCTCCCTCTTCTCCCTCCACTTTCGCTTTCTAAAGAAATAAACAACACTTGTTCTATCACTGGAGATGAATTGACAATGAATAAAATAATTTTCAGCAACAAAGTGTTGACGTTTGTGCAAAATGCAAAAAAAAAAGAATTAGAAAGAAAAATATAATAACAGCAAGTTCCTGTGTTTTTATTGCATGGTAAAATTAAAAAGTACGCTGATGCCTGAAAGTATTTTGTATTTCATTCACACAATCAATGCTCCTTCCCTGCGGTTTTAAAGCAGACATGGAATTTGTTTTCCATGTCTGGAAAACAGAGCAAGCAATGCAATTTCGCCAACAGGGATATTGTTAACAGAATGTAGCAAATAATTCTACATTTTGCCAGTACAGCTTAATTACAATAACATGGAGTGCTTTGTAGGTAGGAGGATTTGGTGGCTAAAGGTGTTGCTGTAAAGTCAATTACAGTCCAGGTGACTGGCAGACTGGCACTGCACGTGATTAATAATGAAAGGTTTGCAGAGAGCTAGAGGGGAATTTATTGTCCAGATAATCAGATTTACCATTTTCTCCAGAATCAAGAAATAACAGCTACAAAAAGACAACATGAAAAATATATACTGAGACAAAAAAACTGAAACATAGCAACCGACCAGATCTTTACTATATTGTCTCATTACCAAATACCATTCGTTTCTATGGGATGCATTTCTACTTTCCTATAGACACAATTATAGGAGAAGGATTCAAGGTAGCATCTCCTAATTTCAAAAGTGGCTAAGCAGCTCTTCATATTGTAGTGTGCCACATTCCTTGGACTCTTTCTTTGTATTTCATCCAAACCTCCTCTTCATTCCAGCTAAAATGTTATATATTGCTGGGAGATAGAGCGTCTTCAATGCCTTAGTGAGTGAAAAGGCAGAGAACATGAGTAAGTGATTGTTTTAGCCTTTTGTTGCTGGAGGTAATGTAAGCAGGTTCAGATTGAGGACCTGGGGCCCACCTGAAGAAGTGAAATGGGGCCCCTACAGAGGGCACAGTCCTGGCACGGTGGTATTTTTTTTAAGGCAACATAGGCCAGGACCCAGCAAAGGGCACAAAAATACCTACTTTTCAGAGTACTTCATTGGGGCCCACAGGAGAATTTTTCCGGTCCTTCTTCTGTGGGCCAGTGCATTCTTGAACATAAAAGATCTCGGGGAACCATTTCTTTTTTTCTTTATTTTTTTTCCAATTAGTTAAATCAGAACCATCATTTCATAGTAGGAAGTCTCCAAACAAGGATCAGGGTGATCAGGGAAATTACCTTATCAGTTAAACTGGGGACTGGAAGATGACACCATTGTATTCCTCGACTGAAGGAGAATAGGTAGGCTCATCCGCCTTACTGTGCTGTGTTAATCGGCTTTACAAATCTTAGAACTGGGTGGAAAGATATCCAAGTCCCAAGGCAGCTAAAATATCCCCATATTTTATTTGTGAATTCAGCTGTTTGGTGTTCAGCCTTAAAGCCTATAGGCATCTTTTTCTTATATCCCCCCACAAGACAAGGGGATCTGTGCCGTCTTCTGTGTCACCCACCTTGCTCTGTCCGAGAATTCTTTCTACTGGTCACTGCCTGCTTTGATTCATGTGGCTCCCTGGGAGCTGCCCTTTTACCCCAGACTAGAATACTCCGCAGACGCACTCCATCTGTTGGAGGGAGTGTGAACACCATCTGAGCTTCCTCTGATCCAACACTCCCTCTGGTGGATGGTTCTGTTACCTGGTCATATGATCTCCATTTGTCAAATGACCTCCCCCATATAAGGACGTAAATGGCAGCAGGATGTTGCCTGAACAAGAAGTTCTTCCAGGCTCTGTTTCCAGGTCTTAGTTTTCATATCCTAATCTTAACTCTTTGGTATACGACCCCCAGCTCTGACCTGACTACTCCCAAAAGTCTGATTTAATAAAGCTCCCCAAGACTGGAGAAGATAGATTACTATGGGAGAACCTGGGTGATCCAGCATACCTAGATAAGTTTTGCCAACTAATAGCAGAAAATCAATTTTAGGTTTGCTGGATTACCCAGGTTCTCCTATCATAGTCTATCTTCACCAGTCTTGGGGAGCTTTCATAAATAAAGCCCAATGTATGAATACTGACCTGATGATGCCCCCTCAGAGGGTGGTACTTTTAATTATAATAATTTCCTGGGTAACTAAATATTCTTTTTTTTTTTTACTTATGTGCCCAGTGTTTATCTCGACACAGAATTCCCAAGAGAACCTTCATTGCACTACTTGCAGCTATAATTTTATTTAATATAATGCCATGTTTTGTTAAAAAGAAATGTGGAAAGTAATGTACAGACTGCAACCCTATCAGTCTGATACTTGCTGTCCCCCACTTATAAACAAGATCCCGAGTTTTGTTATGTTCCTCTAACTTTCCTCTGCACCAAAGAACTGCACATACAATTGTCGTCAGGGTTTATTGTGAACATAAAAATCCTAGAATAAAATTTTGCTGTTAACTGATTTAATAGAAGCCGGATTGCCAGGCACCCCACTGGTTTACGAAGCAGCTTTGGCTACAGAAAAAAATAATCAAGCAAAATATATGTGAAAAGAACTGTACAGCAATTTATAAATAGTCTTTTCTGGATGATGATGTATAAAAACGTCTTTTTGATTTTTAAACTGGATTTAGCAAAATTAAATTCTAATTGCAAAAGTGTGGACCTGGGACTTAAATTAGTGTGCTTTATTATTCTATAACATACTGGGTTCCAGGGATTTTCTACATCAGTCATTGTGTGAACATCTTGTTAAAATATTAAAGCTGAACACCTGGCAAAGGCATACATACATCATTGATAAACATATATCAGAGGAATTTTACCCACCATGTCTGCGCACCCAGCCCTAAGAAGAAGTCGTCCTGTTAAACTGATACGCCAAGGATCTGACTTTTCTCTGCTTTATTGGCCATTGGGATCTCTCTGCTCTTTTACTGTAACTTCACAGTGAAGGAGAAACAAAAGACTGATCAGTTTATTTCTCTGCTCTTGCTTCCAGATAGAACATAGGGGGCCTGGTTGGCTCTTAGTGCTGCTTCTTCCTGTCTGAATCTTAAAACCACTGCAAATGGACAACACTAAAATAATCTGCAGTAAAGATATTTATGTACCCAAGGTTAGCCAGTTATGATTTACAAGTGTGCATTTTTAGCTTTGTCAATGAGAGTAGGTCAATTATTAAATGAGTTAACCCAGTCTTGTATTTCAGTAGTAACACCATGGTGAGAGAGATTCTAAAACAACTCCTCAGGGGCCGGACATTTATCTCCCTTGCAGAAAATTGAAAAAATATAATCACGTGCCTAATAGAGACGTGATGACTTTGCTACAGACATCAGATGTATTGGCATCATATTTTGTCCATGATGTCTTTCTGAGCTATACAACTACTCCGTTCCAAAACAACAACAGAATACTGGGTGGAATAAGGAGGGCCAGCACTAAGGGTCGAACAGATTTTGCTCCACTGGTTTTGTGTTTCCAGAAGTGTAGTGTGAGCAGATAAATTCATCATCACTGTGCTGCTTCTCTATTACTGTCCATTCAGCAAACTAAGGGTGTGTTTGTGACCAAGCCATGTTGCAGAAGTATAGTTCTAGTATCTAGCTATGCTATCTGGCAGGGGTATCTAGTTCACAGCTGTATATTTACCTGCTTGCACAGAGCTCAAACTCAATTAGGTGCTGGTATATTTAATTAGAAATATGTTTTAATATTTGTAGCTGTTTTTGCTGCTTAGAAAACAGATAACTGGAAATGAAAGTCTGAATTATGAAGACGGCAAGCAGATTACCTTCAATGACTTTCTTACTGTGCTGTGAATGATAGACCCTCAGGGGTTATCACTCATTCGCAAACATAATTAAAGCACAGCATTTAATTACAGATGTAAGTACTGGGAGACACGTTATTTTTGTATTTAACTAGAAGTTTCACTTGTTGAGAATCACTAATGCCGCACTCTCAACAATAACACTTGTCAATACCGGTCTATGCCCTATCTGTCCCATCATAAAAGCCACTGCTGTGAATTTTAAGTTGAAATTGACAAATTCTGTGATGAAAACAGTTTGACATAACAATTTTTGTAAACTACAGAAGAACAATAAACCATTCACCTCCATAAACTTTAAACCAAATTTACTGCATATCTTTGCTACATGACCAAAGTAGCTTGGAAGTCCCCAGATTTCAGACTTCTGCTCAGCCATCCTTCACCCCCAACCCAAAGAATACAACCGACCACAAATTGTGGCCCAATCAGTAATTTTGTTATAAAACATCTAAAACATATTCCCATATTTTTTATATTTTACCTTATCAACAATAAATATGTATACAAACAATATTAAAGCGTACCTAAACTCAGAATTTTTACTATACATAAAAGGGTAGACAAACCTTTAATTTAAAGTAAAAATTTTTTTTGTTAGTGTTTGTTTTTTTAAGTGCAACACCCCCTTAATTCTCGATTTCCTAGGCGATCATGAATGGGAGCGCAAAGCCTCTCGGGATAGCTATGTCATGCATCTCAGGAGGCTGAATCTAGAGGATGCGCTGAAGGAGCCCTTTCACGAATAGGGAAAAAATTGCAGATCTCACGCATGCGCAGTGAGATCGGCAAGATTTTTCCCCAATCTACGTCATACGATTTTGTGCCTGCACAGCACGAAATCGGGCAACATAGGAAGAAGAACACAAAAGAGGAGAGCAGAAGTTGGCAGTGCCTGATGGAGAGACTGATCTACGGGATTGAAGGTGTGATTTTATTCTTTTGGGTTAGTTTTGGGTTTACTTCTGCTTAAATAATAAAAAAACATAACATAATAATGTTTTAAGGCTGAAGGTTTTGGAAGGCATTTTAGGCATCAGACACAAAGCCTTTGAAATATGCCTTTGAGATATGCAACCAAATTGGTATTTTTGCTGTCCAGCCATACTACACTGCCTCAAGGCTGATATCAATTACCTGCAGACCATCCCCTAGCCTCACAACCTGGATATTACTATTTTACACCACACCAAAGATGGGTCTTTCCACTATTCTCCAACATTTGTACGACCTCAGCCACCCACCAACACCATTACTTTGACCAAACAGATTAACCAAAACCAAGAGTTTTAGGGTGGTAGGACAAAAAGCTATCTATTCTCTCTCTAGCCAATCTTCTAGCATCATCTTCTCATTTCCCACTCTCTATCCCAAACCTGAACCCCCTCCTAATCAACTCACTGAGCTTGCAATGATCAAAAATGACTTCCCTTCAACCCCCTGTTACCTGTCTCCCTTTTACGCCTGGTCATGTAGCCCCTGTTCCAATTCTTTTCCTTTTTTTCACTTTGGCTCCAGGCCAATCCTTAGAAAATCGACGAGGGTTGCCATTGTTGGCTGACTGCCCAAAAAAATGGAAGGCAATAGCCACTTCTTAGGAGATCGTATTTGAGTCTGTGGAACTGCAGACTGGTTACTGGTCTCTCTGAGCAGCCTTGTCTATACAAAGGGGAACACAAGAAAGGGATTTCATAGTACAGAATATGACAAATATTGGCTTTTCAGATGTATTTTGATAAACCTAATCCATTTGGTTCCAAGAAATTAAAGTTCAAAATAAAATAAAAATAATTAGACTTTGTAACTGTAGTGTCTTTGGGTGAATTAGAACTGTCATTAAACATATTTTCTTCTTTTAAAGGACCTCTCAATATTTTGGAAACCCATTTAGTTTTTGTCCTAGTGACAATGGTTCAAAAAAGGGGCAATCTCTCAAGCGAGGGCAGAGGACATATGTAGATACTCAATAATACATGACCAAGGACTCCCAGAGTACTATGAAAAAGCTAATAATATAGTATAGCTCCCAGTCTTGTTCTCTTTTTACCTAAATGAAAGTTTTATCATAACCCCAATATAAGGGCACACTCGCTGGGGGTTCCATGAGACTGTAAATAGATGGAGATTTACATGGAACGAAGCCTAAAACTCTATATTCTGGCTGAAAAAAAAGAGAATGCAAAATAATAACATGCAATGTGCCATATTTGTGTGAATAAAATTGTATTTTTTCTTTTTTTTAGTCCAGACCATATTAAATAGACATACCACTGTGAATTTTCTTTAATGCAGTGACTTTTCTTCTTGGACAGAATTAGCATTTCACCAATTGATTTTACCTTATGCCTGGGGTTAATCTCTAAGTCCTTTTACATCAAGCAACTCGTATTTTGTGGTATTTTGGTCTTTTAAAAAACACAGGTAAACTCAGCACGCACTACTGAGCTATAATTTTAAAGGCTTTACAGCGACAAGTGTTTTTCAGAGGCAATAAATGTACCAATAAAAATGATTCAAGCACAGGAGCGTTTAAGCACAAAAACTGGCTAACATATAGCGCACAGAAGGACAACAAAATTAATTTTCATCTTGGTCTGGTAGGCAAGCAATTTTAAAATTTACATTACTTTTTTTTACCATAAACATATTTTCATAAACTGCATCACATATTTTGGAAGCATTGTTGATGTCCTTAGGGTCCACTAAACAAAAATATGGTTACATACATTTATTTTTTACATTTATTAAGTCCTATCTTGTTTGTAAAAAGAATATGGTTTTAGTATTAAATTTATTGATGTATTGATGTCCAGTGTATTAGAGTAGACAAAAGCCTGGGTTGGGTGGTACAGACATAAAACAGACATAAAACATTTATAGATATCCTAAAATGTTCTTGGGTATTTGTGGAGGTGTACCAGGAATATGTTTTTATAGCCATTGTAAAATTTTGTCTCCATGAACATACTACCTTACCATTTTAGGCAGAAAAACAGAGCACAGGTAATTTTACAGTTCAGACCAGAATAAAACATATACAATACACTTTGAAATGTTTGCATTTCATTTCTTGTTGCCTTATCAGATGAACTCTGTAAAGTGTACTTGTAGTCTTGAATACTAAGGCGCATAGACATATACCCTACAGAGAAAGTACCACCATGTAGAGGTAAAATGGATAAAGGGGTTTTGTACAAATAGCCATTAACAAAACAACTTGTGCTAAAAATGGAAAGGCAACAGCTTTGTTGGGTTAACAAATATTTACCAGCAAAATAATCACCACCAATCAAAAAATAAAAGCATCTTTTGAAAAGACTAGGATAAACTGGTAGCAGTGACCTGGAATACCAAGATATTAGTGTCACGCTAGGGGAGACAGAGCCACTAGGGGGCACTATGGCTTGCACAAAGGGGGTGTAAGCCCTAAGAAGGGCCAAGGCGCAGAGTCTAAGGGGCAACCAAGTGTTCTCCAGAGCCCCTAGTGGGGAGGATGTTGAGGTTCTGCTTACCGCCAGGTTGTGGTCCCTGGGCACACCAGGGTGGGCTGGATGATACGTGGTACCAAATCACTAAGCAGAAGAATCGTCAGGGAAGGCCGAGGTGAGGGCAGGCAGCAAACAAGAGAGGTCAGGTCATAAGCCAGGGGTCAAATACCAGGGGTCCAGGAAATAAACTTCAGTGACACAGGGGCCACTACAGACACCGGGGACACAGGAGAGACACCGGGGACACAGGAGACACTGGAAGCAACAGGTGGCACAGGTGACACAGGAATATCCACAGACAGAGAGGAACACTGGAACAGCACAAGGGAATAGGCTGGGAAACAACAGTCTGGGCAACAAGGGGTTAACACAGGAGCTGGGCACGGGAAATACTGAATTAACCTATGGGTTTAGAGGAAATGCTCAGCACTAGTGGAGACACGTTGTACGAGTGCTGT
>NC_092869.1:37022121-37027518 GCF_032062135.1 Pyxicephalus adspersus
AGAGGTTGGACTAAGTCGTCACCCTTCAAGACCAAGTTCCCAAGTCAGTGACACCAAGTCCCAAGTCAAGTCTCAAGTCATCGAGAATTCTTCCAGGTTGAGTCTCAAGTCAAGTCACTTCATTTATCAAGTCGTTTGCAAGTCGTTTATAATGCCTTCCTCCCTGAATTTCTTCGCCTGGCAGCTGAAGGGGACTGGAGGAAGGCAGTGAGGCTTCCGTAACACCGCCTTTCTCCCTGCCCCCTTCAGCTGTGAGAGGAGAAACCTGTAGATTAAGAATACAAGTAAGGCAGGGAGGAAGGCGGTGTTACAGAAGACTCACTGCAAGTCGAGTTGCAAGTCCGTGGACAAAAACCCCCAAGTCGAGTCGCAAGTGGTTTTTTAGGCGGCTAAAGTCGGACTTGATTCCAAGTCGCGCAACTCAAATTTCAACCTCTGTTGGAACTCTATTGTTTAATTATTGCCACGCTGTTGTTATAGATTCTAGACAGATGTCCAAACTGGCCTAAGCCCAGATAAGGCAATGTGCTTACTTATTTCTACATATAGAAACCATGGTTAGGAGGCCCTCCCCAAACCGCTGCTTGCTTCTAAGATTCATAGATACCCATCACAAAAACTCCACTGGTCTTTTATGAAGACAATATTACCCTGTGATGTATAATCATTATTAATAGTCTTAATTGGAAGGATGAAGTTACGATCCCCCTCCTATTCCAAATTAATTCATCACCACCATTCATTAGGCCACATTCTTCATACTCAAAATCTCACTACCAAATTAAAATGCAAACAGTATAGACTCATACAAGGTTCAAGGATGAGGACACCTGGAAATATTCACATTTCTCATGACGCGCTGAACACTGTTCCGACGTGCAGAACTTGCTTCTGGTAGTCTGGACGTCCACAGTCCCCTGTGGCACCCATTGCTTCCACCTACAAACCTCTAAATCATTACAGGGCACCTGTATAAGGTCATGATCTACCTGGAATATAGCGAAGGGGGTTCTCATAATTTAATAGGGGGTTCTGGAATCATAATGACTTTATTGTTCACAGGCTTTAAAGATGTATTTTATTGAGATAACTGAACTCATTGAGGATTTTCCTTTAATAAAGTCCTGGACTTCATCTTTTATTTAGGGCCTTTTGTAGGTCAATAAATGCCTCTTACTATTGCTTCCATAGCTTTGTAATGGATGTAATCAATTTGTTTCCCAAAATGGCTACTACGATGAATGAAGCATACCACATCATTGTAGCTGGTCAGGTAATTCTGCAATCATCCTTTCACATATCCAGGCATCAAGTTTGAAATGAGAAAACGCGACTCTTCGGTCGTACTAAATAATGTAACAGCTTTGCAAATGCAAATTACGTTCACAAACAATAATTAGGAATGCCTTTTTTCCCCTCCACCACCTTTGTTATTCATTCAGTGCTCCTGGCAAACAATCTGAGTTTCATGTAAAGGTTCAAAGCTCTGTAACAATTTCTCATTAAACAATGCCAACAGTTTGAAGTGCCTAGCAATTTGTATCAGAGCATTCTTTTTTTGCTCGTAGGAGAGGAATGTTTTTATTCAATGTAATATAGATGAAAAAATAAAAGATTCCCATAAAATATGTACCTCGTTTGCTCAGGTAAAGCCATTCATACCTTTTTTTTGCTTGCTGTGATAATATTTAGGAATAGGCAAATGAAAACTGGGTCTGCCAACTCCAGCTACAGTTAGCCATTTTTTGTACAGGGAAATGGCTGTATATATTGTCATATATGTTTGCTGCTTTACCTTTCAAAAGATTTGTATTTCGTTGCAGTCACAATTGTGATCAATGCAAAACAGTACAGTCTTGAACCTTTCAAGATAAGAAAACACCATGGAAAGCTCACAGGCAACGTATTGTTCTTGTAAGTTCAAAACATCATATTAGTTAATATATTATTATTATTATTTCAGATCATTATCTTGCATAAAAATGACTAAAATTAATAAAAGATATCATCAGGTTCCTTATGTAAACTCAAGCCTAGAAAAAATTAAACTTACCTTTAATCCTGCAGGTCCCTCGGTCGTGCTGGTCCTTCCAACGATCTGGTCCTGCGTGGTCTTGGAATTCCTATTCATCCTGGTGCAGGGGAAGCACCGGGCACTGCTATCTGCGATCCTCTCTTCAGTCTTCTTATTAGGTCTTCTTTCTTGGTGACCCTATTTTGCACTTCGCAGGTGCAAGATCAGGGGACCTAGCCGCTGTAAAGGTTAAGAAAAAAGGAGAGCCAATGTCACTGCACATGCATTAGATCAGCATTAGGGATGAGCGAGATGCCTCTGGCATTCTCGCGAAAATTTCCTTGAACTTCCGATGGTTCTGCGAAATTTCAGCAAACTGATTTCGAGAAACCATCGGAAGAGCAAAGAAATTATAACAGGAGGATTCACAGGATTCTCAGGGAATCTTCCTGTTTGCGATCCCCGGGACACTAGAGGTTAATTAACCTCTAGTGCCCCGGGATCTTCTCAATGAATGCGGCCGTGGCCACATTTATTGAGAACAGTGTGCGATCGCTAGCACTAGAGGTTAATTAACTTCTAGTGTCCCAGGCATTGCACTCCTCTCAATGAATGCAGCCACAGCTGCAATCATTGAGAAGATGCCTGGCAAAGGAGAACCTCCTGAATTTGTTGATACATGATACAATATGATACATGATACAATACATTACAGATACAAATGTATCATTTGTAAGAGATACTTATATTACAATGTCAGGAGGTTCTGCTGTGCTGGGCATCTTCTCAATGATTGCAGCTGTGGCTGCATTCATTGAGAAGACTGTGCGATCCCCGGGGCACTAGAGGTTAATTAATCTCTAGTGCCCGGGGATAGCAGAGGATTCATCCTGTTCAGCGAGAGCTCCACCTCTCGGGGAATCAGAAGGCCATTCTCGCTTACATTTTTGGTAAGCGAGAAAGGCCCAATTCGCTGCGAGATGGAACCTATTATTCTCACTCGCTCATCCCCAATCAGCATCTCTTTCCCCTAGGAGGAAAATGCCCCTTCAGCACTTGCCCGAGATCTTGGCCATGCGCAGAAGGAGCAGCCAGAGTCTCCCAGGATGCGTGATGTAGGTATCCCCGGAGGCTCTGCCTAAGCAATCAAGATTTAAAGGGGTGGTGGTGCGCACTTTATTTTTTTTTCTTAAACCAACCATAGAAGGTTTGTCTACCCTTCTATGTAAAGTAAAAATGTTGAGTTTAGGTATGCTTTAACCTTCCATAAGCATTGTGGGCCTGATTAATTAAAGCTCTCAAAGACTGGAGAAGACAAACTAATATGGATAAACTGTCTACTATTATTTGGCAAATGTTTTCAATCCTGGACCACATATATTTCAGGTTTGCTGGATCATCCAGGTACTCCCATGATAGTCTATCTTTCCAGTCTTGGAGAGTTTAGATAAATCAGACCCTGTGTTTTTTTATTATATTTAGTTGGAGGGATCCTGTCTGGTAGACTTACATTAATCATCAAACTACCACAACTTGTAGGTCATCACGCCATCACCATTAGGTAGAACTTTTATCTATAAACAACATGTGTGGCCAACAAACTTTAGGCTAAATCCTACCTGAGGAAGTCACTAAGAGAGGTCATCATATGATGCTTCCGACTTTCAACCTGAATGTGCTCTTGATTTTCCTATCTAACTAGCTTGATCTAACATACCAGCCTTGCGTTGTCACTTGGCAAAGACTTCTACCTTTTGGTGCTAGCCCATGTTACCACCCTTGAAATTGTATGTTCAAAACCTTTGCCACCACTTATCCTCAGTCCAAAGTATTGACCAAGTTCTTGCCTGTTGGTTTAGTACTTCTGCTGTGTTGCCAGCCTAGATATTTCCTTACTATGATCCTACTTGTTGTCCAGTGTCTATCTGTACTTATTCTTGGTTTGTACCCTTCCACAATAGGGTGAGAATAAGGTTTTTGAGAGTTCTTCACTATTAATTACATAAAATATAGCTTATTGCTAATGCCTACTCCAGATAAGTACAATGCAGGTTTGCAAGAGTGTACAGACAGACATGTCCTTGCTTAGTCTTACCTGATTATCAAAAAACATCAACCTACTTTCAGACCTTCAACTATTTCTGAGTTTGCTGTTGGCACATTTGCTAGTTCTTGTTCTTATATGCCTTTGCTGGGATTCAGAAGGTTAAACAGAAGTAAAATTGGTCTCTAAAAAATTAATACAAAATATACCTATTCATATATGTTATGTTTACCCAACAGGACAAGCAGACTACAAACTACATTTCCTTTTTTTTTTTTTAAGTTTTGATCATATTTATTAAAGGAAGAAATGATATATACGGTATATAACCACTATACAGTTCCTTTAAAGTTATTAGATTTACTATAAATGTCTGGCTGTAATGCTTTGAATTGTTTCTCTTAAATCACAAAGCACTAAGCATTGCTGAATATACAATCTCTATAGCATTCTATAAAACTGTCAGGGTATGTACGCTATGGATTTTTATTTTTAATCCTGCAGAAAAAAGGGCTTTGTCTTGTCATATTTGTTCACTTTAAAGTCTCTGAGCACTTTGAAAAAATAATGATTGTTGGGTAAAAAGACAGTTGAATCAATGAACATGAAAACTTACTAGAAAGAGTTTCATTTTATTTTCTAAAACAAAAAGTGAAATAATAAAATATTTATTTAAACATCAAATGCTTTTAGACAAAACTTAAAAAGAGATAAAAAAAAACAAACAAAATAAACAAGACTTTTCTATTACATATAAGATTTAAGCAGCTATGTACTGGAAGGTCTTAAAAGAGGGAAAAACAAAGTAACACATTAAGGGGAACATTTTTCTTAGCATTACACCTTTTTATCTAGTGCTGAATTGTATCTTCGATTGTATGAAGATTTGCATCAAGAATGAGCAAAGATGAAATATAATTTCTTGAAAATTGGGCAAATTTGGGAAAATTGGGCAAAATGCATTGGAGTCAATAGGAAATACAGGTTAAATTAAGGATGTATTGAAGGGTGCAATGCACTTTAAATAGTCCTTGATACATCTTGATTCTCCCTCCCCTATCGTTTTCTTGTGTCCCTCGAGACAGTAGCTGGTGTTGTTTCAGTTAGACCAATGACCTGCTGGAAGACGCCTGGTGCTGGGTCACAGCATAGGTCTTATGTGTCCCTTAATATTAAGCAGTTTGACGGTTTCCCCATTTTTGTCTGTATAAGACTGAGACAGATGGTAATAACGCTTTTATTCATCCCTCCCCCAGGCATGTTGTCTTGGTGTTACCTTCCATTCTGCCCTCTTGTGCACAACATCTCCAAAATCACCTGCACAACATCTCCAAAATCC
>NC_092869.1:37028659-37102385 GCF_032062135.1 Pyxicephalus adspersus
GCATTCCAGCAAATAGATGAGTTGCATTCATCAAGAATGAAAGGTGTATGTTTATTAGAAATACAACATACCTATTTATATTGGTAAAACATTATTGTTGGTGAGACATTATTATTATTAAATAAAACTGTACTCAACACATTTTTGCCTGATCATTAGGTTAAATGATTTCTACTGACTGTCATCACTTGGTATAGTGTTATGGAATATTTCTATTATTATTATAGTGATTGGTGAATATCAGCTCAGATAGTGGATAGCATCTGGTAGCAAGCAAGTTAGAAACTTTCACCAAACATTTTCCATAATTGCTGGGCCAACAGGTAATTAATTTGCTGCTTTGGGGCAATCTGGTGAGGTATTTTCTCTTAATGCCCCCCCATGATGCCCTTTCTGTACTATTCCCCTTTTCAAATTAAGTTCAGATCAAGCGCTGGTCACGTATCTCATCTTAGTAAACCTGAACTCCAGAGTCTCATGATGCTATATGTAAAAAATAATGAGTCAAAACATGTAAATCCTTAATTTCATCTGCATATTGTTTTTTAATGCTTTTTAAAGCCCCAGGAATAGAGTTGCATATAAAGTGTAATTCGACAGTCCCTTTACACCATTGCAAAGAAGGATTTGAACTACATTTTATGACTTTTGTGAAGACTGGAAATTACATTGGGTTTCCCCAATTGGAACCTTCCTAGAAACTGTGTAAGCATAATGCCTAGGCACGTAGGTGCGAGACACTGAAATTGTCTGGCGCGGTCTCAGCTAATCCAACAGCTTCTATTAGAGAGTAAAGCCAAGGCTGCATATATTAACACATGGCTGCCGCAAGGAAGCTTCCCAGGAATAAATTGTCCATTCATTACTGAGTATAATCAATAGAGGCTGATTTATAGTATTGGTTGGTAAACTATAGCGAGAATACAATAGTGATAAAAGCCTTAGAACGAACAAAGTGCAACGGTCAAATGCTAATGAAATAGGATTAATAGTAAGGGGAATTTTTACTGTCTGAATATTAAAATGCTCCTTAGGGCAGAAACATCTGTCTGCTTTCTGTGTTTTATAATAAAACTAACAACCTTTCTTATTCCATTCCCACTGCAGGTTAACAAAAAATACTTTGCATGCTAATTTGCTTTATTCTATTAAAAACAGAATGTTTAGCTATTAATTTCTTTTTTTTGTTGCTAAAACTTTTTATTGTTAGATTTGTTTAATTAAGCAAATATTAAAGTGTCCAGAAAAAGGAAGTTTGTTTTACTTAGAGGCTTAAAATGTTATGGTATGTTTGCTGCCACTGGATAAATGCCATAACAATTCTAATTGGGTAATCTATAAATATTCCAAGGAATTTAGGCAGGTAGTTGATTTTTTGTAGTTTTAGAAAAATATGTTTGCTGCAAATAGGCTAAGGTGGTTGTAAGGTCCTTGTACAGCGTCAATACTTTATCAGACGCCAATCCCCTAATCCAGTACCATACTGATTTCCATAAGAAAGGTCATATCAGTTCCAGGAGGCAGGTTATGCCTTCTCTGCACTTAACTGGGGGATGCAAAGGATGGAGTCTGGGAGGACAATAAACTCCACAGAGCTGGAAAGGCTCAAGGAATGGCTGGAAACTTCAAGACAAAATGCACAGCAAGAACATATCAAAGGTCAGAGTTAAAGGTCATATATGAAAGTCAAAAAGTCAGGTATCCAGAAACAGAGAAAGTTTAAAGTTCCAGATCAGGTAAAGGCCAGGCCAAAGAGCAGGCAATGAGAGGTCAGAAAGAACAAGGTTGGTGATGCCAAAATCAAAGTAGAAAACTCAACTTCAGCAGATAATAAGCCAATTGTTGGGAAATGCTTATCTGTCCTGCGATTCTATGCTGTGCGCCATCACAGTATAAAACACTGTTTATTCTCTCCAGCGATGTCAATTGCAGCAGCCAGGAGAACTAAGATAGCAGCAGCCCCTGCTTCCCTTTAGCCGTTCAGCCTGATGGATTTTATGGCATCCCCAGCATCCATTGTTAGGCTATGCACAGCGGAAGGGGATTCCAGAGGCTGATCAGCTCTTGACTCAGTCTTGCACCGCTATTGGCTGCTGGGACTTTATAGCCTCTCTGCTGCCAGTCACCAATGCCTGTTGTAGTGTAAAGCTGGGCTAAACTGTGCTGAAGTGTGTTTTCGTCTGATTTGCTGTTGCTGACCTTTGCCTGTTCCTGACCTATTGTTTTTATGCAGCCTTGACCGACCTTTTGCCTGTGACCCAGACTCTGCTTGTGTTTTGCCCTTGTGTACTTCGTATGGCGGTCGGATACTCTGTGTTTGACCTGTGCTCTGTATTCTGGACTTGGCTCTGTTGGAATCTTGGTACTGCTTTATCTGTGGGCCCCTGGCTTGCTGCCAATCCTTTTCCAGACACCATCCCTTGCGCAGTAAGTCTTGGGGGCAACCGAGTGCTGGGAGACGCAACCAGTCTCCCGAGGCTCCTGAGCGGGGGCTTGCTATTGGTGTAGATTGCGGTGTTATATTTGGGGACTGGTGTCTGGAGAGGACTGGTGCTGACCAGGGCCTTAGACTACTGTTAACACATGCAAGGTGGTTTTGCAAGGGTTGGCCTCTGTCTTATCAGGGATGGCAGGGTCGGCCAGCCCAAACTCTAAAGGTGGTTCTTTGGTCACAGGGTAATGGGGGGGCAAATTGACTTGATCCACACAGCATCATTGGAGAACAAGAAGACACCCTGGAAGAATGGGGGGCTGCTGTGCTAATGCTGGCCAGCCTTATACCTGGATGATGGGCAGGAGACCAAGACAAGTTAGGTTTGTGCTGATAGTTGAGATCATATATGAAGATTTTGTACAGTCTGGTCAAAAATAAGGACTCTAATATACTGCATCAGTAATTCCTATTTTCTTTTTTCTCTTCCTTGGCAATTTGGGAACATGCCTGCTGGTGATGCTGGAACACTTATTAGTCCATCCTATACTTTTAACAGCAAAATGGCCGGCTCTCCTTAAGGTTCACCCATGACCATATTATAATAGCTAGTTTTTTTCAGATGCTTCTACCCACAGTTGCCAAACCTCCCGGGGCTTGTGAGCACAGGGCATCATGTAACGTTCTTCCAGATACAGTGCTTAGGCCCAGCAACCAAGGAGAGAGGTCATTGCTCTCTGCAAACCTCCAAACAAGCCTACCCCTGGTATTTTCAGGCTGTTGTAATAGAGGTGGTGCAGGAGTGATGTGAAGGTGAGGATGAGTATATCGGGGTATAGACTTAAAATAGACTTTGTCACTTTCCTCATGAAGACGGGCTGATTTAATAACTTGACAGATCAAACAAACCTAGAATGGATTTCTTAAAAGTATCTTGCTTTAAGTTGACAAATGTCTTCAGTCATCGATTAAGTCCATTCCAGGTTTGCTGGATCACCCAGGTTCTCCCATGGTAGTCTATCTTTAATGCTTTTAATGCATTTTGGGGGGTACAGGTACAGCAAAAGATTGAATTCTGGTCTGTGTCCAAATATTATGTTAATATAAAATTATGTGTTTATATAGTAAGTTAATTTTATAGATAATAAAAGAATATCTAAATGTTTGTATGCCATATGGGGGGATATTTACAGAACCGTGAATCTGACACTCACTTAGCAGGCAAAACTTTGTGTATGCATTTTATGTATTGTAAATGATCATGATTGATTCACCATTAGTAAATGGCCACTAAAGGCAACACCTAATGTTCCATAACGATTCCTTATCTATATTCAGTCTATATTTAAACATACAATTTCTGTAGTAAAATTATAATATACTATATAGTACGTGTTATATATATATATATATATATATATATATATATATATATATATATAATAAAACAAATCTAAAACCAAACTATTTAGAATCAATCTAACTATAAATATTTAAATATTAGCACAGACACACTTGGTTATTGCAAGAATAGTATTGCTGCAATATTGTATGATATTATACAATTTCCAATTTACCCCAGGCCACGAACATATTTTTGTAGAATTCTTTCTTCCCCATTCATACTATTTATTCCCCTGATCCCTCACCCCAGTCCAGACTTTAATCCTCTAGTATTCCAGGTCATTTCTTCTACACTTATTACAATGCTAATTGTTTTGATCAACAATATATATTTGTTCAATTTTTCTTGGCAGATTAGGTTTTGCTTTTAGACTGTTTTTATTGAACATTTTTATTCATACATCTTTATTTCTGTGTTTTATGTTACTTGGTATTTTGAACATGTGATCTTATACATTTATTCCTAATTATAGGTTTTTAGTGTGGAATTTCTAGGTTTTCTAGGTTTATGTATGGAACATATGAGGCATTTAACGTAAAAGAGTCTTAAAGCCACATGTTGAATTGAGGGCCATATAAGTCAAGCATTTTTTTTTTTAGCTTTTTTATCAAATCACATTTATTTTATATTTTAAAACAAACCCAACAACACACATGGACAAGTTTAAATTGCAGTATCCAAACACTCCAGTTACAAGTACTGTGCCATAACACTTCTTCACAGACACCAAATGTTTGGGTCACTACTAAAGCCCTGGACAGATGTCAGATAGACATTAGGTTTCTTTCCCTGGAAGTGACCTTTCATGGCTTTTTCCAGGGACAGAAGCTGCTCACAATACACAGTGCTATCCTGTTCTATGAAAAGGGGAAGGGAAAGGATGAGCTAGCTGAACCCCATTGTGCTCTCCTTTATAAGAGTTAACAGTAGTCATTCCTGATTGCTCGCTCATGAGCAGACCACTCTTTACATGTCAGATTTATTAGGAAAGTACAGGGGTCATTCCTGCTGCCAGATTAATGGCTACCCCAGTATTAAAACACCACCAGTCCCAAAAAAAAAAAAAAAAACAGAACCTTTGGGTGGTGGTGGCCATTCAATCACATCTACATAAGACATTCTGATGTTCCACTAGCTAGAGCAACCAGGGTTCCTTGAGACACTTGGGTTACTGTTGAGGTTTTTAAGGTTTATAGAGGTTTCTTGAGAGGACAGCAGTGGCAGACTGACCTCCTGCTAGCACTGACCACCAATGTAAGAAGTCACTATTTCAATGTCTGTGAATGTAAGGAGTTATTTCTACATTAACTGCCATAGTAAGGGGTCACTTCTTCCAAGACCATCACATAACAATGGCCACTAATGTATAAAATCACTTCTAAACCAAGCACCAATGTAAGGGCTCCATTATACAATAACCTATCCAATATAGGGCCTGATTTAATAAAGCTCTCCAAAGCCTGAGAGAATAGACTTTCAGCAAGGAAGCTGGGCGATCAAGCAAACCTGGAATGGATTTCTTAAAAGGCTTTTTGTTAGCAAATTTTTTAAATCCTGGATCAGATCCATTCCAGGTTTGTTGCATTACCCAGCTTAACTGCTGAAGGTGTATCTTCCCAGCCTTTACCTTAAATAAATTAGGCTCGTGTAGTGTCACTTCTACACTTACCATTAGTACAAAAAAATAATTTTATACTTTTTATACTGATCATCAATATAAGGCGTTACCTTTACACTGACCACCAATGTGAGAGATCGTTTCTACCATGGACACCAATGTAAGGGGTCACTTTTACTATGACTGCAAATGTAAGGGGTCACCCCTGCCTGTGGGATCATTTGACCTTCTTCTAGATACAATGGCCCTGATTTATTAAAGCTCTCCGAAGCTGGAGAGAATACACTTTCATCGGTGAAGCTGGGTGATCCAGCAAACCTGGAATAGATCTGGTTCAGTATTAAAAACATGACTTTGAGGAAATTCATTCCAGGTTTGCTGGATCACCCAGCTTCATTAGTGAAAGTGTATCCTATCCAGCCTTGGAGAGCTTTATTAAATCAGGCCCAATGCTCAGACCCAGCAACCAATTGCTAAGCATAACAAAAGGTGGAGATTATTGCTCTCCAAGCTCCCCCAAACTAACCCACACCTGGGTTTTGATTCCTGGCTCCCATTTATTAGGATCACTTCTACATTGACCATCAGTACAAAGTGTCATTTCCATACTGTCCACCAATATAAAGGATTTCTATAATTCCCAGTTTGTATTTCTTTTTCTAGCAACTATGATCATTATTATTCTACAAGAGTACATTATATGAAATACTTTTCCTAAGGTAGTTTACATGCTCATCACCTCCGGTCCTTATGCGATACCTGTTGTCATATATACTGTCACAATTGGTCTGTGGGGAAAGTGGGCGATGTGTTCCATATTTATACTGTTACCAGTATTGTCCTGCTGATCCCCTTGCATAAAACAAAAAGGACAGCTGGTAAGTGCTGTAAAATAGTCAGTGAAGGATTTATGTTCGTGTTTACTGAGGAAGAGGCTTTCCTTAAAGCAAATGATCTTCTGTCCTAATAAATATTTTACTTCTGAATTAATTTTCATTCATCTTAAAAAGATGAAAATAGAACTCTGGGCCATTGCAAAATTCAGGTCTTGAAAAAATTTGTACATTTGTTAAAAATATTTTGTTATAAATATATCTGTATTAAAATAAGTAAGCAGTATATTGCAATAAACATATATGGTTACTGCTTTGCAGAAAGCATGCTTTGATATTCTCTAATCATACTTTTTTTGTTTAATTGGGTATTGTTTTTTATGAAGATTAGTAGTAAAAAGAAATTTATGACGGCTAAAGGCAACTTCTTAACAGGAAGCAGGTAAAACTGTCCCATTTTGGTGTGTGGATAACAAATAGGTATTGTATGGAAGAAGGGTTATGCAAAGCATGTTGCAATAGACATGGTTGAGAAAAATTACTATTGCCTGAATAGGTATGGTGACAGCAGTCTAAATACATTTGGAAGGGTATCATAGAGACATAGGTTTTGGTTCCTAAACAGAGCTGAATATGGTTCCACTGACACTGATTATGGAAAACCCGCCGTAAGGAAAGCATGGAGGTTACCATACTGAATTGTTCCTTTAAATCTGCTAAAGGGGGTTTAAAAGTATTAGTATTAAAAACTTAAAACTAAAGTATTCAGAATAAAGTCTCTACAATCATTAGAACTAACTGTTTATTCTCAGTTTAACTAACTGTTTATTCTCTATGAAGGGGAAACCCCCATTGGATTGCAAAGCAGTTGGAGCTGAGCACCGAAGCAGTGAGGAAGAGGTATTGACATCTATTCATGAACAGTTACTGAATATTGTAGTTAAGGGGCACCAACTTTTTTGTGTACTAGGCCATTTTAGGAGGTCAAGCAGGCACACTTAGCCGGACTCTCTCTCTCGAGTCCCGTGCTGATGGCTCCCCCCCCCCACCAGGTACACCCCTGAAAGGAAATCCCTCTCCTCGGCAATGCCCCGGGGAATGTCCCCTTACCCTGGCGGCTGGCGCCGGCCGCGGTAAATAGGTAAGGGAGGCATAACAAGGAGGCTCCGGACCCGCGGGTTGCCGACCCCTGCCAGCCGGGATTAGGCCGGATCAACCAGGGGGGAGTTAGGCCAGAACGGACTACTGGCTAGGCCGTATCTGGCCTAAAGGCCAGAGTTTGCTGACCCCTGTTGTAGTAAAAAGATCTGCTATACATCAAAACTTTTAACCACATTGCAACTGCTTGCTAATAAGGATGGAAAGCATTCCAACACTAAATGCAGATTGTAAAAGAACACATACCAACTGCATGATCTTCAAATGTCTAATAACAAGGATTTCAACTGTTCAAATTCATTTCAATGATAATCAGGGTTTTGGGTCAGTTGAGTACTGGGAACAGCAGTGAACCACAGTAATGCCAGTCTGAACATGACTTTAGAATCTTGACTTTCAACTTCCAGGAGAGTCAGATGACTGCATTCCCACAAAGGAAGGTTGAGTCCAGATAACAACCTGAATGTATGCAGTAGGTGATGAATGTCTAGCTACCATTGGTAAATGTCTGGACTGAATAATCAAGGTCCTGAACAAAATATCTCTGCTTATATAGCAGTTCATTACTGTTACTGTTTGATAACAATTGATCAATACAGAAAACATTGCCATCAAAAAACCCTTTCTGATTCTCTTTCTTTTGCTCTATATGTTTATAATTAGGGTTGGCAATTATCCCATTGAAAGGAAATCTACACATCTGTCTATATAACAAATGCCTCTAGTACTAGCCTCAATTTTTTGTTTCAGCTGCATTTCCACCCCATGCTCTAGTTCCCATCAGCCTCTACAGAATACAATAGTGGGGCCATGGGCTACCAAAGAAGAAATAAGAATAGTTCTGATTTTCCAGAACTGCCTTTTGGACTTTTTGGTGATGGCAATATTGCTTTCATGTTTTGACTGGGCTATCATGTGATTCTAGGAAGCAGTATCATGTATGTATAGTTCTGTTTAGGACCATCAGCTTGTACTAAAGTAACACTCACCAGGTTTTGGCTGATTCTCTCTTCAGGTGGGGCAATACCAACACACAGGCTCAATCCAAGTTCAATTCTAGGGATTTTACTTGTGAAATGCAAATAGCAGGAGGGATGGTTAGGGGTGCAGACTGTAAAAACGAGCAGCTCACGAATTTGAAGCGCACTAGAACCTCAAAGCATAAAATGTAATGGCCTGGGACTTGCTGTGGCAGTTCTGTCTCCTAAAGCTTCATTCTCAGACTGTAGGAGGATTTTCTCCCTGAGAGTCTAAAACCTAGGAGCACGGGGTAGGCCAAGGGCCCAGGCCATCAGTCTTAGCTGACTCCCTAGAGCTAGAGCTCCCTAGGTTCCTCCTATTCTCCTACTCCCCCAGCATTTATCTTTTTACAAACCACCAGCCTTATTGGGCGCCAAACCCAGTGACTAGGTGCAAAAGAAAAACCTGTAGCTTATGGTTGGTTTTACCTCTTTATTTTAGCCAGGCAACCTACCCGTCAACAGTAGAGAGAAGCCAATCACTCAACTAGGTGAGCTAAACCAATCACCTAATAAAAAAGTTCTGGAGATTCAAGAAAGTTTAAGACTGGGAGCACCCCTTACATCCTCTTTAAGGGCACTGCGACCAAAGTAACCCTCTACTACAGGAGTGTCAAACTCAAATACACAGTGGGCCAAAAATAAAAACTTGGACAAAGTTGCGGGCCAAACTTGAAACTGAAATAGCACCACTACTACAATTCTCTTCATCAAGAAAACAGTCCAGTGTGGGGGCTTAATGTTATGTTCCAGTGGCTGGAACTCCCTCTTCACTGAAACAGCACCACTACTACAATTCCCTACTTCTATAAAACAGTCCAATGCGGGGCCACGCATAGGCAGAGAGGCCGCTAGTCTATAGTCGCTAGTGATGCCGGGAAGTGGGCCAGCTGCAATTCATGTTTAGGATTCCTTTGGGGGACAAAAAAAGGACCAGATTTTTTGATTGCGGGCCAGATTTGGCCCCCGGGCCAGAGTTTGACACCCCTGCTCTACTATGTCAGAGTGTATCCCATCTATCATATAGTGGAGAAGATAATGCCATGGAAAGTGGAAAGTGTGAAATATTTGGACCACCTATTTCATCAGCTCTTTTTTTAAATTGTGTTTGGCTTCCCCATTAGTCTAATGTTTGTTAATTCAAATGATAAATTGAATATAGGACATGGTGTACATGTGATGACAATGCATTCTGATCACACAGAGGTCGTGAACTGAGAAGGTAAAGGATATTTGAATTCTTCAGTACGATAAAACAAGGGATTTTTTTCAGTGCTGAGCTGAAACGCTTCACTTATCCTGAGGTTTAATAGGTCACATTGATAGGAGCTGAAGAAACTGATCTGCTCTTGCTGACTGTCAGTTTTGCAGCATGTGAAATGGTTTTCAGTATGCCTTTGATCTCTTATTACATTTGTTCCATAAAACATGATGTCATATATTTAGCTTCTGTCCTGCAATGGGCTTCAGCTTTGCTGTCTTGCAGAAATAAATAGACTGCTCTCTTTCACTTGTCAAAGAACCCTAATACAGGAGTAATGCAAAAAAAAAATGTATTTCGTGCAGAATATTTCATTATTCTAGTACTTTATATTACATTTCCCCTAAAAAGGAATGAAGAGAATAAAAGAGAAAAAAAAGGAAGTCAATTTAAGATTGTTTCCTTTGGGAAAAGAAAGAAATTGGAATGAAGAGTGTTGTTGTAAGTATCTAGTTTTTGCCAGACAGTTTTCCCTTTTTTTGAAGAGTATGATATAAGCTCAATTTTCTGCAGAATGACCCATCAAGTAGTGGACAGCATGCAATGCCATCAAAGCTTAAAACAGATTTTTTTTTGTTGCAGGAAAGTAGAGTATGATGGGATAGAAGAGAGGTGAGAGGAGAATATGGGAAAATGGCAGGGAATGGAAAGGAAAAGGGGAAAAAGAAAGGAGGAAGGAGAGAAAAGGAAAAGTAGAGAGGAGAGGGGAGCTAAAGACAAAAGAAGAGAGAAAGTGTGATTAGAGGAGAGAAGAGAAAATAAGAGGGCGTAGAGAGGAAAAGTGGGGGAAAAACAAGGGGAAGGGGGAGGAATAAAGAGGAGTAGGATGTGGGGGGCTTAGAAAAGGAGAGGAGAAAAGTAAGCAGTAGAGAGGGCAGATAAGAGAAGGGTGAAAAGAGAAATGGGTGGCAAAGATAGCTAAGAACAAGGATAGAAAAACAGAGGGAGGTAGAAGAAGATACGGGAATTGGGAACTGAAATAAAAGTAAAGGAAACAGGTAAGTTCAGAAAGGAAGAGGAAAGGGTAATGAAAATTGCAAAGGAAAGGAGCACAAACTAATGGAAAAGATAGGAAGGAGGATAGAAATATGAACAGTTAGGAATTGAATAGAAATAAGTAGAAAGGAAGCACATATCTGATTTAATGAAATCTGTAAGAATTATTTTATATTCCATTGTGCCTGTGTCCTAAATCCCAACCTGCACATAACTATATTTATATTTAATGCCTATGTACAACTCAGATAATAAGTTTATTATTACTTAATGACTCTGGTTCCACTTTTTGTTTAAAATCAAAGCAGTAAAGAATGTCATCATCTTGTTGGTGAGCATGTTAATTATTTACGATTTTATGCTTCAGCTGAAACAATGCAAGATGCCTACGACACATACAAGAATTCTATTCATGGCCAAACAAGCAAGCAAGCTCCCTGCTGGTGAGCGGAATGTACTATTGGTATGAGATGAATCTCAACAATACCTGATGCATTGTGGGTACAAACTGAATTAGAATCACCTTAACTGTAAATAATATATTTCCCAACTCATGATACTATTTTGTTTAAGGTTCAGGAAAAGAATATGAGAATGACACATTGTGGTCAGATTTGCATAAATTGTAAGTCATCCATTGAAATGGAAATGTTGGTTTATTAATTTTTTTTTTAAGTTTTGGAAAGGACAATAATGCAAACAATTAACACATTCACCTACTATATACATTGTACCACCATTGATAATGATGTTCCTGTCTCATCTGCTTAGATATTGTAAGGTTCACCAATATATGTTCTGATCACCAAGATCAGAGCTAGCTATGATCAAGAATAGTCTCTATTTTTATCAATGTCAGGAATGGATTAACACTGCCGTCTTTACAGGGGGATGGTGGTGGTTTAGTACACTTGCTTGATGTTGATGCTCTGTAAGGGGTGAACCTATGCAAATTCCTCTGGTAGGCCTGGCTTGGAGAAGAGCCTGGGGCCAGCCCTGAGAAGAAGCTCCCGGACGGCACCCTAATCCCACTGGTATGGATGGAGGACCAGATGTTCTTGCTACTAGGACTGAGAAGCGCTAAATCCCAGGAGGAGTTGTCCCTCTGTAATAGCAACCCACAGGTACTATAAATCACTGTGGGTTTGGACCTGCACTTTGATTTTGTGTACACCAGCACTTCTTGCAACTTGTCCCTCGCTTTCATTCTGTGCTAGATGGGCAATTTTTTTTATCTTTGCCCAGTGTACTATACACTGAGCACCTATAATTCGTCACACCACTGGTCTTTTATAGTTGTCATTTGTTTGATGGAGGGTGCCCGTATCCTTATGGGCCCGACCCTGACATCAGGAGGGCTCTCGGGCCTCATGGCCAAGAGCTCTCCATTAGTGGAAGCCTCTTTTCGGAATTTAAAAAAAAAATTGTTATGATGCCAAGTGTTGGAAATCCCCTACCTTGCACAGCCTTTTATTGACTTGCTGTTTGTGAGCAGTGAGAAAAATCTCCTGTAGGACCACAGGCAGTTAAAGAACCTTAACAGAGGTTCTAATTTTTACTAAATTGAAATGCTGATCTGTCAGGTTCCAAATATTGCTTAAAAAAACCTTTGCATGGGAGGTGTTGGAAGTCTCACTTCTTTGACAGAATATGTCTCCTACATCTCTTTTGCTGACATGGTTTGATTCACTCTATGCATATGCATTAAAAACAGAAAATCATCCAAAGCCAGAAGGTTCAAACATCGTTTTGTCAGGGATAGGAACATCCTTCGGAAATCCATTGGGAAACCCATAAACGGCAATAGGCAACCACAGATAAAGTTACCAACTTTAGGACCACAAAACTATCCAAGACCATTTATAAATATTCTGGTCCTCCGCTCAGGGTTCACTTACATATCTACTACATGAAATAGAATTAGCAAAGGGTCAGAACCACCTGAAAGACCATGAGATTGACCTGAAAGAATTCCATTTCTCCCGGAGTGTGAATTTATTCTAAAAGAGAAAAAAAAATCTTCCATTATCAAGTTTTTTTTTTCAAAGCTTTGAAGGGTATGTGAAGTTCATTCCCTTTTTGCTGTGTATGTTATTATTACCCAAAGGTAGCCTTTAAGTAACAACCAGGGAATTGAAGAAAATGCAGATAGACGCAGTCACTCTAGCAATGCCAGTTTCCCATAATGCTCACTGAACAGAAAAGGAGACCAGATCCCCAACGGGTATAATCTGAGATGTTCAGGACATCTGTGTGACTGCCATTACTGCATATGTTTCAGTTCTTAGAACTCATTCCTTTCAATGTAAATCCTTGGTATATACACCAGCTGCTGCTTGCTATGCTTTCTACTATATAGATACACACATGCATCTGCGCATATAGTGCCCTGGGCTTATAAAGATAAAATAAGACCGGAGTAAGCTGAAGAAGATCTTGTGTTTCAATCAGCTTTTGCAGTAATCCTTACTGGCTGGGAGTCAGACAGGTCTGCATTGTCTTTGCCATTATAGAAACATTTTCTGGAAGTATGCTGGGCTTTGAGATATTTTTGATATATATACATATCTTGTTCCTCATAGCAATCTTTTTTTAATATTTTCAATGAAGTCTCCAAATATAACAATACACATACATTTAGGAGTTTCAACCGATTGATTACAGATTGGAATGTTACAAAACAATGCTAATCTCTGTATAATATGTTGCTTTTTCATTTTTTTTCCTGATCAATGGGAAACCCAGAAAACAGTTTGCTTACAATCAGCCGTCTGTTATTTCCCATTATATTCAGTCTGGATCCAATATTTTTTTTTGATTGGGCAAGCGCATGCGCAAGGAATGATAAAAACTTTATTGGGTTTTTACTGCTATCTCAAGGTTTGTTCGAGAGATTTGCTCTCGTTGACTATCACGGTCTCAAAGGCTTGTGAAAAATCTGGAGACAAACACCAATATAAAGCTGGGAAGGATTTGCTAGGGGGTGAGATCTGTAAATGTTTCTGAATTACCAGGCTGTGTTGTTTGTCCCATGACTCTTGGGAAAGAACAGTAAGGGCAGGTAAAGAACTACTGTGAGATTAGGGGATCCCACGCAATTCCCAGCAACTACCTTGCCAGCTTGGTCACTCGTACCACAGCGCTGGTTCCTGAAGAACCTGCATCTGCCCATTTGGCAATTGGTGGCAGTACTGGTACAATTCACTGCTGTCCCCATTCATTCTCCATGGGGTTGCTGCGGGAGAAGATTGTAGCGTTTTCCCCGAGCGAGAGGATCACTGGCATAAGGAAACGATAACAACACCACAACCTCATGGCCAGTCTAAACATAGCCTTATACTGAACTACCCTATTGCAGGAAGCAATGGCAAATTAGGTAATAAAATATTTGGCTCCCTCGATGTACAGATATAAATACATAGTATACATAGAGACAAGGTTTTAGAACATTACCATATGTTATTTCAGTATTTACACCACGCTGGTCTTTGTGTGATTTTCTATAATAAATAAAATATATATTATTTAGTTTTTTCTATTTATGGCACCCACCTGTCACAACATATACCAAAAAAAAAAGCTAAATTAAATTGTAAACATTAACAGAAAAAAAGTATAAAAATAATACAGGATAGCACTGCAATAAAGAATATGGTAAAAATATATCAATGCATTTTTTGTAGTCTCATGATATATATTCTTTCCTTCTATCTCTTCCAATAATTTTGGCAATATTGTTGCTTTACCAAAAATTGAAACAAAACACAAATAAATATGAAGTGTGCTGGATTGAGGGACGGAAAAAAATTATTTTAAAGAATAATTTATTGCAGTCTACCCCCAATCAGATAAATATAATGGCATATTTGATTAAAGAATAATATTGCCAGAATACTGTAGAGTTCAGGCTTAATCCCATTGTGGATTCTGAAACCTGTTCCATGTTCATGTTTTATGCAGAGATGCAAAGAAACCTGTGGAGACAGCCCCGGGCATTAGTAATTAAAATATAACCAGGCGCCACTTGACCTCCAGGCATATTACTGATACAACCCTTCACCTTCCAAATTGTGAAAATATTGGCACTACTTTAAAAAACACCAAAAAAAAAGAAGAAAATATGTGTATAAAGAAAAAAAGAAAGATCTGATTGTGGCCAAAAAATGTATATCCTGTTGGTTGTTTTTGGTGTGTATGCAGAAAGAAGTAAACCTAAACCTAAAAAAGTAAACTGTGCATAGATTTTTAGGAGGCCACAGTACTTTTGTTGTTCAGCTTTTATTCTTTTGTTTTCCTAACCTTTATGATACAAATAAAGCTCTAGGTGATCATCAACCATATGAATATCCAGATTAGGTATTGCCTGCCAAATTGTATGCTGGGAGATTTAAAACAGCCCCGGCCGAAGGCAGCCCCACCCAGTCTTGTTCTCTATAGCTATAAATAAAGAAGTTGTTTTTTCACCAAAAAACTTTGACGTATCAAGGTGAACACTTATCAAACATTGTGTGCTTGACTTAGCACAGTATACATTGTATGTAACTACTGCTTATACCCTGAAAAATAAAAATATTATTAGTTGACAAGAAAACAGGACCATAGCTTAAAATGTATAATGTGGTTTTAAATAAAATCTAACACAATGGGCCTGATTTATTAAAGGCTGGAGAGGATACACTTTCATCATTGAAGCTGGGTAATCCTGCAAACCTGAAATGGATCTGGTTCAAAATTCAAAACATTTGCTAACAAATAGAAAATGACTAAAGAAATCTCATCCAGGATTGCTGGATCACCCAGTTTCACTGATGAAAGTGTATCCTCTCCAGCCTTGGATAGCTTTAATAAATCAAGCCCAATGATGGATGGGGTCACCGATGTTCTTTCCTGGGACTGCCAATGGATCAACTGTTATTAAAAACATCCTCTTAATGCAATAATGTGAATATTCATTTTTCATAATTCATAATTGACAATGTGCAGACTTTTAGTTTTAAATTGTGGAATCCCATGGCTGTTTACTATCACCACTGAGAGTCCCTGGTGAATTCACATGAGATTGTCCTTTTGGTCCATTACTACATGTACGCCAATATAAGCCAAAATTTTCCATCAAAATGCCATTACAAAAAATGATCTGTTTATACTTGATCATACCAGTAGATGGCACTTTATTCTCATGTAAAAGGTGTAACATATTTACCATCAAAGTCAAGAGTTTGTTACACAGTTTACGTGAGGGCAAAGTTCCATCTACTGGTGACCAAAAACATTTACAAAAGATTATTTAGCAGCAAATGCCTTATCACAACTAACCTAAAAGTACAAAAAAAAAACATTTTACCTGTATGGGGTACATTCAGACTGAGCATATGCGATGTTACTTTATTCCCTTTTTGAAAAAAATGTTTAAAAAAAACAGAACATGGATGTATTTACATTATTTTATTGATATTTCCATTAATTATTGTTTTGAATGTTAACATTGATGGCCGCATTTTGTGCCCAGGTTTATACTCAAACCATTTGTTGTATTTTCTGGTTAAAATAAAAACCTTGGTTTAGATTTTTTATTTGTATATATTCTAGTATAAACTAAAATAATAGGTTAGGTGGAAATCTAAATTAATCACAGTTCAAGGAACTGTGTGCTAACTCTAAATTTAGCATATCAAGAAAATATATTATAGTATACACAGTGCTAGTCCTGCACTAGCATCTTAATCAGATGGTCAGTTATATCAGTGCTCCTTGGACACGTCTTTCTCCTCCATAGCTGGCACTGATCGGACTGACCAGTAGAATGGTGATGTCACTTCCTGGTATCTGGCAGTACCTACAAATCTCAAAGTGCTTTATATTGTTGCTGGCTGATGAAGAAGGACTGACTGGCAATAGAGTTCTGGTAAGGGGAGTTTGGGGACTGAAGAAAGGCCCTCTACAAAGACACTGTTACTTTTTAATGCATATGCAAAGTGGCCTTTACCCTCCTGAGCGGTACATTGTTTTTCACAAATATTTATTTTACAGTATAATATAAAAGTATGATTATAAAAAAGTTTGAAACACAAAATCATGTCAAAATAATAAATTAAATGAATTTAAAAAAATAAAAAAAATGTTATTTTTAATTTTTTAAAATAAAAAAAAATAATATACTAATATAATAAATTGTAAAATAAATGTTCATGAAAGACAATGTACTGCTTGTACACATATAAATCCACGGTATTGCATTAAATACAGTTATTTTGTATTGAATGCAGTACAAATGGATTTGAATTTTCCACCCCGCCGGCAACGTGCTCACGCACCAAGTCACCGGGAGAAGACAGACATTGCGGAGACGGACGACACGGGACGCCGGCGGATCAGGTAAGACTTAATTTACTATTACTTCCCACAGGTTTACCACTTTTAGCATCTTTTATCTATCCTGAGTCACACTCAGGGTTACCGCTCAGGAGGTTAACACCCTACTCTCACTGACCTGTACAGCTGTGGGTATTTTTCAGAAACGTATCTTCAAACTGTACAACAATGGTGCTGAAATCACATTCTTTCTGCCTTTCTGCCAACCTTTTACTTTCCACAAAGAACAGGTGCTATAAGCTATTAGAATCGGACTAAAACCCAACTTTAATTTCTGCTGTGATATTTGAGGAATAATTTCTCCACATTAACTGCAGCTACTAAGGTCAGTAATGCTTGTTCTAAGGCTATTTTTATGTTTGTTAAGAATACGTAAATCATTACACAGGTGGACTTTAAAGCTGAAATTTAACCTACCTATCTTTTTCTTTCCCTGGAAAAATACATTTTTTTCTTTAAATGCCTTATTTCAAACCAAGTGATGTCTCTAATGAGCGAGAATGCCTCTGGCATTCTCACGAAAATTTCCTCGAACTTCCAATGATTCCGCTAACTTTTGGCGAACCGATTTATAGATAGGCTGCATTTTGACCCTGGCTTCCCTTGACAACTTCCATATGTGATGATAATTGAATAAAAGGGGTGGACCAAGGACAGTAAAGTTGGGAAGGAAAGAGCTAGACGATTCTGGATGTCCTTCAGCTGGGAAATGAAGCGGGTTCTTATAACTTACACCAGCAAGTGAGCAATATTAGCACAGGGGAGAAGCCTATACATCTGTGCAAGGCGGAAGGTTAGTCTGGTGTTTGGCGGTGGGTAAGGACATTTTTTAAAGTTTATGTTCTGTTAAACAAGGATATTCCTAGCATCACGCTTAAAAATAGACATTCAGGATACCAAGATACACAATAAATGTAAGATACACTGATGATGTTTTTTTATTCAGGGAAATCCAATTCTTCCTAGTGAACACACATATACCTTCCCACCAGCCCTGCCATGTCTCCGACTTGTACAAGGCTCATTGAAAATTGATTACAGTTAAACATTTAAGTACATGCAAACCGCTGGAAAAGTGAATATTTCTTTATAAACTTTAAGGTGGTGAAAAAGCAAAACAATATACCTTTAGGTAATCAATCTGAGCTTTAGCTAAAGCTAATACAGTTCTACTTTAGCTTCATGGAAACATAGGGCAGGTAGGGAATTCATACAAATGATGTGGAAAGTGGTTGACACCTGAACATAGGGGACTATTTAAATGGAAGTTTTGGCGATTAGATTTTCTTTTCTTTTTTCCTGTTAAGGACTAAAATAATAATAAAAAAATCATAAAAACATTATGTTTTTTCACAAATACATTTTTGCATATAAATATTTCCTAATAATATTCAGAATAAGTAATTGTAGCTCCAGGCTTCTTTTCAAATATTTACCAGGCTCAATGTGGAAAATTTTGCTGACATGCAGCTAAATGAGGCAAAAGAGGAACCGGACCACCCTGCTCTATCTTGCAGTAGAGAAGGACAATTGGAAGAAAAGCATCTTTTGCTGTGCTCAAAAGCTCAGTGCTTAAGAAAACCCAGAGTGCTTTGTAAATCCGGTATCATGAGTGCATTCTGTATTCAATGTTATTTATTCAATGCTATTCTTAGGGATCACCAGAGGTTCGAACTTGGGTCGCTCGACTTGAGTCTGACTTAAGTCACCTAATAAACGACTTGTGACTCGACTTTTTTTTTCCAGGAACTTGCAACTCAATTTGCAGCAACACTGCCTTCCTCCCTGTCTTCCTTGCATTCTTTGTACACAGCTTTCTCCCATGACGGAGGACGGAGGAGGGGAGGAAGGCGGTGTTACAGAAGCCTCTCTGCCTTCCTCCCCATCCCCTTAAACTGTGAATGCAAGGAATGCAGGGAAAAGGCAATATACCAGACTAAGTACTAAATGCAAACAACTTGACAATTGGGGCAAAGTGCAAAGTGACTTGACTTGGGACTCGACTTGGAAGAGTTCTTGTTGACTTTACATTTGACTTGGGACTTGGTGTCAATGACTTGGAACTTGACTTGGACTTGAAGGGGGATTTAGTCCAACCTCTGGGGATCACTTCATGCAATTGTCCAATCTATGCAACTGCCTTCTCTGATTTCACTGCACCCTGTAAGCAGGGATAGACAGATAGATAGATAGATAGATAGATAGATAGATAGATAGATAGATAAATAGATAGATAGATAGATAGATAGATAGATAGATAGATAGATAGATAGATAAATAGATAGATAGATAGATAGATCACATAGATGGATGGTCCTTTGCCTCTCTACCTGAACTGTCCTTGGCCCATACCTTTATTTTTGTGGGTTTTATTCCTATTTAAGCTGAAATCCAATTAATGAGTGCACGAAAATCGATCTTTGGGTTGGTAATGAGCATAGCTTCTAATGAACCTCTGAAGGAAGTAAAGTAAATAGGGATGTAGCTAACGAGGACCACCTATAGATACAAGCCATTGGTATGATTATGATTAGCATGAGCATTGGAGGACAGTGGGAGAAAAAACAAGGTTTTCCTGTATTACAATGAAGCTACGACTATAGTAGAGATACATGTAGTATCTATTGAGAAGGAATTCTCATATAAGGTAAATATTGAAATGCAAATTATATATTTGAGAACAACAAAATGTCCTGTTTCTATATACTTGTATATATTCTTCAATAAATATGTAAAAGTATAGTCAACCCAAAGCTAGTAATGCATGGCTGAAACAATTGACCACAGACATCTTATAAAGCTCTAGAACCCCAGTAGGTTCTGATTACCTGCTTAAGTAATTTTGATTCCACAGGCCGATTGAGAGACCATTGATGGAAGGGAAAGAGCAGGGTATTTCTCTGGGAAGGCTTTCAATTGATGCTCTTCAAGTGCAACCAACATCTATAATTTGAATGCCTTTTGGGTGCATTGAGTTGATTATGTTCTACATTTGAGCAATCAAATACTGGCATATATTATGTAAATTCAGTAATCAACAAACAATAAAATAAATAATCTGTACTACAACTTTACCTTCAGCTTTGCATGGTTGTACTGGCTCTTCTCATGTACTGCATTTGAATACTCTGATTTCACTGCAGACCTAAGCTTCTAACAAAGTGCATTAGAATTTGCAGCAAGTGAAATAGAGCTCACCCTATGGATTGACATCTAGCATTATCAGTCCTTTGCCTCCATAGCTGAAATCAGTCTTTGATGCAATTCTCCAAACTTTTTACTTTTTGGGTGCAGTGTGCACACAGAAATACTTTAGGCATAATTGTTTTACATTTTATAGCTTCTATCCTACAAATGGTTGTTCATGCCTTTACAGCCATATCAAGCTACCCACATGAAATTTCACGCCTACGGGACACCTCTGATCCCACCAGTTGGCCATTATTTAGGGGAACAGATGACTGAATAGAATAAAAATGTACTCCTTTAGCACCTTCTAAAATAGGTGGCACCTTTACCATCTGTTCCTACCCTCCTCCCTTTCTTCTGACACATTTATCCTAAATTTGAATAATAATTCCTATAGCTCAAAATACACCGACTACAAAAACTAAAAATGCTTTCAAGCCTTTCTATAAAAAAACAATACCTTGTTTTTATAGTAATCCAAAATATGATGATGTCAAATTATGAATTCAAAAACAAAATGGAAACAAGGAAAATGTTTAAATGATGGCCTATTTCTTACTGATTATTGGTTAGTTATCAGTTGTGCTTTTAAGGGTAAAACATAATATATATATTATATAGAACAAATAGCTAAAGAAACAATAAATGTACATATACCTACAGTCTAAATAAAAGACATATGACTTTATCCGAAATAGAATCAAAACATTAAAGAGAAACAAAACTCCCTAAATAAATAAATAATATAGGTATGGTAAAAGGCTCCCCAGAACACAGAATTGGCAACATGGCAGCAAAATTGTGACTATATTCAACCAAACATCGGAAACACGAGTGGTAAAATGGCAACCAACCAGGCCTCTAATAAAATTGAATTATGTGATACCCCCCAAAAAAGATAAAGAATAAAGAACGATTATTCATAAAAAAAAAGCAGGCAGTGATATGTAAGACAGACTAAGGGGGAAATACAGTAAAAAGAAAAACAGGAGGGTCTCGTAAGGCATGGAGCAGCCACCTGGTTGTCAATCCACCGCCTTAACAGGTGAGCAAGGCACCAGACCAATAAATGGCCAAGAAAGACCAGTCAAAGTCGTGGAGCAAGTTATGCAGTTACAAGTGTGGGCGGCTTCTGAGAACATCAATTCAAAAATCATATGTGAAAATCAATTGTGAGCTTTTCCTTGAGAAATTTATTGCCTGGTCCCCTCCATCAATGGTTTCTCGATGGCATTATATTGACTCCAGCAGGTAGGAAACCAGAATCCTAATGCTCTATAAGATCTCCAAAGTTGATTTGCTTTTTTCAAAGATACCATGTACACATCAATATTTTTCTTATACCTATTAGGAGTTACTTTGGTATCCCTACTTCAGTCTTAGCTCCATTGTAATACAGGGAAACCTTGTTTTCTACAACTGTCCTCCAATCTTCATGCAAATCATAATCATACCAATAGCTCGTATCTGTAGGTGGTCCTCGTTAGCTACATTCCTTTTTATATTACTTCCTTTAGAGGTTCGTTAGAAGCCTTGCTCGTTACCAGCCCAAGTAGAGACCGATAATCCTGCACTCATTAATTAGACCTTGACTCAAGTAGGCATCTTTGTCTCTGCCAATCCACTATGCAAATTGCCTTAAAATTGCATTATGGCATATTGATTCCTTAATAAGCTCTTTTTCACATATGAAAGCCTGGCAAGATCAGGTGAGGATGTTCCTGAGTGAAGTGTTAATCCATTAAAATGCAGATTTTTGCTTAGACTAATACAGTTTAAATTTGAGCTTACTAAATGTAAATGGTACACAAAATGTGTATTCAAAGCAATAAACTAGACCTAAACTCAACCACAAAAATTTAAATATCTTAATATTAATTATATTAAAAATCTTAAATATGGTAAAGAATTTTATCTGTTTGATAAATCCACAAAAAAACCTATTGATCCTGTAAACAATCTAGAAAGCTAATAAAATCACGTGCTTCTGCTATATTGTATTAGTTTTTACTGTTTATAGGTCTCTCCAGAGGACTACAGAGCACCCCTTGCCATAATGAGACGATAGGCTACAAAGATGGTCCACAGTCCCAACACACTTTCAGTCTCAAGGAAACTACATTTCTCCACCATGGATAGAGTTTGATAAGTAAGCATTGCCACCCTAGGACAAGGAGTGTGTAACACGCTCCTTCAATATAGATTATAAGCAGCCAAACCGATGCTCATTGACCAGGTGTGGTTTGCTGTTGTCACCATCAAGGTCCCATGTAAAAATGTTATGCAGCCATCACTAGAATACATGAATGTGGATATGTAGACTTGGATGCAAAACTAAAATTAAATGTCACCCAGTTAACGTTTATACCTGCAAGGACAGGCTTCATCCCTATTGTATTAGAAGAATAAAAAATATTTATATTTCTGCAGCTACCTACACTGGAACTGGCCACATTTGTTTCGAATTATTTGTAGAAGCATCAAAGGTCTATAAGACCCTCAATGTCCCTTACCACTAAGGCTCAGAGTACCCATGGTATGACAGCTCTGTACATCACAGGGGAGATTGGGAAATAATTGGCTACTTCTGGCCCCAATCCTCACTCTCCATCCTGATATCATTCATGGATTTTCTGGGCTCCCACAGGGCTTGGGTAACTCTAGAACACCTATGGAGTGGTCAGACAATTCCCGGTTTTACATCCACCCATAGTCCAAAGCTGGTAGAGTTTTCCTGCATCCCGATCCTTCCACACCATATCCTTAAGTCTTTTTTCGGACATGTGATCTAAAACTGAATGATTATCCGCTCTAGGGTACATAACAAATTTCTGTTTGCAAGGGTAGCCTTTTTTTTTTTTATTATTGTACGGTTCTTCCACCAGAGGAAAAAAAGCAACATGCGACCAAAAGCAACATGCTACTTTTAGGAACCATGCAACAACCCCACCAAAGGGTTTTTTTATTTGGTACAATGGGAGCGGTTAGGGGCGAGGTTGAGCATGCAGCATGTGAGTCTGAAAGAGGCCTTTAATTGGTAGAAGTGAAATGGTTAAGAAACCCTAATTCTCAAATATTAATTAAAATCTGGATAGCTTTAAGAAGCGTTAAACACCGAGACACAAAAAGAAAAAACAAAAAAAAAATCTCCTACCAGGTACCCAAGTATTTGTTTGCCTAAAAATGCATAAAACCAAATTGCAAGATCTCCCTGAACCTCAAAAAATTAAGGAACAAGCCATGTTGTTTATAATTTTGTGAAAGCACTTACTGACAATTGATCTTGGAATAAATCAGACTTTCACTTTGCAGTCAGCAAATATAATAATTTTTTCAACCTCGCGGAGAAGAGAGGAAATTGCTTTTTGTCTCTCTTTGGTTTTGACACAAATATAAGATCTGAGCCGTCTTTTATTCCTACAAACTCTATAATAATTTAATTTTGTTGGTAGAACAGAACAATTCACCAAAGCTCTGACAGAAGTAAAATTGGTGACAATGTCTGTTCTCCAGTACTTCCAAAGTGCTACAAATTGAAATTTGATGTGCACATCAGAGCAGACTCAAGCACTTGTCTGCTAGCTAAAAATCATGATCAAACATCTCTTAGATGTTCTTGGATAGCTAATATTAGGTTGCATTGTATTTGTTTGTAAAGATTACCGTGTTTGATCTCCATCTTTCTTTGGATTGTTAACTTTTAATTAGTCTCCTCCAACTGTTCAATCCACACGATACCAAAGTTACTATTTCAAGAAAAGGATAAACAAAAAATAAGTACACTGCAGGTTTGTGATAGAACATTATTCATCAAGATGTTGATGATGTTTTGGTGCGGCGGTCCAGATGCAGGTGGTCAAATATATTTATGCTTAGTGAGATTCAAAGGGAGACGTGGTTTATAAAAAAACAAAAAGACAACTTTTATGACTTTCTTACAATGAACAGAACTGACAAGAATCACACTGATGAAAGCTATTCTCTCTGGCCTTGGTGGAATTTACATATTTAACTATGCTTTCTAGAAAGACAAAGCATTGTCATGTCATGATTGATTCTCATTGATATTCTGTACAATGCTCATATAAAAGGAAAAGCAGCGAATCTGATAATACACTTGGGCAAGCATAAAGCCTATGGACCAAGTACCGGGACTGTGCACATCTGTGTGTTTTGCTTCAGTGTAACAAATAAGGTTTAGTGCGGGAGTAGAATAAAAGATAAACTTGTGATATTCTGTACATATGGCCATTCTACATACAGCATGGTAATCGAAATACAATTTAATTTCCTAATTTTTAGTGATAAACACTATGACTGCATAAACATAATGGATTCACATCAAACTGGATCCAGTTATGGATATTGTAAACAAAGCTAAACTCAATATGAAGGAAACACTGTGTTTGGGTCACTGCAGTTTCGGCGAATGTACAATACCGCAATTTATTGGGGACAAATCTTATGTTTCGGCAAGCTACTATCAAATAAAAGGCATGAGGGGCAGTGCACCTAAATTCAAATTGAAGAAGTTTAATATTTAAAATATTATTACACAGTATTTATATAGCGCCACCATATTACACAGTGTTTTACAAAGTCCATAGTCGTGTCACTAACTGTTCTTCAAAGGAGCTCACAATCTAATGTCCCTACCATAGTCATATGTCATTATTGTGGTCTAAGATCAATTTAGGGGGAATCCAAGTAACCTAACTACATGTTTTTTGGATGTGGGAGAAAACCGGAGTACCCAGAGGAAACCCACGCAGAGAGAGGGAGAACCTGCAAACTCCATGAGAGTCCTGGCTGAGATTTGAACCTGGGACCTAGCGCTGTAAAGGCTGGAGTGCTAACCCCTGAGCCACCTTGCTGCCCATCTACATAAGACTAGATTTCTAAGTATGCAGCTTGGATGGCTAAGAAAAAGGGGTGAGGCAGGGAGTATTTGCCCCTTTCTTCCTGTCAATACCGGGACACTTGCCTTTTGTTTAACTGGGAAGGGGTGAAAGTAAAAAGGTAAAGAACAGGGCCTCTTCTCTACAACCTGTCCCCCAAATGGTTCTGATGGTGGTGGAGGAGGCTTATGGGGATATCTACATGCCACATAAATAGGTGGGGCTCCAGATTTCAATGGGGACACAATGTGCCACTGACCGCTTCTGTTACAGATACTAAAGTAAAATGAACATGGGGATGCCTTACAGTTTTTATGCAACACCAGCCGGGAATCTGTCATTTATCCTTGTACGTTTGTCACGTTCACATCGTTGGTCATTCTTCATTGTGATTGAAGCTGAATTTACATTGCTGGATGGTGTGATTGATGTGGTTTTACTTCTGGGAACATAAATAAAGGTTTATTTTCAACACAATACATAAACTTTAATGGGTCAGTGAAAATGCCAGTCCACAGAATGCATCCGTTCTCCCAGGGCAGTGAATCATGTGTATGTCCTCTGCTGACTAAACCAATTTCATATAAATCCTGAATTGTACTGGACTGGAAATTAAACCGCACATTTTGTAAAGTAGTATTAGCAGTAGTGTATCAAAGGCCCTGATTCATTAAATCTCTCTAAGACGACAAGATAGACTTCCACAGGAGAACCTGGATGATCCAAAAAACCTGAAATGGATTTGGTCCAGGACTGAAAACATTTGCCAAATAATAGCAAATTATTTTTAAGAAATAAATTCAAAGTTTGTTGGATCACCAAGGTTCATCCACGATAGTCTATCTTCTCGGGGCTTGGAGAGCTTGAATAAATCAGGGCCAACGTGTTCTTACAAAAACCACTGGAGTTGCTTTTTAATCATCCACCAATCAGCATTACACTTATTCTGAAAGTGTAAACCTGATTGGTTGTTGTAGAGAAACCTTAAGTGTATGAAAAGTTGGAGCTTTTATTTCTTTCTAGTGACCCTCCAAAGCTGAGACACAAACAGCAACCAACTCTTAACCTTTACCTACATGTTACAGCAATGTTTATTACACTTTTTAACATGGGGGAACCCTTGAAATATATTCAGTCTTCAGGGAACCCCTGCTATAATTAACCCAACCACAGTTTACAGTATATTATTAGTTGTGGTTAATAGGAAGAATGCCTCTTACATTGCTGGCTAATGGGAAGATTGCCACTCTACAGCAAAAAGGATCACTGATGTCACTTAAACTGATCTGAGAGTCACAAAGTGCTCAAGGAACCCCTAGCAAAGTCTGCGGGAACCTTAGGGTTCTACAGAACTCTGGTTGAGAAACACTGTGTTATTGCATATTTTTTGTGCTGTATGGATGAACTTTAAAACTGACAATATATACTGTATATATTGTACTCTCTCTGGCTGACAGCAACCAATATGGCGCCTTTGGCCAACAAGCAACATTATGAAATCCATTTAGATGTTCACCCTGAAGAAAAGGCAGGGTCACTTTAATGACAAAAGCCTAAGCTAAAAATAATTCACTTAATGATCATAATTAATGTCTGCAGTCAGTTCAGTTTATTTTTTTCTCATGTTTCTGCAAGAAAATATAATTTGTTAAAGGGAGTAAATCCCCCTGAGACAACTTAATAGCCTTACCCAGCCTTGCGTTTGCTATGAGATTGTAATATTAATAAACTATTGACCAGCAACAGATGAAATAATGTATGTTCCCGTGTTATGACTTCAGAGGGTCAACTTAATGCGCTACGCACTTTTAGATGCAATGTATAAAATATTCTACTTTTACTTGGAAAATTATTAGTTGCCTTAATTAATCCAATAAAACTTGCTTTGTAGCTAAAGTGGAGAGCATTTTATGGAAATAAATGCCGTGATTTCATTTTGATTTGACATGCTTGTTTAGCGAGATGTCAGCAATAAAATAACCAAGCCATGACTTTATCATAAGGGAAAAAGCAAATGCAACATAGAAACTGCTAATGTTTAAAATAATGTGATCTGGAGGTACAATGATAACCCACAGAATGCAAATACTGAGGTTTAAAGGGACCTTTGAGTGGTTATAGGACATTTCACACAGGCGGTTGCACACGTGTCAACTGCTGATCAACGCTTCCTATGCACAATGAAAGCCTGACTAAAGCCAAAATGGATCAAGGCAATAATTCTCAAGGCAATCATATTGATTAGAGTAAATTATAAATATTACTGAACTTTTCAAATTTAGAAACCCAGTTTTTGTGTCTTTTAGTTTCAGAGGTCTCACAGTTGGTCACCTCCTAATTCCTGTAGCTACAGCCCCTGCCTATTCATTTAGGTTTCTAATGTACATCTTTTTAATATTGACATTGCAATTAAAAAATTATATAAAAACCTTATATATGCTATATATACAAAAAAGGAAAATAAATATTAGGCTTCAAGACAAAACAAGACAAGACAAAAGACAAAACTTATTTTCCAAAAACTTCTATCTAAACAAAACCATGCAAGGCTGTGAGGAACAAACCCTTCTCTGTTAATGTAACCCTTTTTAGAAAATCAATTGGGATTTCAAAATCTATGAAGTGTATAAAGTGTAGACTAAGAAAGCCACTCACCCTGAGAGGGGAAATACAGTAAAGGAAGACCTAATGTTCCTCCATGCCCTTATCTAGGGCTCCTCTGACATTGCCGCACTCTCCAGACCATAAATATAATTTACCACCTCCTCAGCAGAAGGGATTTTTTACGAAGGGATAATAAAACACATTCCATGTGTAGTATCTGAGTCCTGCACTAACTACAAAAAGTGTTTTAGAATTGAAGTCCTAGTGAGTCTCAGCACTTGCCATAACCACTCATATAATTCATGCGACCAAGTTAGGGAGTTCCTAGAACCATTCCCACCCTTCTGTAAATGTCTACATTGAAGGGGCTCTATAACAGAAAGTGATTCATGGTCTCTTCTATTCCACTACATTCCAGTCTCAAGCATTCAGAGTCAGTTGGAGAATGGTGCTGCCTGATCCTGGAAAGCCAACATGGCAATCCTTTCTTTTAATAATCGCAACCCCTCCCTAAGGCCAATGACCCATCCAATAAGGAGGGAAAATTCTGCAGAGTTTTTAAAGTCCTCTGCTGTAATCTATCATTGCCTTAGTGCTTTCAGACCTAGGATAACATGGTTTCTGTTGTAATAAAGAAATATTGGCAGTACATGCAAAGATGAGAGGAATAGAGTTTCAGTGCAGTGTGCAAAAACCTTTGGCTTGTAACATTGTTGTTATGTCCACCAATTATATACATTGTTTTTTTTTATGTATCAACCTGATTGCTGTAAGAATTTGCTTTTTGGACAAAGTTGGACTTTAACATAGAAACAGCCACTCCCATTTGTTTCAATGATAAGAGCATATAGATTGGTGGTTGGCAGATATTCAAGTATCCTATATTGGCACGTGCAACAGCCCATGTGATTTACCCACATGGGTGTCAATCAGTAAGTTTTTAGGCTTACCCTGCATTTTTTTTATTCATTATTAGACCTTGCAGAATGGAGGAATAGACAATTTATCGACTATGCCGAGTGTCCTAATGTACTCAACTACCCAACTGTGCAATGCATAGTAGCATTTAGATGAAAATATCAGTATGGTAGTTTTTGAAAAAAGATTTAGTTATTTTTGGCTTAATATTTTCATACATTTATTCTCTTACAGATAAGGTTGCATTGGAAGAAAGATAAAGCTCCATTGCCTATTTTCTGGGCAATGAAGTGGGCAAAGATTTTTACTGTTCATTGGGTTGTTCCAACTAGAGAACTGGCATATGTTTCTTATGTTTCTCAGTCTAGTACAACTGAGACATTTTTTGCGTATGAAATACTAATAAACATATTTAACCACACAACTTTATACCAGGTGTGATAGGACATATTGATCCAGCTAGATAGGTAGATATTGAATGACTTCACAGGTGCCATTAATGAAGCATGAAGAGCCATCTGAACAGGATGAATGTTATTTTTCCAGGGTGAATGCGAAGTTCAAATGTTATCAGCGCCTCAAAGCTGAAGAGCTGTAATTAGGAACTCAGACATAATTGTATTTGATTGAAGTAGAAAATCTTTGATGTGTTGAAGCAGTTCAGAAAAAAAATTGCCTTTCAAATGTGAAATGGGATGAACTAATGATGGCAGTGGGCTATAAATTAAATGAGATCAGCTCAATAGGAAATGGGGTGCAAAGTGCTTATCAGCTCCTAATAATGACATCACACACATACACAATGAATGTGACCAGCTAGGGAAACCCATTGTATAACTTATAGGGAGCGTTATTCATTAGGCAAATAATTAGCCATTTCTGCTGACACATATCAACTGGATAAAGAGTGTGGACACCAACCTTGCATTCATGAGCCATTCAGGACAAAAAAAGAATTATATGCATTTTGAGTTCAGGAAAAATCGAATCTATTTGGTAGTCGTAAAGCAATAGAATATGAAGGGTAACAGAGAAACATTTGTATAGGATGTGTGCTGTTGTACACTTGGAGTAATATTGGGTTTGGATTGCCTTGGCATTTACAAATTAGTTGGACTTCATGCAAGTATTTTTAATAAATGTATAAAAAGAAAAATATGGCATCCCTAAATTTGTATAATGTTTTAGGATGCAAGATGACCAAAGAGTAACAGAAACATGATATGTGATCCTCCACAAGGTATATAAAATAAATATTAAAAAATTAAAAGCCCTTACCCCAGCTTCATGCACATATTTAAAAATCACCCTCCTTTATGCATGCATATAAATGACAACTGCATAATGCATACACACATGCACACAGTAATGATGAACTGTAAAGTTAATATTGGGTATTGACAACAGAATAAATGACGTATAAAATGAATAAAATGACATTAACATGCTAGGTTATAATGAAGTGTCACTCATGCAAAATGCTGATGTGCATTTTGTCTAAGGGTTTAATAATTATTCCATGAGTGGCTATTAGGTTACTGACAGGTTATTAAAGCAGACCTATTATTACATTTTTACATTATATAAAAGGGTCTATTTTTTCAACTAGAAGAGTAGGACCCCTCCCCTCACATCTTTACTGTTTCAGCATACATATGTGATATAGATTACATATCCCAGGTGGCTTTGGGATGCTTCAATGGGCTGCTCTGAGATAGGGAATGCGCAGAAAGGGCTTTCTCCGCATTGTAAAAGAAAAAGTGCCAAACTCATGCATGCGTAATAAGACTGGCAGTTTTTTTTAGGAGGAAGGGTCACCCGATCTCGTGCCCGCATCAGAAGCAGGAAGAAGACAGATAAAGACGGTGGCGTCCCCTGTAAAATTATGTATTATTTACCTATAAAATAAATGTACACAATATATAGGTATAAGAGAGTTTCCCTTCCCACTTTCTTATATTTATGAAAGTGTATGTATTAGCCACCCCTATTGAATTTGACATATATAAAAAAGTGAAAAGAAAAGGGCTTCAAGGCTAATTTTAGATCATTTGTATTTCGTCTATATTGATTATACCAAATGCACCCTAATACCAAAGACCATATTACTAACTTAATTTTCTCTTCAACTAATTCAGTATATACGTTTGTAACATACCCCTGAGGAAGCCCTTTTTTGGCGTCGGGTAACAATACGTTTTTGTGCTTATTCACAATATAGGATACGCAATCTTCTTAGAATAGAATATATATGTTTAGTTTAGCTATCTCAACCCCATGATCATACAATGGGCGATGGCTTTATATATACCAATGTACTGATCTATGAATAAGCATTCTAATTATTCTTTTTTGAAATACAAATGATCAAAAATTAGCCTTAAATTCCCCCTTCTTTCTTTTCACATTTTTATATATATAGAAAATAAATGTTTTTTTTACACTAAACCTTTTATGAAACCTCTAAATATTATATGTGTTATTCTGAAAACTGATAAAATGGAGAAAAAGGTTGTGAAAAAGCTGCGTTAGTTTAATATTTTCAATTTTTGGGTTGTCATTCTTTATTGCCTACAAAATAGGGAAGGAGATGTAAAAATAGTTCCTATCTCCAAAAGTTGGGGGATATATATGTGTCATTCTATAGATGACATATAATGTGATCAATAATGGGTGTGTGAGCTAACTATTGGTAATATATATATATATATATATATATGTATATATAAATATATAATATATATTCATAAGTGAAATCTGCTGATCAGATCAATATAAGGTCCCTAAATAGGTCCATTGTTATGGTGAACTCAGGATTGTAGAGATCCGACCGTCATATATACACAAAAATAAGGGACATCCTGCATTTTAATGTCATTACTTGATTAATAAATCCTCCTCTTAAATTGCAACCTGAATGTTAGAAATAAACGAAAACAAAATGATTGTGTTATTGTAATGTATATTGTAATTGTTTTTAATAGTGTCCATTTGTTGTCTTGCATTCCCCAATTCTTCCTCAAAATATCAATTGATTTGTTTGAATTGGTTGATTTTAATCAATTTAAAATAAATAAATATATGAATTGATATAAAATTTAAATATAAAGTGAAACCACATTTTTTGAAAAGCTCTTTGTCTAATGGAACATTCTATATTCTGTGAACAAGCTGCTTATTTTACAGCTGTTATAGGGAAAGGGCCGTGCTTTTGTCTTCTGCTCAGGTGTTTACAGACCTTGGGATTGAACATCTGTTATAGTGCGAAACACCTCGCAGAAGGTCCCCCACAGCCTTCATTGTCACATTATGCAGTGTGCGAGGTGACAAGACAAGCCAGACGCAAGCTGAAGTAAAGCTGAAATAAAGCTGACCTGTGTCATTAGTTGACTGGGCCGTACACAACATATGCAATCTGGCGACATTCTAATTTACTGATACCATCTAGGAAAATGGAAACACAGTGTGATCAGCAAGCAAATGATTTGCAATGGAAGCAAACAATAGACAACAATTTTATCCTGCTGCCAAAGTGATGTTTATCAGCTATGTATAACTGCATAACATCATAATAACAGCAATAATACAATATATATATATATATTAGCAGATTTGCAATTACTCATTTACCAACCAAATGGCTGAGAATTGGAAAGAAAAAAACACACTTAGTCAGAAATACATTACAGTGTTTCTGTTGTTAAATCCCAACTAAAATGTTATTTTTAAATCTTCTGATTAAATTGTATAGCAGTATAGCAGCAATATAGCACAGGGGGGGCTGATTTTTCCTGGGTAACCTTTAGGTAGGCTTGGTCCATCTTTGGTTTAGGGGTGTAAATTGTTTAACTTAAAGCGTACCTAAACTCAGAAATTTCACTTTACATAAAAGGTTAGACAACCCTTTTATGTAGGATAAATATATCTGTTTGTTTGTTTTTTAAGTGCAACACCCTTTTTTAAAAAAAAAAAAAAGTGCAGCACCGCTTCCTAATTCTCCATCGGCTAGGCAATCATGAAAGAATGGGAGAGCAAAGCCAGCCTGGATACCTACGTCACTCATCCAGGGAGGCTCTTGGGTGCTCCTTCTGGGCATGCCCGAGATGCTCAAAAAAGGAGCCTTTTCGTGAGAAGAGAAAAATGTTGCTGATCTCACGCATGCCCAGTGAGATTGGCAAGTTTTTTCCAACCTACGTCACCCGATCTTGCACCTGGGTTGGGTGACGTAGGAAGAAGAACCCCGGAAGAAGAGCCAAAGATGGCAGCACCTGGGGCGTCGGGACGACCTGGTACCCGATGGAAGAAACCTCAGGACCAGTCGACTGCACTGCGGGATTGAAGGTAAGTGGATTTTTTTGGTTTTAGGCATTTTTGAGTTTAGTTTTTCTTTAAGTTATAGTAAAGGGTAAGAGGTGCAACTCCCAATATGTAAGACTTCTGTGATCCGCATCCGCATCCCATCTGCATCAAGAACAGATTGAAGGTCTCAGTAGCCAGCCATTGGCTGTACCCTGATATTTGTTAACAATCTCTCTCTAATGAAGTGGGGTTCCATCACTGTGATAGTCCTCATAACAAGCACACATGGGCTCCTGTCAACTAACTTACATCCAATGGGCCTCATTGCTCATCTTCTTTAGCATAGAGAGTGCCTTGGACTCGGATAGGCTTCTTGTTTCCTTTCTCAGCAGTCAAAAATCTAGGCTTGCAGCTAAACCAGGCCAAGGGCCCAAGTCAGTTCTGTCCCTTTAGTTAAATATGTAATACTCCATGATGGGAACCCCTCAAATATATTTTATTCTCTGCATATCTATCCACTTTTGAATATCCATCAATGGGCACCAAATCTAGCAATCAAATACACAGGGCTTGATTTAATAAAGCTCTCCAAGACATGAGGGGAACCTGGGTGATCCAGCAAATCTGCAATGGATATAGTACAGGATTGAAAACATTTGCCAAATAATACAAAATTAATTTTGGAAATCTATTGAAGGTTTTCTGGGTTCCGCCATGATTTTATTTTCTGCCTAGTAATAGGAGACTTCCAACCAAACGATCCCAGGGGCAAACCAGAGCCCAGAACATTCTAGTAAGTTCTGGACCTATGTCCACCCTCCTCCTAAAGGCACATATCACTAAAGGGTGCCACAAAAACAAAAGGTATTTTGATATCTTATAGTATGTTTTTTTTTCCAAAGCAGCTGTGGCTAAAGTAGAAAAGCCTGTTGACTGCTGGTTTGCTGCAGAGAAGAACCCTGTGTACCCAGACTGGCATAGACACACAACCTGGGGGTGCCTTGTCATCAACCTATCACCACATTAGACCCTCCCCTCCTGTTTCTACTGTCATGACGGTACAGACTGAAGGTAAAACCTGCAGCCTCTTGAAATACTTGCATCACATATCCCAGATGCTGTGTGTCACAAATGGCCGCAGGACCAGGGGCTCTGTGTCCCTTCAGCATCACCCACCTTGCACTCCTCTGCTGCCAGCACCAGCTCTGCTTGGGGATCACCTCCCCGGCTCACTTCCTGGTCCAGGTCATGTGACTCCCAGTCAGCTGCTCCATTACCTCAGAGAACTAGAGTGTTCTGCAGACTCTCTCCCCCTGCTGGTGGAGTTGTGAACTCCACCAACCTCTTGTCTCCAACAACCCTTCCGGTGGTAGGATAGGATGCCAGCAGGTCACATAGCTCCTATCCATCACCTGACTTTCCCTTTAAAAGGAAGTGACTGGCAACAGGAAGTTGCCTGAACAGGGATTTTCTTTGGCTCTGCTCCCAGGTTTTTGTTGTTCCAGTAAATGTCTCCTGTTCGTGATTTGTCTATTTGTCTAGAGGCGTTGTTTTGGATTTATCATGATAGATCCATGAACGACCAATGGTGAAAAACCCTGGATTGAGCTTTGACTATCCCTGATCACCAGCCGTCTCTCATTCTGGCACCAAGCTTTGTTCCTGCCTGTCAGCAGTCACGTGCCTCTGCAATGCACGGGGGCCGCAACCTGGCAGTTGCCTGCAGCATAACATCCTCACCTCTAGAGGCTCTGGTGAAGACCGGGCAGCTGCTTGGACTCTGCGCCCTGTGCAAGTCTCTGCCAATTGAGCAAGTCACGCAGGTGGTCCACTATCCTGCCCTGCATCACCGTGACACTATGAACTGCTTCTTCTGCACGTCCCAAAATTGGAAATGTGTCATCAAGGGCTTTATTTGTTATAAAAATAAATGTTCAATCTCATGGATGTTCAGTGAGATCAGCCCGTTTTTTAACATTTTCAGAAAGACAAGCCACCCAATCTTTTGCCCATGCAGTGCATGTTCGGGTGACGTGACAAAGAACTTGGAAGAAAGTAGAAAGGAGATTGCGGTGCTGGAGGAACAGTGAGAGCTGGAAACAAAGAGGGAATACAAGCTGTGCGGGACTCACTTGACTTGATCTGTTAGTCATCACTAAAGGTAGGTGAATTTTTTTTTTTTACAAAAGTTCAGCTTTAACCTCCCTAGAGGTAACCCAGGGTGTGACTCGGGGTAGAAAAAAGTTGCTAAAGTGGTAACCCCGAGTCACACTCGGGGTATGTAAACCTATGGAGGTAATAGTAAATAGAGCGCTTACCTGATCCGCCAGCGTCCCGCGCCGTCCAGTGCCGCAATCTAAGTCTTCTTTCTTCTTCCTGCTTCTGCATCGGATGAGTCACCGGGGAGTTCCCGGTGACGTCGGTGCGTGTGTACGTTGCTGGCAGGGCGGGAAATTCAAAATCCATTCGTATTGCATTCAATACAAAATAACTGTATTTAATGCAATACATTGGATTTTTATGTGTAAAAGCAGTACATTGTTTTCAAGAACATTTATTTTTCAGTATATATAATAGTATGAGTATAATATGTGTTTTTTTTTTTTAAATATATAGATTTTTTTAATTTATTCAATTTATTGTTTTTACATGATTTTGTGTTTCAAACTTTATTATACTCATACTATTATATTATACTGTAAAATAAATTTTCATGAAAAACAATGTACCGCTTTTAGACATATAAAACCGGAAAGAAATGAACCGCTAGGGAGGTTAAAGACCATCCAACCACTGCCACAGGGATGAGTGAAAGCATCTGTCCATGTTCCTTTTAGCAACCATCCTAGTTCTTTTGTTGACTTTCTGCCTTAAGCCACACACGTGGGATGATTCTCGCTCGATACAAACAATTGGGCTTGTCTTGGGGGAGAACTTGCCATGTATACAGCAGCCGCCCATCGTTGTTTATGGATCCATCCTGATGGATCCATGAACGACCAATGGTGAAAAAGCCAATGGAGAAGAACTCATCACAGAGGAGAACGGTGCCGTGTGTACAGTGCTCGTTCGTTTATTTATCACTTTATCACTTTTTAAATTAAATGTGTGTACACTACCCTAGAAGCATGGAGGATCTAATTATCTACAATAAGGAACTTCCTTATAGCTTTACCCAAAGAGGCCTCCATCATTAAACTACTCAGCAGCTTTTATATTTTACCGTCCTCCATCTTGTCTGTACAATACGACGTACAAAGTGATTTGGCATCCCCAAGGTTAGGCCTCCTGTCATCCATTGCACCTCATTAACAATTATGTTTTCCTCAGACGGGGAAGCCAGTCATGGCCCCATGCTGTGACGAGAATGAGGGACGCAGATTTGAGAAGAAATAAGAGAGAAATTTCAGGCCACATTTATTTTACAGGTGTAGTCTGCCAAACACTTCACAAAATGTAATTTTCCTAATAAGTCTCCCAGGAGATAAATGTCTGATTTGTCTGTGTGAAGTGTGAGTTAACTAGTCTGTGCTGAGAAAAAAGAAGAGATATTGGGTTCCATGCTACCAACATGCTGTTTGCAACCTAACTGCACATTTTGTTGTAATAAATGACTCTTTTAATTATTATTGTTCAATGTCATATAATGTCATTTAAATACTGAATAACTAACTACAGGCAATGCTGTTTGATATATGGTATACCATTTGATACATGACATCACAGAATACATTTACAATCTAATGTAATATACCATAATGTAATATTATAATACTATTGGCATTATATAATATCACATAAATGAGGCAATAAATCAAAATACAGCTTCTTTAGTAAGCAAGTTTAAACCTCCTTGTTATTTATATCTGTATGAACAAAACATTTCATGACCCCTCCCATTAACCCATTGGGGCTGGTTTATCAAAGCTAGATAAAGATAGACTTTCATGGGAGAATCTAGGTGATTCAGTGAGCCTAGAATAGACCTGGCTCATAGTAGCAAATATTTTCATTCTAGGTTTGCTGGATCATCCAGGTTCTCCCATGACAGCCTATCTCAGGGGTCCCCAACCCACTAGTGGGCCACAGGTGTCTGACAGGTGGGCCGCGAGAGCAAGGAGACCAGCAGTGGTCTGTGGCTCTGGCCAGTGCACCCCCAGCAGAGACAGGAGAAGGAACCCGTTTGGGGGGGGTGCACCGGCCAGAGCTGCAGACCACGTCTCCTGTACAGATAGCAGGCTCAGGGAGGTGGGCGGGTTGTGTCCCTGCAAAAGGTTGGGGACCACTGGCCTATCTTCTCCAGTCTTGGAGAGGCAGATACTTGACCACCCCAGCCCCTGCGCCGGTTTCTTTTGAACCAGTATTTCATCATTTTAGTGGGTGGTAGCAGGCGGTATTGATCTGGTCATGACTCCCTTTAATTCATTCCCTATTGCTGGTCACAGATGAGGAGCTAACTGTTATTGGGTGTTAGGAAGCAAGAACCGCACCCCAAACTCACCTTCAAAATGAAGCAGCCCTAAAATTATTTTTTTTTATTTTCTGTTCAGTAACAATGGACACATCAGCATTTGATATTCCCTTAAACATTCATTTGTGGGAATATTCCAGATCCATATGTTTCAATTACAGCAATTGATTCCCACCCGGGAATGCTTGAGGGAATGTCAGATTCCCTGTTTTATAAATAGAACCCATAGAAGCTAATTTATCATAGAGAATAGATATTGCTAAGAACTCCATAGTGTGCATCACTGCACTATGCATAGCCTGTCCTATAAAAAGTCCCATAAACGTCTGGGTTGCAGTATGTGGCCTTATAGAGTTTTTTGTGCTTAGTAGAGCAAAGATGGCAAAGGAATTAGGGAACTGGGAATATTATCTTGATATTGGCCATTTGTACCTCTTAGAACTGTTAATTGCCCTAATTATGCTTTGAAAGCAAAAAAAGTACAAACCAAATTAATTTATTATATATAAATATATATATATATAAAACCCCTCAAAGTGACTCTGACTTGAAAGGCTTCATGTAAAAAAAATGTTTATACTTACCTGTCTTCTTGGCCTTTATTTTCCTGAAGAGCAAGGCTTACAGAGAAATAATCTTCATACAAAATTTCTAGATTTGTCAGATGTCTGGTCCCCTGCTGAGCACTGACATTTGGTACATTGGCTCCTACAATAGTGGTCCTGTAATGATGGAGTGCCAACCTTTCCAGTCATTTCTTTTCCAAACACAGAGCTCAGAAGTGGAACAGTCATCTACTACTCCTAGAAGCAGGGGTGGACATAGGGAGGTGCAAAGTGTGCCACTGCATGGGGGCCCCAGACCCTTCTTAGCCAACAGGATCCCCAAGCCAATTGACCAGGGGGTCAACTTAAGTAAGTTTTGCACAGTGGATGCAGAAACGATTCATTATTTTCTTTACAGGAAGCCCTTAGGGCCTGATTTATTAAAGCTCTCCAAGGCTGGAGAGGATACATTTTCATCAGTGAAGCTGGGTGATCTAGCAAACCTGGAATGGATTTCTACAAAGTCGTTTTCTATTTGATAGCGAATGTTTTAAATCGTGGACCAGATCCATTCCAGGTTTTCTGGGTCACCCAGCTTCACTGATGAGAGTGTATATTCTACAGCCTTTGGAGAACTTTACTAAATCATGCCCTTAGTTTCAAGTTTATTCTGTCCCTCACGGGTGGGTGCTCAGTCCAGCAGAGTCTCCTTTGGTGCAGCATGACGATGACACTAAAACAGATCAGTTTAACCATTTCAGGTACTTGGTAATATCGGGGTGGTAAATCTTTTGGAACATCGGAACACTTTTTGATTCCACATTGAAGTTCTGGATACATAGCAGCCTCCTAAAGATTGATTCTATCAAAAAATGATTCTATCAAAAAATGTTTTCAAATGACATTTTGGCGTCCTTCATAGCTGCCTTTGCGTGGAAACATTCAGTAGATACCAAAAGCACTAAAATGAGCTAATTAACTATCTGCAAAGCGACTCTATAAAAGCACAATAAAATTCAGATCTCATTTGTTCCAGTTCAGTTTTTTCTTTGCCATAAAACCGAAAATAAAAAAATGGAATTCTGTGTCCACGTTGAAGTATAAATGTCACACAGGTGTCAGTGTTTCTCAGGCTCTGCACAAATCTTCTTTGTTTACAGTTTTTTTTACCTGTTGATTTTATATCCTTTTAATTGAGTATAACGCAAGGAAAGCACGGAGAAAGCCAAGTGCAAGGCCACAATCCTTAGTGCAGTAATGAGATTGGCAGGAAGACTGACGGAACATGTCCATGTCAATTTGAATAGCAGCCAAATGTGATGCTTGATAACAGCATATTTAAGTATTTGGTCCAGTGAGAAATTGTATTCATACAGAGAGAGTTATGGAGATAAGAATTTAAATATCTGAATGCAGCATGCATCCAACTGAGAGGAATGCTAATCCTCTTTTAAGATGGTAATTTAGCGGTCAGTCAACCGCTATGCAAAAAAACAAGAATTCCATTGATTTACAATGTAGAAAAGCAACCTCAGCCTATGAAATGTTATGGAACTATGGAAGTCCTGCTATGGAACTATGGAAGTCCTGGCAGGTATAGTTCATGCCAGGGATACTGGGGTCATTTTATTATGCCTATAAGAATAATGATCTGTAATATATATATATATATATATATATATAAATATATATATGTGTGTGTGTGTGTATATATTAAGAAAGTTGAGCTTCAAATGCACTCACTGCAGGTAGGTATTCAAGCTTCTTTTTAACATCAGGGCGCTCTGACCACTTTTATTCACGGAAACATCAACAAAATACAATCTTCAGGGTTTTCCTTAGCAGGGGATTTCAGTAATCACAGCTCTCTATTGGTCTCATAGACCTCAGTTTTGGAACACCTTCTAGCTAAGCACATTCTGTTCACCTGAGCCACCTGTCCTCAGGCTGAAACTCCCCCTAGTCTAAAAGACCTGGTCCTTTTATTATCATTGGCCAGGTACTCAAGAGTCATCCTCAATTTCAGGCCTGGAAGTGTGATAGCGTGCCCGGCCCACCCATTATTTCCCAGACACTCCGGGCCTGGATCCCAAATAAAGGGCTGCAAATCTGCCACAACGCTAATAATAACTCATAGCCCTATCCAGGTGTTTTTTCTTTTGGTTCAGCCAATCCTAAGTACCCATGTGCAGGCAAACTACCTAATTGGCTCTTAAAGCTAAAACAAATAATACATATCTGGGAAGGTTCCATCATGACAGCTAGAATGTCATTATAGAATTATCTACCAAGAGTGATATACATGGATGAAAGTCTATTTCAGAAAAAAAAACTAAGGTGTTAAAAAAACAGGGTTGAATTTATCCTAAAAATGTCCAATGGTTTGCAAAAAAATGTTCCTGTTTGTACATCTGGACATTTTTAGGATTTTTTGGTACAGAGTGTTATGCTTTAAGATCATGGCAGTTATAAAACAGAACAACAATCTGTACAGAATATTTTGGGTTATACTGTATATAGAGGACATTGGTATACAACAACAATATCAACATTCTCCTTTGAAAGTGGATATTTTTTGAATAATTATTGGCTGATAATATACCATACTGGTTTTATTTTAAAGTGTGGTCTATTGTCTAGCCCCATTGAGAGGACAGAGCATAGGACTCCTAGGTAGAAACCTCATTTGTGCTATTACTATTTTTTTTTGTTAATTTATGCCCATCTTAAGGCATACATTACCCCCTCCTATAATCCATTTAGCGAGTTTACTTTCATTTTTTACCTTGCAATATTTACCTTAATTCATTTTCCAGGTCCCTTGCTGGTGGAATGCCTAAGAGTTGGGGGTGGCCTTACACTGACTCCTATAAGGACCGGACACTGGGCAACCATTAGGAAACATCCACATAATGTAGAAATAATGGGACTAGATGAACTGAATCCTTAGATCAGTAAAATAGCCCCTGTTAATGTATTTATGTGCATTTATGCTGTTTGCCTGAGGTCAGCTTCAACCTGGAGATCTCCTTTGGATCCATTAAAAAAAAAACCACACACTCATGGCAGTTATAAAACAGAACAACAATCTGTACAGAATATTTTGGGTTATACTGTATATAGAGGACATTGGTATACAACAACAATATCAACATTCTCCTTTGAAAGTGGATATTTTTTGAATAATTATTGGCTGATAATATACCATACTGGTTTTATTTTAAAGTGTGGTCTATTGTCTAGCCCCATTGAGAGGACAGAGCATAGGACTCCTAGGTAGAAACCTCATTTGTGCTATTACTATTTTTTTTTGTTAATTTATGCCCATCTTAAGGCATACATTACCCCCTCCTATAATCCATTTAGCGAGTTTACTTTCATTTTTTACCTTGCAATATTTACCTTAATTCATTTTCCAGGTCCCTTGCTGGTGAAATGCCTAAGAGTTGGGGGTGGCCTTACACTGACTCCTATAAGGACCGGACACTGGGCAACCATTAGGAAACATCCACATAATGTACAAATAATGGGACTAGATGAACTGAATCCTTAGATCAGTAAAATAGCCCCTGTTAATGTATTTATGTGCATTTATGCTGTTTGCCTGAGGTCAGCTTCAACCTGGAGATCTCCTTTGGATCCATTAAAAAAAAAACACACACATTTATAGATGGTTTTGACAAACAAAGGAAATTCAGTAATCTCTATTTTACTTTTACATGCATTGTATGTGATAGCCATCACATGTCTCTGAATCTTGTAGTATAACCTTAAATGTTTGGAAGATAGGATCAGAGAAAATCACTAGGCAGTTCTTAATCCGCTCTCCTGAGATGTGATGGGAGTATGTGATAGCTGTGCAACTTTTCCTGGAGGTTTGGCAGTCTCCGTCTCACCATGGGACTATTTAGCTCAATGACATCTTCAGGAGATGGCCAATAATGAGCAGAGGCAGTGTGCCAATCTTTCTAAAGCTGCGGGTAAGGATAAAACACCAGCCTAATAGGCAGTACTGCGCTTCCAGGACCCAATATCTGAGAAAAATAAACAGCTCAAATGGAATTTTTTTTAAACCTGCCTCTTTGTGATTGTGGTAGCTTACGAATGAGCTGCAAACTTTATTTAATAAAGGATCTCAAGAGCTGATTTTTAGGAGACTCCTATGAACAATTTGCCAGTTTCCAGTACCAATGGCTGGGGACAATGTTGTGTTCTGCTGATAATAAACCAACAGACATATTTAAAGTTGAACTCCAGGAATTAGGGAAAAAAACCTTCTTGCAATCTGGGAGGAGTAAGTGTTTCTTTTGCTTAGGGTATAAAAAATAAGAACTTTACTTACTTCTTCCATTGCTCTACTGGGACCCATCACTCCCCCTTGGGTCGAACTCTCTGGGTTGTGGGCAAGCCAGTTACAATGCAAGGCTACTCGCCCTTAATATAGAGAATGACATCAGGACTGCAACCACACCTCAAAACATATTTGAGAAAGGGGAGTAGTTCTGTTGGCCCATTGTAAGGAGTCAACAATGTTCTTCCATAGATTCAGTATATCGAATAGGCAGAATTTGTGTTACAAGCAATGGGTGAAAATAAAGAAAAGTTAGGAAAAGGAAACATCATAATGTCTCCACATATTAAGACTGGTAATCTTTTGTATATCAAATTGTTGTCCATGATTTACTGTATATATACTGTATGATAACAACATTATATAAATTCCTAAAAGTGGTGCCTACTGGCTGTGTTGGTTTTCTTTCTTGGTCCTGTACCCTACACATGCTGGATGTCATTTGAATTACATATAAATGTCTAGCGTTAGATGACTGTTTATTCCAAAAGTGTAGATATATGGCAAAAGATGAGGATCTACAACGGTGGGGAACATATCTACCTAGATGCCCTATCTCCAAATTAACTTAGGATTTCAGTGGGGTCCACTTTTGGCTGAGGATGATCCAGGGCCATAGTTCAGTGGCACCTCTCCACTTCTGCCCTGATTTATGATTGTTCTCAGCAGAATATTCTTGCAGATTCCTTTGGAGACTTACATGTAATGCTCTGGGATGTTTACAGATGTTGTTCATCTATATACAGCACCGTATTCATGCACCGGCAAAAAGAGCAAGAAGAGGTCCCAGACTTCATAAATCTCTGTAAAAAAAGTAAAGTCCATACCTTGGTCTGCTGCGCTCTCCAGGCAAAAAAAATCAAATCTGTCTATATGAAATTGTATGTTTGGCATTTACCCACTGGGAACATTTGTTTATCATTAGTCATTATTTGCAGCATCTTTTATTTGACATCCATATGAGAAATATTTCTCTCATCAGCCATGAACACTGCTGGCAACCAGTCCAACTCCAAATGTCCTTTGCTCTTCTTACATAACTAAAGAAAATCAATACAAATCAGGGAATTCCTGCCTGGGAGAAAACAAGACAAAGTATGCATTCTGCAAATACAAAATGGTATTTACTTAGTGTAAATGGCAATAAATAGCCCAGTGTGCATATAATGTTAGGTAAGTGAAGGCAGCTATTAGCCAAGGATTAGATCACCGGATTATGTACTGAGCTTCACGCCTGGTGTGTTGCTTACATCTGTGTGCTAATACTTTAACATCTCCAGGTATTATTATTTAGAGACAAAAATGGGGGATAATAGTCTACAGAACAATCTAAAGTATCTGCTGCATTATCTGTGGCTTATTTATGCCATGGCATAGGTCACATATAAAGGTTTCCCTAAAATAAAAAACATATATATGTGTTATTATGTTTGTATTCTGCATTACATTTTAGGCACGAAGCATTGATATGTACACAATGCAATTATATTGACCGTTACAATTGTAAACCTTGTACAAATGCTAGATTTACAGCAACATGATCTCCTGGGGTGAAAATCTAGATTCAGTGGTGTTCCACAATGTTATTTAGTGATCTGCTGGCCAGATCGCCAAATGATCTATAATTGATGGCCATTGATGTTTATGGTAGTTCCTGCAGTGGGTGCCTCCCATAGTTCTGTCCTTCTCCCTAGAGAAAAAAACAGGCTGATCAATCAAAACCAATCAGTCCTCCCATACAGTGATTGTTAGTAAAGCTGTTACCTAAAATAATAATCACTATTGATCATTTTGAGGCTACAGTTATTAGGCATTGGTTGGGAGCTGTACATGTAAAGAAATAATTATGTAAGCATTACCTTTAGTGCGATGGACAATCAAGAAAAGAAAGATCCAATGCACAAAACCAGATATTATGTAAATCTGCATTCATTCAAATCTAAGTTCTCCTTAATGCACCATATCTGTGTCATTGGTTGTATTTGTTGCACTCCTAATACACACAGGATCTGATTTATTAAAGCTCTCCAAGATTGGAGAATATACACTATCATGGGTGAACCTGGGTAATCTAGCACACTGGAATGGATTTACAGGTCCACAAATATTTGCCAACTGGTAGAAATTAAAAAACTTCCAGGTTTTCAGGATACCCTAAGTTCTCTCATAATAATTTATCGTCTCCAGTCTTGGAGAGCTTTATTAAATCAAATCCACTGTATAGTGTAAGACAGATCTAGAGCTTTGTATATAGGAGGTCTTCTTTCCAACAGATCCTTACCAGGGTTACTAAGACAGAATGATGGGACTTGGTGGCACTGGCAATCCATTTTACGGTGTTCAGGTAATACCAGGAGATAGAAGGCAGACTCAGCTTCTTTTGGACCCCATCTCCAAAAAGCCATTAGAAACCCAAACCCCCAAAATAACACTACAATTCAGATCTGGCGAATCTTTGAAATTTAATATCATCTTAAATCACATATTAGGCATTGTCACCTGAAATCACATATTGGGCATTGTATGTCAGCTAAATAGAGATAACTGTGTGCCAATGTCTTATATTTTAAAGTCAAATCAAAGTCTGCCAACAGATGTGGATTTTATGCACAATTGTACGGCAATCATTTGAAATGTGTAGCAGTATGAGTCTGTCTACATTTACCAATTTTTTGGCAGATGCCTGTAAATCTAAATCAGAATTCACACGTTAAAAAGTGCAGATTATCCCATTCTCTGTTCCCATGCTGTCTTCTTTTGCTGATCAGATGATATTGTCAGCAGGCTACTAAATACACACCGTCGTTAGCATAACATCACAGTGTTGGCACAACACTCATTTAAGTCCTATTCATCACTTTGTGCCAACACCCTGCTAAGATGGTCCCAAATCACTCTCCACTCCTAATACGCTATTCTGGAGCTTTCAAAAGAATGGCTTATTGAGAGTGACAATACCAGACTATTGATCACCAGTATAATACTTTTCTTTACTCTTGTAATTAAACCTTTCATTATTGTGTGTTGATTTGCATTTGATTTTGAATGCCTGTTTGTTTTTCCATATAGCATTTAAAATACAGCTGTCAGTAATTGAAACATTCTAAACCGGCTGCAGGAATAAGATGCTGGTATTATGTACTGGCAATAAAAGTAGATGCTAACCCAATCAATAAAATATAATTTTTTTTAATTTTAGTATTTTAAAATGTGTTGCTTTCATTAAAAAACAAAATATCTAAATGGTCCTTGTTCAGGCACTTCTTGTTATAAAGTAGCAACACTCTTTCACTGTTTCTCATTTGGGCTCTTGTGTTGCCACCCTGTCACAAGGGGTTCTAATGAAGGGTCCAGGCAGCTTTTAGCACACCTTACATAGGCACGGATGACTGTTACCCACATTAGAAAATTCACCCAGAAAAAAAAAATGCAACTACTGATGGAGTGCACATAGACAGTTGGTGGCTCCTAGGCAGGTATAGAAGATCAGCAGCAAAAAGCATGAAAAAAGATAATATAATATGTTTTATTTAAAGACATTCATTTAATTGTGATTTAAAGTTTTAAATTTACTAAGCTCTGCTACCAACACACAATGTGCCACCGTGGTCCAACATCACAACAAATGGCAATGTGCAGCTGACAGTGGATGGAGTGCATATGGACAGGAAGTGGCCAAAGAAGCAAGGCTTAGATGCAAAAGGGATGAAATAAATGAAAACTGCATGTTATGTAAAAACAAAATGTAAGTGAATAAAAAAAAAAGCAAGAGAAGGCTTTTTTGGCAGTAACAAAACGAAAACAAACTTTTACTGAGTATGGATAATCCACTCTATACTAAACAGAAATTCGACTACTTCCTTGAAGAATTCATAAAGTACAATTCATACATACAAATTATAACATTAGTTCATATTATGGATGTCTCAATTTCCCAATGCGTTTCGCCTAATGGCTTCCTCAGGGGTCTCAGAGATTTAATTGGAATTGTTGTGCATTAGTAAATGATTGGTAAATTCCAATGATCATTGTATATAAGGTGATTGAGTGTGCAGCTGTCAATAATATAAACTTTTATTCAGGGTTCTATTATTTCCCTTCTTAAAATGGATGATTGGCTGTGGTTCTGGTTATCGAGCCAGGTCCTTTTAATCCTACTATTATAGATAGAATAGCAAGTATTTTTCTTGAGAAGAAGGGAAAAGTCCATTCCACTCTCAATGAGTTTTATATTTAAAGTGATATATTCACTCACCGGCTTGAAGGTTGTTGTTAAGGTACGTGATGGAGTGCCAGCTGCTGGGCTTTGAGCCTCAAGTGATGAGTTAGTTGATATTAGTGGATCACCACTTTTATTATTAAGGCAATTAGTGAAAATAACACCAAATTCTGGGCAATCATAACAGCACTTTTTAAAACAATTAGAACTATTTTATAATATATCTGTCAGTAATAGAATTTATTTTTAACATTGGCATCAAGTATTATCTTCATATACTCTGAATAGGGGTTAGATAGATATCTAGCCTTTCATAAGCACAGCTTACTTTGCAAGTACATAGCAATATACTTTTACCCGATCCCATATTTAACCGCCTGCAAAGACGTGATAAAACATAATCAGATCTGAGAGTTTGTTAGCTAGAGAAAAAAAAATACCCAAACCCCCACACACATATATACACATGTCAGCCATTGTGGTATGGTCAATTAAGTAATGCAGGTCCCTTTCACCAATGCCTGTAAATCTTCCAGCTTGCCACTACAGCTGTAAGCGATGCCGCAGTATTGATCATTTGCATCTTTGTTCCTTGACGAAAATTTACTGCAATCAGCGTGGGGGTTTGTAAAAAAAAAAACTTGCTGTTATAAATTTAAAGATTATGGGGTCTCTATCTGTCACTTGCAATCAGGTCTTGTAGAAAATGAGAAATAAGAATTACTGCCTTGAAGTGAATCTGTAGTGAATTATTTAAGTTCCAAATTTATGGTGTTAAAAAAAAGGTTGATTATACTAAAGTGTAAACCGCCAGTAATCAAATAAGACTTCTTCGGTCTGCAGAGGTAAAAAGATGATAAAGTCACAATAGTAAACTGTAAGCCATAAGGTGTTATAGTAATTACAAATGTTGATAACATGTTAAAAGCTACAATTAAACTACAATTTGCACCAAGAGTTTATGGACACTTGACCATCATACATACTTTATGGTCTAAATTCCCCATTATTTGGGATCCCCTTCCAAATTATTGAGTTCAGGTGTTTTTATTGAAGGGCTTTGGTAATGCTACAGTATACAAAGACATTTTAATGAATGCGCCCTTTCTTCCCTAAGGTAACAAGAAAGGATAATGTACCCTGGGATGATTCTGCCATTGTGGACAAAGCCAGATTTGTTAAAATATGGTTTGATAAGTTGTAAGTGGAGAAACAAAGGTGGCCCTGATCTCGACCTTAATGAACACTTCTGGATGAACTATAACACTAAATGTACGCCAGTTCTTCTCATTTACCAATATGTGACCTTTTGTTAGAACCCATAAACATTCCCACAATACATTCCAAACTTTTGAGGAAAGCTTTTCTAGAGGTGTGAAGGTTATCCATGGCCATGGTTTTGGTATGGAATGTCCACAAACCTTTGGCTATTGAGTCTATACGACATTTTTATTCTTACTAATCTGTAATTATGTTTGGGGTTCAAGACTACCATGAGTTCGAATAAAAATTGAGTGAGGCTCTGGTGTAAACCCAACTTTAAGTGAATTGTGGCAGGAAGGACCCATAGTGCTATGTCTGACTTCAATGGCCGATAATGATAATGAGAACCATAAAATCGGCCAACCTAATATCTATAAAAAGGGGGGAGCGCAAAGAGCACAGTCTGTCACAGTACCATATTGCGGGATGGTGGACCCTCCGTGTCACTAGCTGAGTTGGCTGAGATGTGCATGGGGCACAGAGCCTCAAGAGGTGAGGATGTTATAATGCGGGATGTTGCCAGGTTGCGGCCCCCGTGCACACAGAGGCTGATGGCTGCTGATAAATAGGGATAAAGCATGATACAGGAATGTGAGGCTGAAGTGTGGTCACACAAGCCAAAGGTCAAGGCTGGCAGTCGTCAGGAGTAGTCAATATTCAAATCCAGGGTCAGTACACAAGAGTATGAGTATCAGAAAACACAGACAGGAACACCCGGAACTTAGGAACAGAACCAAGAAGGACCCCTGTGATGGATGCAAGCTATGTGATCTGCAGACACCCTAACTCACCGGTAGAGGGAGTGCTAGAGAAGAGGCAGTTCAGGTGGTGTTCACATGTCTGCCAGCAGGTGGAGTGCATCTGTGGATTACTCTAGTTCTCCGAGTTATAGAGGCAGCTAACAGAGAGTCATATGACCTAAACCAGGAAGTGAGCAGGGACTGGGATCCCCAAGCAGAGTTGGGGCTGGCAGCAGGGGAGTACAAGTTGGATGACACTGAAAAGGGCACAGACCCCCTGGTTCTGCAGGTAACTGTGACATACTCTTTTTGTCAGTGTGTGTTGGAGCATTGTAGAGACTGAAAAAAATGCATAGGAAGAAGTTAAGGGCATTTGGGAATCAGGACTTTGTGATTGCTTGCTCTTTGGGCAAATAACTCACATAACTTTAAAGCCTTTGACATTTTTGCTTGCTATTCAGTCTATAGCTTTCCCTTAAATTCCAACCAGATCCAAGCAGCAGGAATGCTGCGCCTTATTCCTGCACCATACCAGATCACATGTTTTTTTAACAATGACTGGACCTTGCATAGAGGAAGGGGTGCACAGTAAAGTCTGTCCTTTTTAAAAATTCTCTTTCCCACATCCTGTTTCCCAAATTTAATCCATGACATGATGACATACCTGTGATTTCTGGAACTATTCCTGAAGCCACAGAGATTAGTCATTTATAGGCACATGTCACAATGGCGGCACTTGGCTCTCTGAGTCCTCCCAAGCAGTTTCGCTCATCCCTAAAAACAATGAATATTTGTGCGAGCCACTCTTTATAAGCTCCCATTTTTTTGTATATGTGCCACAAGGAAGTGGGTAAAATCTCCATAATAGGGTCAAAGAGGAAAGGTTTTTTTTACACATGACACCATCTGAATGCTTCCTAAATCAATTTGTGACTGGTGCTCTTTGAAGATGATTAAATTCAGATGATTCTTGGCCAAACACTGTGTGGATTTTTCAGTTGTAATGAATGCAGAATAATGCATTTAGCAGGGTTATTTAATGAAGACCTATACTGGCATATCACGTTCCCATAAGCTGGAGATCACTAGCAGGGAAATAAGGATTTGTATCTCATTCATTTCATTTTGATGCATTTACAAAGTCTGACAGAGCTTTACTGAGCATACAATTACCCATATCAGTCCCTGAGCCAATGGTATTAAAATCTTTCTATTAATACACAGATACATATAAGAATGCTAAGGTAATTTATGTATCAACCATATAAATTACTAGCATGTTTAGGGGTCATGGGCATGGCTGACGCTAGACTTTTTGCTGCCCAAGGCAAACAATGAAAAGACATTACCCCCAAGAAAACAGTGTGTGATACAATAGTGTTTATCAGCATGTGTACAAAGTATTTCTGTATACACAATGTATCTCTGAACTTCTTTCCAGTGACTCTTATTCCATTCTTGGTATCTCACCATTACATCAATGCCCCCTGCCATATATTAAAAGCTCTCACATACATCAGAATCCCCCCTTACATATCAGGGTCCCTCCTATGGAGGAAAAAGCCCCCACACACATTAGAGTCCACCCTTTTACATCAAAATCCTTCCTCCTCTTTAGAGTCCTCCAATTTTACATCAGAGGTCCTACTATACATCAGTGCCCTTCAGGGGCACCACACCTACCATCAAAGTCATCTACCATATACTCATATACTGGGGCTAATGTTACATGTAGTATTCTTCACTGTAATTTCTACCACATTAGACAAATCGTCCCCCTAGAAAGACACCAACACTCAAAAAACCACACCCTGCATCCCACATATAGTACCATAGTCTTCTCTCTCATATTAGACCAACCTCCACACACCTCACTATTTTCTACCTTCCTTATTTGCATAATATAAACAATTTTAGTCCTCCAACTTAGCTTACACTCCCCAAAACATAGCCACAAATACTTTGTGATGTGCAGTCTTAGCTTGGCCCCAAGAAAGAGCTGTGTGACTTCTCCTCTACAGTTCCACCACCTATCCTATATCCATTAAATGTCCATTAACCACCAACTGCTTTGATTCCTTCTATGATAAAGTAAATGAGCAGGTGGTAGATAGGTGGTAGATGGGCAGCTGGAAGGTGTTCATCCATCTATAACCACCCATTACCTGGTGGTGAATCACCCATCTTGATATGGGTCCATATCAAGAGTAGTGCCGGCACTATTTATGCAGCAGTGTCCCCAAGCCCCTCCCCATAAGGAATCAGGGAGTATATTGTATTGTATAATGTCAATGGATCCTAGTTGAGCTGCATCATTTGGGCCGAGATAGACCGAAGGGAGGAAAAAAGATAATACATAAACATTATTCACAACTAGACTACAGCTTCAGCAGCCCTAGCCACAGGTATTTCTTTCTTAATCATCCACACCTCTAAATACTGAAAGACCTTGCAAGATAGGATATCAAAAATGACCTGAAAAAAAGTCTGGATCAAAACACCCCCACACTGCTTGCTAGAAAATTTAGTGAATCTTACAATAAGGCCTTGCTAGATATCAAAAGTGATGGATATCAAAAATGACCTGAAAAATAGTCTGGATCAAAAAACCTGCACACTGCTTGCCAAAAATTTAGTGAATCTTACAATAAGGGAGAGGTCTAGGGTAGCATAATATACCTTGTCACAGGTCCATATGGGCCCTCCTAGACCTAATGGCCAAAAGCAATCACTATGGGATGGTGACAGGCCTGAGGAGAGGGAGGTTCAGCCAGTACATCGCTCCGGGGCCTATGAAGCTCAAGGGGGCCCATGAAGCCCAACGTTTAGTTTTAAAATTAAAAAGACACGTGGGTCACAGGGTATCAATGTAATCTACAATTGTTAGAAATAAATAATAATATACACACATGTATGTGTGAAAAAGTTTGTATAAAGCCCCACATACCTTCTTTGTACCGGGGCCCGGATAGTGATCTCTACACCACTGCCACCCAATGAATTCAGATCACTTCATTTTAAAAGTTATTTTCTGAGAACTGAAATTTATTGAAAAGGTTCCTCGGAGGCTGGATTAGAAGCTTTTTTTGTGTTCCTTTGTCCTGTTAACAATCACATCTTTAATTTTTTGTTTTGACATTAACAAAAGTGAGCAACAAATCTGCTCAATGGGGTTACAGACAGAAATAACTGAAATCTAACTCTCCCTCGCTCCATACTTTGGCTGGTTTTAGACTTTAAAGATGCTTTTACTTAAAGCAGACTTATCCCCGGCATTTTTACTTCACATCAAATGGTAGACAAAATGATAAAAATTACCTTCTTTTTTTGAGGGCGCGGGTGACACAGCAGTCTATGTCACCCGATATTGTGCCTGCACAGTGCATGTTCGGGTGACGTAGGCAAAAGCCAGAAGACAAGGGAGAGGATGGTGGTTCCCAGCGCTTCTTCTACGTCTAGACCAGGGGTATCAAACTCTGGCCCGTGGGCCAAATCTGGCCGTCAAGGTCCTTTTTTTTTTTTGGCCCCTCCAAAGAATTTCGAAAATGAACTACGTCTGGCCCGCCCGCGTTACCACCTCACATCATCATTTTCATAACATGCAATACATAGACATTATTCCTGTATACCCATCATGTGACACAAAACCTCAGCAATGATCACATGGTGCCTGACTACCAGGGGCATTGTGTTTGTTTCAATCCATTAGAGACTGCATAGTGTAATATAATGTGTCAGACAAACTTGTGATACGAGAGGATGAAAATACAAAAAAAAGAACACACAGTCTGCATAGATAGTTAGAAACTAGTCTTTTCAACCCTAAAGTGTGTGTAGAGGGTTTTTTTTGTTAGTTATGGATGAAGTAGTAAACTTTCTCAATTTTTTCAATAAATTTCAAGTTTGGCCCTTGACTTGGTCGGTTTTTAATTTCGGCCCTCTGTGTATCTGAGTTTGACACCCCTAAACTAGGCAAAGACAGATAACTGGATGATGCGGGACCTGATCCAGAAATCCTCAGCTCGTATCAGCCAGCCCTGAAGAAGGTCCACTAGTGCCGAGCTCCTAGTTCTGTTCAGCTAATTCCTGTACACCTGTTGGGTAATTCAGTGTTTCGCCTGTCCAACTCCTGTGTTAACTCCTTGTTGCCCAGTCAGTTGTTTCCAGACCATTCCCTTGTGCTGTTCCAGTGTTCCTCTCTGTCTGTTGTTATCCCCGTATCACCTGTGCCTTCTGTTGCTTCCAGTGTCCCCTGTGGCCCCTGTGTCACTGATGTATGTCTCCTGGATCCCTGGTATTGACCCCTGGCTTGTGACCTGACCTCTCTTGCTTGCTGCCTGCCTTGACCCCGGCCTTCCTTTACCCAGGCCTTCCTTGACCCAGGCCTTTCTTGACAATTCTTCTGCTTGGTGATTTGGTACGTGTGTCCTCCTGCCCACCCTGGTGTGCCCAAGGACCGCAACCTTGCAGTAACAAGCGGCGCAACATAGTTACCACTGGAGGCTCTGGAGAAGGCCTGGTTACTGCTTAGACTCTGCGCCTTGGCCCTTCTTAGGGCTCACACCACTTCCGTGCAAGCCATAGCGCTGTAAATGTCTTTAAATGGCTTCAATGGGAAATGACCAGTAAAAGGCACATTAGCACCATATGAGAAGATTTGGGATAGAGCCATGATGTCGGGTGGATCCAAGGTGCTTTATGTGTGGTGTTTCATGCACACAATAGATTTTTGGAGTCTCAAAAGGTTCATTTTTGAAATTTGGTTCCCATTAAAGGTAGCTCTGTCTTGGGTATGAATAGGGTGATAATTATTTACCCTTAGGTATTCGTGGCCACAACATATACCGGGTGTTGCCTTAATAGCAGAAAACTGCTCAACATCCGTATTACATTGGGTAAAACCATTTCTTATGGTCTAATAATTTCTTTCAGTCACACATGCACCTCAAATGGGCTTGTACAATTTTTTTACAACAAAGTTCACCACAATGTACAATAGTGCAATGCAAACACCTTGAGATTCTCAGCCTTAGTGCATAGGTGTGCCATTAGAATGAATGTCACCAAAACATGTTAAATCATCTAACATATGTTAATTTCAATTTATATTTTATCACAACACGCCCCAGGCAAGTATGAATGAGCCCTTAGAGTGGAAGCAAATGATTAAAAAATTAGAATCATGGTTGGATTTTTAAATGCACCTAAAGAGGCCATCTGCCCTGCTAGAACAGTGTAAATCTCAGAACTATAAAGGCAGAAATACAAATACTTCGAAAGGTGGAAATGCTCCCTTATATTTATTTTAACTGTGTGTTTAGCCCATTGCCTGGAGTTCAGCATTTATTATCTAATGAAAAAAACAAAGTATGAAATCAAAGTACATCTTGGTCTTGAAGGATTTTGAACATCCTCCTGGCTCTTCCTGTGTAAAAGTCACCATTGCTTTAAATCTCTCAAAAAATCCTTTACCAGGACAGATTAATACCAAACCATTATGTCCCGGCACAGTATAATAGTGACAAATTGCAAGATGCGTTCCAATTGCTCACCGCACATCACTTTCAACGGCAGCTGGAATGATACAGCATGATTCATCTTTGATGGATTCAGAAGCACTTTAACTTGTTCCTGGGCTGTATGGTAGCAATACCAAACAATAGGGTTTTCCCCATCTGTATGTAAATCCCAGCATGAGCCTAACTAATATTATTACCAAAGTTATCAAAGAGCTATTTGCAGCATCTTCCACAATACGGGACAATCCCCCTTCATTATTAAATCCCATTCAGCGCACTTTGTGTCATTTTATATGAAAGCAAGAAAAGGGCTTCTTAACCTCTTAACTGGGGTGTCTTGAATGTGCTAGTAAATTAAAGTGAATTAAAGCATCTACACCAATTCTGCTACATTTATGCAAGTGAATCAGACCGTAATCTGGAAGGTAATGATAAGTTTTAAGGACAAGATTTTGCATTTTATTCATCTGGCGGGTTGTGGGATAATTGGGCATGTGATTTTGGGAAACTTGGAAGCTGGCTGAAAAAATTTGATGCAGTCTTTACATTAAGCAGATCTTTTGTTCTCAGTAGTTCCAAAGCACACAACTCAGGCAATAAACCAGAAGCAATATAAAGTTCAATGTAAACTTTAATGTTTGATGAATCCTAAACATTTATAAAAAAGGCCCCTATAAAAGAATTACAGATTAGTCAAAACAGTATAGTGTCTCTGCCATAGGGCTGCATAGAGACTTTGATCTTATGATAGAGCCATGAAGATGATTAGGGGGTGGCTGGTGCTAGCTAACACATGAGATTGGCATGTGATATGGCCGGAAATAGTAAATAATACAGTTATCCAAATTCTAATGCAAATCTGTATACCGCTTCTTTCACTTTTTGTCCTGAAGAGACATCTATTAACAATTTCTATACAAGTCTATATGAGTGCCAAACCTACCCAATGCAGGTCAAATGCAAGACAGAAGGAGGCTAACTGCAGGTCAAATGCACCTGTCAATGAATTTTGAACGGTTTTAGAAGCATCACACCTTGATGTCTAATGAATACCATGGACATGCGCCCAAAGCCTATGGACATGAACCCTTTTACAGTTATTAACAGAACGTGTGTCCCTAAATTAAGATTTCACCCCACCTATTATGGTGGTGACAATCATAAAGTTTTAGGTTTTCAATTACTTCCGGTCTTGGTAGTGAGGGTCAAAATCTGCACATTGGGGAGACAGTGATAAAAACCTATAAAATGGTGTATCTGGGGTGCTTGATTAAAATCACCAAAAAATGTTGAAAGAATGGAGGGCTGAGCAAGTTTTCAAGCAGTGAATATTGGGTTTGGTCAAAGAAAGGCCAAGGCTTCACCCATTTTTGTAACGGCCAAGAAGAAATTTACAAAAAAAATCTTCAAGGGTCACCAGAAAAAGTATTAAGTCCAACAATCTTTAGCAGATAATATTTCTTTTTAACTGGCAACACGTTTCGGGTGCAAGGTGGCTCACCTTTCATCAGGGCTTAAAGCAGAACTAAACCCGGTGATACCAGCCTGTCCCTGTTACGTTGAAGAGGGCTGCGATTTTTAGCCATGTTTATTTGGCCAGACTGGAATGACGTAACTCCCATACGGCGCACAGTTGTTCATTGGTTGCTGGCAACCACAAGGGAAGCCAGGATATGCCAGGAATGTGTACCCTAGTCATTTTGACAACTCCATAGAGTGATTAGGCAGCTATAAATACTTATTACAAAAGGGACTTTGCCTAAACTTTTCTTCAATAAGGTCCTGATGCCAAATTTTTAAGGTGGGACATTCCACTTTAATGTTGCAATGGTGAAAAGCACTCAAAATACCAGCAGTAAATCTGGAGACTATTCTTGTTGTTTATAAAATCCCCAAATAAACTGTATATTAAATCAAGTATGGCAGCAGAGTTCAAAGATTTGCTGGACTCCATCCTCTTGCACTTAAGAAAAAAAAAGTTATGGTAGTAAATACACTTAAATTTGGGCACATTATATTCAGCTTCATTTATACATTTAATTAAATGAAACATATATCATAGATGAAGAACATGTTTTACTATAGACAATAAAGTCATTTGAGTTTATTATGTTTTTAGAGTTTTTATTATGTTAAAGGGCAATAACCCAATAAGAACCAATCAGATTTTTAGAAGATAGCTGGATAAAAAAATGATGACAGCTGTGGCACATTGGATTTTACATGGTGCTTAAAGTTTTATGGGTTCAGCTAAATTGCATTGACTGCAATGATGTCATCGCATAGCACTTGGCTTACCTCTGGTATCAAGCAGAAGGGAAAGTTATGTCTCACTGTAAATAAAAAAGTATATTTTATATTATACAAAATTAATGACAAATGATTACTTTGCATTCATTTATTCAAGTGTATCTCTTTCTTTAATAGAAGTGAGCGCCAATAAAACTGATAGCGTTAGTCTAGACGTTATTGAGGCATCGTCTGTACTTTATGATTGATGGATGGCATGAATTCATGCTAACTGCATTATATGCAGCACAGGTATCCCCAAGGGCTATGGAAACAGATTTAATTATGGGCATTTGGAGAGGCAGTTTTGATTGGTGTGACTGATGACCCTCTGGACTAGAATAAAGTGGATTAGGTAACGCTAAGGGAAAAATCTTAAGATTTGAAAGTGCAATTCACCTTGATAATGTAAATATGGCATGATTACAGGATCATTTTTATCTATATGTTTACCTTCCTTTGTACTTTTTTTCAAAGCCTTCTGTATATTAGATACAGCAGACAGACTTATTATGCTTATGTTAAAATATGCCTAATGTTATGCTAAAAGTAGCCTTGAGTTAAAGCTGAACCTCAGGCAAACAATTAATTACACATACCGTAAAAATGATTTGCATTTCTGACTATCCAGTCTTGTGATTTACACAGCAGTGCTATCTGGCAGGCAGGAAACCTATGCTTTAGCTCAGTAACCCTTACAGGTCTCCCCCCTCCAACCTTTGATTGGACAGTGATGGTAGAAGTAACAGAGCTCATTCCTCTGTCTCTTTTCTCCTTTCGTTTACCAGCATGTTTCTTGTTTGGATGTGAGCATGTGATTGTCTCCTGGCATTGTTTCTCTCTCCGCCAACTATCTGGATAAACTTTTTCAAATGTCTAGTGAAAACTTTGTGGTTACAGTCTTGGGGGTAAAATGAGACAATACAATTGGACTGTCATGACATTAAGGTTCTAGGAGGTACAGAAGAAGATTGCAGTATTGGAAGCAATGGTGAGCACTGGAAAAAAAAAAAAAGGAAGGAAGCTGAGCCAACTCGGGACTCACTGGGTTCAGTTTACAGTATGTATACATTGAGGGCCTGTCATCGGTAAAAATAAGTTATTTTTTTTCACTAAACTTCTACTTTCAGTTTATAGGTGACCTAACATGGTTCATAGAGAATTAAAGGTTCTTGGATGTAAACTCTTTTGCACTGATTTATGAAAGCTCTCCAAGGCTAGAGAGAATACACTTTCAGCAGTGAAGCTGGGTGATCCAGCAAACCTGGAATGGACCTGGTCCAGGGTTCAAAACATTTGCTAGCAAATAGCAAATGATTTTCAAAAATCCATTTCATGTTTTCTGGATCACCCAGCTTCACTTCTGAAAGTGTATTCTCTCCAGCCTTGGAGAGCTTTCATAAATCATGCCCTTTATATGGCAAGGTGCCTCCAGTTATCAGCTGGAAGGGAAGAATTGAGGTTCTAAAGGTACTTCTGGGATTCTATAAAGGCCAGTGGATGTTTCAGTGAAGTGGGAATGGATAATAACCCCTGAAAAGGTTTTAATGGCTGCTTGGGTTCTGTTAGAAAAATTTCCTCCCACGTTGGTAAGGCCCTGGTCATCCCCAGTACTCAACAGACACCAGTCCTCCAATCTAACAATGTCTTCTGCTTTAATAAGCCCCTGTTCAGCCTCGTGGGACTGGTTGCATCTCCCAGCCCTAGGTTGCCCCTAGGACCTATTGAGCAAGGTGTGGCATCTGGGGATGGACTGGCAGAAGACAAGGGGCCCACAGATTATGCAGTACAAGTACTACAAAGTAAGTCCAGAGTATAAAGCCAAGGTCATACACAGGCAATCAGTCCACCAGACGAGGTACAAAGGGAGTAGCATTTGAAAAGTTAGGGTCGGTCCAGGCACAAGGCTGCGTACAATCGATAGGTCAGGAACAGGCAATGGTCAGCAACAGTAAATAACACAAAACACACTCCAGCACAAATCAGCCCAGCTACAACAGGCACAGATCAGTGGGAGCAGAGAGGCTATAAAGCCCCAGCAGTTCAGGACTGAAATCAGGAACTAGCCTGTTCATTAGTCTCAGCACAATCCCCTTCAACTGCACAGTCCCAGAGCAAGGGATGCCAAGATACTATTCACATCTAAAAGGAAACCGGGGATGCCACAGGCTGCAGAGCAGAGGACTGACAGCTATTTGCCTGATCTTCCCTGCTGCTGAAAGCGATACTGATGAAGAGACTAAGCAGGGCCCTTGGCGACCTTCAGCACGGGATATACGGCTAGTCATTTGTCTCTAAACACAAAAACTTTCACAGTAAAAGTCCTTTCAGGAAGTAAGGAAAATCTGAATTAGGAACCCAGACAGCCAAAAGAAGTTCCTCTTCCCTGTATCCGAAAGCCACGTTCGGATATCCCACACAGGCGAAAGTGCCCGCGCTCACAGTCATACAATGACAGGTGACCATATTGGCAGAAGCCAATGACGTCAGCACAGCCCAGCTGGATTGGTTGAGCCATATGGACAACCCACCATTTGTTGACAGTTGGCACTGGCCACCAGATGGATGGACTGAGCTGTGTGTAAAGGCTTCTTGACACTGTTACAGACGAGCACCATACCATACCTACAGCATAAAGCCATTCCAATCTAATTAAAAGCAAATAATAAACTTCAATGCTCGGTCATATAAACTATTAAAAAATATGAATTTTGATGGAATTTCTGATTTTAGTAGGATTTCTCAACCGATTTATTGTTTGTTTCACTTAGCTAAAGTAAGAATACATCTGTAGAGGAAGGGTGAATTAGGTCTGGGGATGTAAGGAAAATGGGATAAGTGCACTCTGTATTAAAGTGCACATATCCTTTATAATTTTCAGAACAAGAATAAATGAGTCCTTGTAACAACACGATATACTTGATATAATCCTGAAAGAGCGAATTCTTCACCAACTATTTTTCTGCAGAAATTTGAAGCTGCCGTTGTTGTGCTAGTATCCCAAAACCCCCTAAAAGCAGCTGCAGAATCCCCTGGAAATGCTATAATTATTTAAAAACAATCTGAGCCGTTTGGGAGGTAACAATTTGTTTGCAACTGGCAGTGCAAACATCCATTGGCTTTTAGATTAATGTACCATCTCTGTGATTATATGCAAATGCGTCTTCATCCAGAGCTGTTTAATTTTCCATTTACAAATTGGATGTGTGTTTTAAAGAAGGAGGAGCCAGCTTTCTATTAAGATGCATACGGAATAACCATCCGCTGAATGAAAGAAATAAAAATGTTCTCAAACAAGGAATTACAGTCAGACAATTAATTGAGCATGTATGTGCATAATTAAGCATGCAAACATTGTTCCTGGTACACATAAATTATCATATAAATGCTTTCATTTCAACATTCTGGCTTTTCGGCAGAGGTAAAACTGCGCAACCGTTCGCTCGTGACATCTGCCAAAACATGTGCAGAATCCGCCTGAAATATTTTATTTAACATTTAATTAAATGTGGCGACCGCCTGGTGCCATGCAATCTGCTTAGAGAACACTCTTGCTTTCCTTACAACTTTTTGATGCCATTCATTCGCTAAAAATCTGCAATGGGCCAAGTTTTGTATTCATATCTTAGACATTTGTTTTAAAATAAATTCTTTGTATTTGGTGTTCAGCGCTTACCAGGGGAATTGTAGAATTACAAGGAGATTGCAAGACACATGGAAATATTGAGATTGGGATTAGGATTTCTTTATGTATTTATTAATAACTTTGTTCACCTCCTGGGCGGTTACCCCGAGCCTAGTTCGGGGTAAAAAAACTTGCTGAAAGTGTTTCCCCTGAACTAGGCTCGGGGTAGCTAAAAAAAAAACAAGCGTTGTTCTTGCTTACCTGGTGCCGCTGGCATCCTCCAGTGTGCTGTCATCAGATACTGTCCTCCGGCAGAGTTCTCCAGCGTCAGATGCCTGTCTTCTCGGTCAGATCCCCGTCTTCTCCTTCCCTCGGCGTTCGCGTCCCTCAGGGATTCCTGATGATGTTGGTGCGTGCGCCCATTGACGTGGCGGGAAATTTAAATATTTTGTATTGGATTCAAGACAAAGTCCTGTGTCCAATCCAATACAAAATAATACAAAGTAAACACAAAGTAATTGAAATGATTTTTTTTTTTTTTTTTTATATTGTAGACTTGTAACTCACCAAAATATGTCCAAACAAAGGTCTAGTGGATATCCTGAATATATTAAAGTTTGAAACACAAATCATGTAAAAAAAAAAAATCATTCAATTTATTAATAAAATAAATAAAAAACAAAAAAATCAGCTTAAACAGCTTTGCTCCAAGAAAGGGGAGGACTGGAAAAAAATCCGGAAGGAAACCCGGCTCCACTGTCCCGAATGTGACAATGGACTCTGTGCTGCCCCGTTTTAAAATTTACTACACTAGGGAGGTGTTTCAAAAAATATAGTACTCTACAGTATACAGAATTATTGCATTTTCAGTAATTTCAGTATTTTTGATTTATTTATGCATGCTTGTTTAAGCTGATTTTTGTGTTTTTTTAATTATTTTAAAATTGCATTTAACTTTGTTTTTTTACATGATTGTGTGTTTCAAACTTTATTATATTCAGGATATCTACTAGACCCTTGTTTGGATATTTTTCGGTAAGTTACAGGTCTACAATATAAAAAAAAAAAAAATTTCATGAAAAACAATGTACTGCTTTTGGTACAGAAATCCAGATATCAGTAAAACGTCCAGGAGGTTAATGTATTATTAAGAGCTTGATAAGGTTTGTGAATTATGAATTGTTGATTCTTGTGTAGCAACTAATTGAAGTTCAGCTGTACTGACATTAAAAAAAAATGGGTTTAGCTCCACATTTAAAAAAAAGCCTCTCTTGTAAAGCCCAAATGCTGTTGTTTTACGTCACTTTCGTGGATGTGATGTCAGGTGTATGATTAACCAGTTATGCAAAACAGGTGCTAGAGATCATAATTTTCATATTTAACACAGTGTATGGGAGGCTAAGAACTGGGTGAGGAACAGCCAAACTCTGCTACCAAGGAGAGGTTGTGGAATTGCATGTCACCAGTTACACACCATGACGAGTCTGAGCGCAAGAACAAGATACCAGGTAGACATATTCTATCATCCATTATCTAATTATATCATCCAGGTCTCCAGGTCATCCAGGCCCAGGCAACAATTTCGAAGCAGAATGGGGGTCAAAAGCTCTTTTAAAGGAGTACAAAAAAAAGTCAATGCTAAGGTTTGTAGACGCAAGGGCCAGCCAAGGAAACTTTGTTGAGTAAATGAAAACACATCAGGCTTACGTCCCTTCAAAATCAGAAGATGTCCTGAGCCGTCAGTGAGACCCAGGTACACCCATTTACTGTATGGGGAACTCTGGCCAGAGGAGGTCTTCATGGAAGAATAGCTGAAGAAAAGCTTTACCTCCAACATAGAAACATGGCCAAAAAACTCAACTATGCATAAATCACAAGAACTATGATGTACAGAGGTATGGCCGCAGGTGCTCTGGACTGATGAGTCGAAATTTGAAATATTTAGGTATAGCACAAGGCAGTGTATATTCGCCAAAGGTTTGAAGAGTGGTACAATAATGAGTGTTTGTGGGCAGTGACACATACCGGAGGTTCGTTAAAAGTTTAGGACTGCATTTCTGTAAACAGAGTTGAATTTGGTTTTGGTTAGGATTTATAGTGTCCTTAATCCTGAAAAATACAAGCAAATAGTCATTCATCATGCATTAGGAAGGCATCTAATTGGTCCCAAATAATTTCAGCAACAGGACAATGATCCCAAACATACAACCAACATCATTAAGAACTATCTTCAGCGTAAGAAAGAGGGAGTCTTGGAAGTGATGGTATGGCCGAGTCTCATATCAATATCATGGAGTGTATCTGCGATTAAAAGAAGAGACAGAAATATCTGAGGCAGCCTACACCCACAGAAGATCTGTAGTTAGTTCTCCAAGATGTTTGGAGCAACCTACCTGCAGAATTTCTTCAAACACCGTGTGCAAGTTTACTTGGAGTAGTTTATGCTGTTTTAAAAAGGCAAAGGATGGTCACACCAAATAATATTTTGATTTAGATTTTTAAACAAAATTATTTCACATCGTATTGGTAATTTATCAAAACTATTAAAATAGGTTATTGTTTTATTATCATTCTTTATTAATATTCAATATTATTTTTTAAGCACCAACATATTACACGGCGCTGTACAATAAATAGGGGTTCTAAATGACAGATGATACAGACAGTGACACAGGAGGAGGAGAGGGCCCTGCCCGGGGAGCTTACAAGAGGTGAAGAGGTGGGGGAAGCACCATACACTAGGAGGGGGATATGGAATGGTGGGTAAGTAGTGAGGGTTTCAGAGAGAGATGACGGGTAGAAAAGTTTGAAAAGATGGGTTGTCGGTGCTCTTTTTAAAGATAGGAGCAAGTCAAATGGAATGCGGAAGGGAGTTTCAGAGAGTTCCAGGGAGTTCCAGAGAGTTGGGGGCAGCTCTAGAAAAGTCTTGGAGCTATTCGTAAAAAAGATAGAATGGTGTTTGTGAAAACATTCATAGTTTACAGCACTTTACCAGTTGCATAAAACTTTTGCACAGTTATATATATTGATATACCCATTATATATAATATGCCCTTTGTTTGGAAGTAAATGTCACCATGTTATTTATTAAACACATCCTTTGCCTCCCTCCCCTATGCAAAGATTGTTCATTTCTCGAGTCAGGAGCTGCCCGAGGCAGCGTCATCGTTGCTATACAAGCCTTGCTATCGTCTTATGGAAATAAGGTGCCTGCATTTCACCTTTCTGTTTGTACAAACATCCTGACTTTCGGTGGACTAGGTTGTCTGGCTATTTCCAAGGCTGTGTGCTATATATAAAAAAATAAAAATCTTCACTTTGCTTTATTGTCGCCTGAGCAGAGTGAGATCAAAGAGTTTCAAAGATGCCTCATGCAAAATGGGAAGAAAAAAATTGTTTTGGAGATTAAATAGTGTAGTGTCCCTATTTACATGTTAACAAGCTGGCCTTACCAGATGGAAGTCTTATCTTTGTGCGGTTTTATCTACGTTGCTGTTTGTATGTGAGCAGTGTAGTGGAAGTGATTGGACCAGGCATTATCTTTTAAGTGGCGCCAAGATGTATTGAAGTATATTTTTTTTTGTTCTTCCTAACTCACTCAGGGGATACAACCTGCCTACAGAATGACTCTCATTTTTAACTTGTATTTTTTCTTCCTATGCCCTAAACCTGAATACATAAAAATCAGTTGGTTCCAAAACCAAATATTTAATTTTTAGGGGGAATACTGTAGCCAGCTCAATGGCCACATTATAGAAGAGGGGGGCCAAACCCTGGATTGGGGTGCACTTCAATGGGCTGGCACAATGCAAAGTATGCAAGGGGCTGCACAGGGCACTGCAGGTTGCTAGAGGCACAGCAGCATATTGTGGGGGTGCAGTAGTTTGGAAGTTGGGGCACTACAGTGGGTAAAAAAGGTGCTTGCCATGCAAATAGAGTTCCCATTTTTTGTCTCTGCATTTATGTGATAGATAATAGAAAGAAAGAGCAGCACTTGACTCCTTGGCAGAAGAGAGGACTGTCTGTAGCCTACTCTGTTTGGATTAAAGGGAGACATTGATTTCCAGTGCCTTCCTCTGATGCCAGCTGGGCAGAACATTGAAGCACAGGGCACCTGTTACCATTGTGTGGGTCTAGGACCCTGCAGGATAGCCAGGCAGTAAAGCACACCATTAACAGTATTGATGGCTTACCCCATGATCTATCATGTCATACCTTAAAATCTGTCCTTTTTCTCTGTAACTTCACTGCAATATCCCTAATTCACACTGTAGCAATAGAGGAAAGCTGCTTAGCACAGAATCATATGACGAGAAGGTTACGGGTGTCAAGTCTTGGTATTCATAAAACTCAGATAATCATGTAAATATAACCCGAACTGGGCTCACTAGTACTAAATTGCATTTACCAAAACTGACATAACACATAATGTGCACATTGCCTACAAGTGAAAAAATATTCTTTATTGGTTTAAAATATTCCAAGAAAGTGGTAAAGGCAGAAAACAAAGCAGAAACAAGTGTCTTACTCTGGAGCATTTCTAATAAAAAATGCAACTGACTGAGAGCTCATGTGTGGCCTGATTCTTTGTAAGTGAAATCCTCATGGGCGTGTCCCTGATAGGAAAGAGGAAGGGGTGTGTCCTCTGATTTATCAGCTTGTGTATAAAAAAATAGATGATTTAGTCTTTATTAGGAAAGCACTGATTACTACTATGTGAGTAAATGTGAGTCTGCAGTTAGTGTAAAGCAGGGGTCTTCAACTTCACTCTTTAAGGGCCACATACAGGCAAGATTTCACGTATTTTATGACATTTTGTAAACTGCACTGTTCTTTTATTTACTGATGGCTTTTACTGAAATACTACAAATGCATGTGGTTCCTGTCCCTCGAAGGCTGGTGTAAACAATTTTTTCATCTGCCCAGGTCAATTTACTACACAGATGGTATGTCAGCCTCCAGGAAGTTGGTGGTTTTGCCTTGAGCCACCTCCTTTGCTGGATTTACGTGATAAGTGTAAAAAAGTCATATAAAACATTATTTTACACGAAAAAAACACCTACAAGTGTGTTACCAATTTTTCTTTTTGATCCTCAACAAAAAAAAAATATATATATAATGTACATTATTGGTACAATATAATATTATTTTAGTGTAATGCTTTATTTTCAGTTACAGACAGTTATAAATAGGTCTATATAGCAAGGTTGAATAATGTTTATTGGTTGGAATAAGTGCTACAAAAACCAGATCATTCAAACATTTTACAAAAATGATGTTTTTATTGGCCTACCTGAAATATTATATCACAAATATCACAAAGTACTGATATATGAATTAACTAGCAGAAGGTATAGAATCTTAAATTGGGAAAGGTTATTTAAACATTTTGAAGGTCACAGTCCAGGTCAATTCTGCTGGCCAAGTCATGACAAGGGTAAGACCTGTATGGAAAATAGAATGCAATGGTTTCAACATGGGATTTACCACTGCTGTTATCAAATGTTTCTGCACAGCCTTAAAGGCAGTTGTGATAGTTGGGGGATTAAAGATAGATTTGTAGTGGGGTGAAAAATTAAAAATTATTCTGATCCTTTTACAGATGGAAATAAATCTGAGCAAATAGATGTCTGGTAGTTGTATATTGATCCATAAACCAACTGCCTTGTGCAGCCAGTCTACTGTAACTACATGCCGTAATGAAATGTAAATCCTAATCCTATTTCCTGTCTCCTGCCATATTTTGCCTCTACGCAGTAATATCCTTTCATACACAAGAAACAACATAGGGCTGAAATAGACATGTGAATAGCCAGGGAATCAATTGTGATTTTATTTTCCTCCTTTACTCACTAATTTTATCCACTCCTGCCTTTCATGACTTCCCAGTTCATTTTCTTTAATTTAACTTTTTCTTTCTCACTTTCCTTTTTCCTTCTTTTTTTCTCTCTTGTATTGTTTGGCACGCATATTTTACCTTTAATCCCTTCCCTTAACTTCAGTTTCTTTCTCCTTTTGCTTATGCATTTTCTTTCCCTTCACATCCATTGCCATTTCCTTTACCCATCATTTCATTTCTGTTCACACCATTCATCTCTTTCTTGCTCTCCAGTTTCTTTCTTCTATTTCTTATTATTTTTTTCCCTTTTTTTCTTACCCACCATTTATTTTTCCTGCACACCCTGTTGCACCCTTCATCCCTGTTTTTTCCTTCTCTCATCCCTTCCATTATTCTCCACTTAGTTTCTTCTTTTTCCTGTGATTTTTTACTCCTTTCTTTTTTCCTTACCCACCATTTCATTTTCCTGTGCATTCTTGTTGCACTCTATAAACCTTCCCTTACTCTCAACATCCTTTGCCTAGGCTTTTTTTTTTGTTTTTCACTTCTTCTCTTTCTTCCTCACCCACTGTTCAGTTATCCTTCACATTCACTTGCATCCTTCACCCCTTCCTGTACCCTCCACTTCCTTTCTTCCTTTGCCTATGCTTTCCTTTTCTTTGAGTTCCTTCCTTTTCTTAACCACCATTTAATTTCATTTCACATCCAATCTCATCCTCTATTCTTTCCTGTACCCTCCACTTTTCTCTCCCTTACTGTTGTCTCTTTTCCTACCTTTCGTTTATTTGATAAGGGTGACCATAATCATTCCAATATTTTAGTAGTTAGGCAGATTGGTGCACTACCTGTAAAGCCGGTTAGGTTAGTTCACAGGTTAGCATTCAAGAATTAATAACTAGTTCCATTAAGTAACATAAGTGTACATTATCACACATCCAAACTTCTCCATCATGCTAGAATATTTCTGAGATTAAGGATCGAGGATCCATGGAGATGGGGTTGGTCCATTCTTTATAATCTATAATAAATCAGTTTGGTCACCTGAAGGTCCTCAAATGAAAAGAAACACCCACCCACGTTTGGCACCATAAATTATTCTTATGATAGAGATTCACGGGCCCCCAGTGATAGAGCCAGACAACAATGGTACTGTGACAACCTGATCCCATAGATACAGCGGAAACATTTTACATGAAACATTTTTTTTTCCAGAGGTCAACATTACAGTCAGGTATTCGTCCTTCATATCTAAAGTCCCCATGGCAACATTATTTTCATGTGGAGGTATAGATTGAAAAAAATCCCAGGAAGGTATTTTCATTAAAACTGTAACATCCCTTGCATTGACATATTCAGTGCGGAGTACCTAGAGATTTAATGGAATATATGTAGGGTATCATAACAGGTAAGGCTATGTAGTATCACAAATAAAATAAATACATAAGGTTAAAGAATCTTTCTCAAGCAACAGCAAAATTCCTAAACATAATCATATTAATGTGTTTCCTACACATATACTCATACCAACAAAAGGAAAAAAAAATAAAACCCCCACAAAAAAATAAAAATAAAAAAATAACGAGCTAGCATGCGCTGTTTGTTCTTCTTTGCTCTAAATCAACACCCCTGAGCACAATTCTGAAATGAGCCCCCATATTCCAGCTGCACACATACCTCTCCTAGGCAGGTACATCTCATCCCATCTAGGCAGGTACATCCCATCCCACCTAGGCAGGTACATCTCATTCCACCTAGACAGGTACATCTCATCTTACCTTCCAAGGTAAATCTATGTTTGCAGCCTTCCAACCAAGTACTTACCCCAGCACCCCTTGCACAGTAAGCAGCCACAGAGTTAAATAGGACCAACTCCCAAGGCACTTGACACTTTGAAGAGTTCATTTATGAATAGGAGAGCTAAGCTGAAAACAATTGTTGTGAAATAGCTTAGAAATGTAAGTAATAATTACGACCTGTAAGACTAGTTACTAGGTTACTGCAAACATCTCAACATACCGTACACCAAAGACAATGAGTAGAAGCTAAACACTAGATGTGTTTTACAAATTTATTTCCTGTTCACTGTGTTCTTTGTTCTTGAGAAAACATGTTATTGTTGGCAGTGCTGGAATATCCAATTTGTTGGGATATCCAATCTGCAATTTATCAATTCTACTGCACAATAATGGAGACACAGAAGGAAAAAGTACTCACAGTAATTATTTCACATTAATATGTAATCAATAATAAGAATTGATTGTGAAATTATAATTACAACTGAACAGCAGTTGATATTGCGCTTTTAATGTTTTAATGTTTAATTTACTCCTAATTTACTTGATCCTAGGGTCCCTTTTTATCTACTGTGGGAAACTGCATGGTTAGCCACTCCCGGGCACACATGGATGTTGCAAGCACTATTCTCCCCTTGCCTTGGAGTCATCCTGCCCATTTTGGTTCAGTGCTGTGATAGCAAAGATAAAAACTTTTGACTTTTCTCTAGAATTGCAGGTCTGTCATTTGAAAAGTTTTAAAGGGTTAGCATTAGTGCCAAGCAACTTGAATCAGCAATATCCTTGCATTCAGTTTACTTTTAAGCAGCCTTTTTTTCTTGTGCATTTTAACATGGGGTCCCCTGAAACAATTTTTAGGTCTTAGAGATCCCCTGTTCTAATTACTATATCCACAGCTCAGAATTCATTAGCTTGATGGTCATTAGGAAGATTGCATCTTATATTACTGGCCATTGCGATAAATGTCACCCTTTCCGATAGCCGAAAAGATCATTTGTATAAGAGGTAACTAACCTGAGAGATCCGAATTGTTCATGGCTCAATAATTCCCCATCAACCTATGGAGAAACCCCAGGATTCCACAGAACCCTGGTTGAGAAACACTTCTTTAAAATGTACCTGTAATGTAACCAGCATCCCCTTCTACACACAGCAGTTCTGTGTTTTCTAAGGTTTCGAACTGGCAGCAAATTTATATAGGAGCCATAACTTGATAGTTACCAGCTTGAAACTTTACCAATAGTGATGATGGATATTATAAGGGGAGTCAAAATCTGATACTTGCCTGCTTGAGTCTTACCTGTAGCCATGGTTGGATGCTGATAGGCTTCCCTTATGGAAAGCTTGTCTAGTTGATTGTGATGCTTGCTTTCTCCATTGTCCTCTTTACTTGTCTTCTTGCCGATATATATGAGGGAAGACTTCTCATGATTTTGGATAAACAAATTGCTCCTGAAGAAGTGGACCGGATCCATGAAACTCGTAGTGGCTAATTAGTTCATATGTGTTTTGTGTGTCCTGCTGTGGTATTACTTGTTTTTAATATTAATATTAAAAGAATTTCAATGTTATTGGTATTGTTAAATTCTAAACCTGTTATTTACTTGGTAACAGAATCATATACGTATATATACTCCCTCATCTTTCCTATTTCCATTATTTGTTAATCTTGGGATGTGACAGGTGTACTTTTGCTGAACTGTGGGAGATTCCAGGTTTGTTTCTTCTGAGTGTACCTGTAATGAGTTCACTGATAAAGGGAAAACTCCAGGTGTCTCAATACATTTCCTGTTTCCTTTTAGAGCTACCAAAAATTCAAGGCTTGGTAATACCTCTCCTAAATACTGCACGATGTCATTGGCTTTAAATTATCATGGTTGATATCACTATCCGTTTATAAGGTGCATATGACACAATGGGTTGGACCAAAGCAACGAGCTTCCTAGATGAGTTTGGAATTTGCATAATACAGCACCCCAAGGGCAAATATCAGAGTGTGCTCTAGACAAAAACTGGTGATAGAGTTAAAACCTACCTGTTTCATACTTTTCTCTTAAGATGGAAAGTGGTAATACACTGTGACTCCATCACAGAAAAGATTTCCAATACATGTCTAGATAGTTTAGCCATTCAATTCCAGTAATTGCTGTCATCAACAACATGCTGATTACTGGTAGGTGGGAAAAATGTGTTCTAATTATTATTTGTCCTCTTGTGTATCCTGTTCTTCACCACAAGTCTATTTCCTTACACTGTGTGTTGTATAGTAATAACATATTGATTGTAAACACTGTCAGGATATGAGAGGTGTATTATTTTCTCTGCAAGTGAAGTGTAGCTGAAGATATATCAGATATATCAGCTCTTCTCCGATACTGTACCAGGAGGTGGTGGACCCCCAACTGCTCTGACTCCTGTGCAGGAAAAGATGAGCGAGCTCTATCGGACAGATGGAGATTCAAGCAAGATGGCTTTGATTTGCATGCTTACAAATCAGGAGCGATGTCCTGGGGAATGTTTATGAAAATTTGACTTATTTCCGTGATAAAAAGCGGTGAGAGGCATGATTACAACAGACTACATCAGATTACATGGGAATGACAGGTGGTGTGAAAGGCCCTCATTGCCCATTCCGAATAGAAAAGGTTGTTCCAATACATCTTGTATTTCAAGTTTCTTGCAGTATAGAAGTCTAGAATTCCTCTGCTTTTCTGGACCAACACAATTTGTGTTGAAAAATCCGGTTGTTGTCATAATCTGAACAAGAATTAAAACCTGGATGAGTTATAAGCTTGCTGACAACCAGGGGTGTAGTCGTGAAAAAAGAAGGGCGGTCCTGTACTATCCATACGAAGTGTGAATAATTGTTAGATAAACATGCCCGTCCCACTACACCCATGCCTAAGTGTCACTCACACGGGAAGAAACTTCCCCCATAGTGAAGTCATGATACCAGAACATGCCCACTTGTTTGGCTGCTAGAGTTCAGAGAGTCAAGCAGGTTGACTTGTAATCCCATACTGGAGAAATGGTCCGCGGCTCTGGCCGGTGTGCCCCCAAGCGGAGCCCTTCTCCTGACCCCACGAGGGGGGGAGCGGACCAGCCAGGCCCACAGACCACCAAAGAGTTCTTTGGAAAATAAGAGTGGGCACGTGCGCCCCACTACACCCCTGCTGACAACTGTAGTATGTGCTGTTTGATCCATCAAATTGTCTTGAAGAATCTCTTGGTTCCTTCTAGCTTTATTGAGAATTTGTAAATAACTAATACACAAAGTAAATGATATAATATCACCCCAGCCAGGCATTACTGTATCCACATGTAGTGGGTCGTTGTTCCATTCATAAGAGTCATTACATGCATACGTTTTGTCCGGTTTTGTTTTTCTAGGCATTTTTCTACGATTCTGCAGCTTTATTGTAACTTTTGACTGTTGAAAATGGACAAATAGGTTGGAATCTATATCATTTGTCTACAATCCACAATTTTTGTAATTAATATATGTTTTTTTATTAATGTAGATGTTTTTACTATAGATCCAATAATGCCTTGGTATTACTATATATTTATGTGTTTAACATTTGGTGAGAATGAGCATTGGACCAACACTAAAACAGGATGCCCACTTTTGGTTACCTATATCACGTTTTCCCTCAATTTTTTTATAACACACAAAGTAACACCTCACTTGTGTCTACATATACGGACATTGGTCAGCCATGACAGGGGAGCCTGAAAAATAACTGATGGCATTTTCAAAATTGACCTAATGATCCGGAAAACCATAGCCATGCTACCTTCCATGTCAGTAGCCAAGCAGAGTCAAATGAGTTATTGATTAGGTTACATACAAATAGATCAACATTTAATGACCTACTCACAATCCAATTTGAGATGTATATACATTTATATGCTATATATAGTAAAGTTTTGGCAATGCTGCTTGACCCTTGCCAGCAATATCAGACGATCTACAACCCTTAACAATGGAGGTAAATATTAATAAACTGCACAGATCAACCTCTTTACAATATCACCGTCTTGTATTATGACACTCCCCTTTGGACATGCCAAGCCACAACTGTAAAGTATAATTAGATGATAATTAATGAACATTGTGAACTATCATTAATATTTTATTGCCCTCAGCACTTTTCCAGGCTATCTGGGGATCGATAGAGGTTTTATGTGTCTTGCAGCCACGCTTATTGATTAGGTTGCATAAAAGTGAGTTATCTTTGACAGCTTTTCTTTTTTTTTACATACAAATGCAATAATGATCTGCAATGACTTGTTTATCTGAGGTCCCTCTGGAACTTTGGTCCTTATTTTAGGTTTTATTAAAAAATCAAAGCAAGAAATAAACTTGTACTTAGTTATTTGGTTTGCAGGACAGAGAGTTTTCCTTTTCGAAGAGACCCCATAAACTAGGATTTAAAATACACGTGAAGCTTAAGTGAATGACATTTAGCTTGCTGTAGCACTGAGGTTGATTTACTAATGCAGTTATTCATTAAGTTAAGTGAATTATTGCTGTTTAATGGAGAATTCACTTCGTTTAAGAAGATTAGCTTAGCAAAAATATACAATTATGTGCATAGAAATCTAAAAATAGGTTTTTTGCTTGAACATGACTGGTAAACCAACCTCTGTGTATCATCAATAAATTGTATTTTTATTATATGAGATATTTTCTATCTACACGCATATTAGAGATGGCTGCATAGCATTTTGAAGGTAAGTTTCCCCTATGGTGACAAAAGTAATGTGTCTTAAAACAGTAGTCTGTGAGACGGACTTCTAATGGAGAATACTAAATTTGGGAGGGATAGAGTATTGTCACTTTATGGGCCTGAATTATTAAAGTTCTCCAAGACTAGAGAAAACAGATTGTCGTGGGAGAACCTGGGTTATCCAATAAATCTGGTCGAAGATTGAAAACATAGCAAATAATTTTTAAAAAATTCATTCTATGGTTTGTTGGATCTTGGAAAGCCTTAATAAATCAAGCCCTATAAGAGGAAGTGCCTGAACAAAAGTGTTAATAAATATATTGCCAAGTATTAGTTTAATGCAGTGTTTCTCAACCAGAGTTCCGTTGAATCCTAGGTTTCTTCCAAAGGCTGCCAGAGATTTGCACCTCTCAGGTCAGTTTAACTGATCCCAATGATCCTTTTTAGCTGTAAGGGTGACATTCTTCCTAAAGGCCAGCAATGTAAGGGGCATTCTTCTAACTGAACACCACACATAACGTTGACCTCGGATCCAATATTGCAATTAATCCCGGGATAGGGACACCGCACCAGTTTTCTTAAGGGTCCCTCCTATGTTAAAAAGGTCGAGAAACATTGGTTTATTGCAATTATTGTATAATTTTGGTAACACTTGTATTATATAATTTTTGTAACACTTGTATATAATTTTTGTAACACACTTTTGTAACACTGCCCTAATCTAATATATCCAATTTACCTTTGCAAATTTCTCAAATTCCCTTTAATGGTCCACACATTTCTGTATAAGACTCTTTCGAGAAGATTCACCTATCCTTACCTTATCTTCCTATATACAATCCAGTTTTCATCCCTACCTAAGGAAGCCAGTGGAACTTATCAGCAGACATCCATATATTTCATTCTTCTTTCTTAATATTTATACAGTATACAGTTATCTACCCGGATATGTCAGTACATTGCAAATACTTACTGCTGAATATGTCAACCATGACTGACGGATGTCAAGTTCTGTGGTTCGTAATGGAATATTCTTTGTAGAAATTGATAAAACTAAAAAAAGAATTGAATAAAAAGAAAAAAGATTATTTGGATTTATGAAATGTATTTGTGGAAAATCTGTTTTAATAAAAGTTAAAGCAAAATGAATTTTTTACAGACAATGGGTTCAAATGCCAGCAAACTGACTGGTACTGCGTGTAATTATTGTTCAACTTTGCTTGCTGATTAATTCCTCATTCATTAAAAAGGTAAGATTGCATGCAATGCTAAGTGATAATTACAAGTGGTACTTAACCGGCTTCTGATTTTGTCTTTCATTTAAACTGCAAGGCTTAA
>NC_092869.1:37103916-37105828 GCF_032062135.1 Pyxicephalus adspersus
GGTGCTAGCATGACATGGCTGTAAGAGTCAAAGTTTGCATATTCAAAATCAGCTTCCTATATTTCTCATCATGTTTCATTATCCTTTTACCCCCTCAAAATATAACTTCTTATGATTCCCGCGATATGATCAGTTTAAACTGTCGAGGTGTGTGACAAGTGTATGTTAAAACAAAATGTTATCTGCAACTTTGTTAAAGAAAATCTGGTTAATTATATGTTAGTAACCATCTCAGTTTCAGTAACAAATTACATAGTTTTATAATTTTTTTTTTTATATAATTTCGGATCGTATATCATGAGGAGAGTACAAATAGTAAAAATGTAATATTATGTGATAAGTATATATTATGCAAAGTCTGTAGCGCTATTTACCAATCATGGATGGGCATTTCAGGAACCAAATCAACACGCATTGAAATCTGTCAGGGTTGAATTGCTCCTGATGTCTCTGGAAGCTTTTTCAATACATATCTGTTTTCTGCTCTGTCATCAATCTTAAATTCTAAAATCAATTAGGTGTTCAAAGTTTAAATGCAGTCTTTTCATAGCTTGAATGTGCCATTTAAACAATCACAGAGTTAAATCAACATGGAGACTATGGGATCTAATTATAGAGATCAGAACTAATATTTTACTAAAGATTTTATTTTGTCGAAAAATTATTTTGAAAATTTTACATATTTTGAAAGCAATGTGGTGAAAACATTAGATTATAGTGATAATAACACAGCACAACAATGCTGTTTTTTTACTTACATTTTGTAAGTTAGGTTGTGTATAAAAAATAAAAATAAAAAACAAAAATAGTAATTAGTGATATATTGGTATACACATACATACATATACACATTGTAAGGACAGGAGAAAAAAAGATATACAGGTTGTCCTGAGTTAAGGACATCTGACATAGGATTCCTAGATATGAACGGGGCTTCCCTGCTTGCTCATGTGCAGGACAAGGGTTGATGGGGCGGAGGGGTGGGTTGCATGAGTTGCAGAAGAAATCTTTTGCTAAACAAAGCTGAGGTTGTGGTTGATCCTAAGGACTGAGCTCTTCTGCAACCTTGTGTAACTTTTTGATGACCAAGATAATTTCTGCAGTTGTTCCTTTTTTCATATCAAAGCACAGCTTGTTCCAGAAGTTAATGAATGTCTAGGCTCCATAAGGTTTTTTTTTTTTGCTTTGTTTGTGATCATATCACAGTGAGGATTTTATACAGTAACTGACACCAAGTGCCTAGTAAAATGTTGAGACAAACATTCGTTATAATTGCATTTTTTAAATAATGTACCTGTTCCAACTTATATACAAATTCAACTTAAGAACAAACCTACAGTCCCTATCTCGTAACCCATGTACTACCTGTATATATCTTTTACATGGGTCAGAGGTGGCAAAAAAAGCAATAAAAACATACATCACAAAGAAATTGTGTAATGAAAAAATAAAACATGATATTTTCCAGTATTTTTCTTTCCTTTATTTGTTAGTAATTTAGGCATTTTTGTGTTTTTGTTTTCTCATAGTTTTTATCGTTTTCTCCACTATTTATTGGAACCAAATTTTCTCTTTAGTTTGATGTCACAACTTTCCATTTCAGATTGTTATAAACTGTAAAGTTATTTTTGGAAAGAGGATCTAGTGCAATTATAATATCAGGCTTAATCAACAAGCAGAACTTGGAAAATGAACTGCTTGGCCAAAATAAACAGGTGGAGTATAAGGTCAGGCATAAAACTAAACCCACACTATCATGTCATGAAAATGGGAACATTAGTAGGTGGTGGCTGAAGCATCATTTATGTAACTAGAGCAACCTTTCTTGATCTTTTTTAACATGGGGCAATGGGGCAGGCTCAGGGTGGGTTCTGGCATCATGACGTCACTCTGGGGGACATTGACATAGGGC
>NC_092869.1:37108948-37136383 GCF_032062135.1 Pyxicephalus adspersus
AAACACTAGACAGTTGCATAACTGACGGCTGAAATTGTACAAAGCTATTCATCCACTACTTCATTTCATTGCAAATGTATTTCTTCTCGGTAGGTGAACGCCATCACAATCCAACACCGTAGGCAGGCTTCTGAAAACTACAAGCGTTTCTGCTTTATTGCATATACAACAGTAACAATTTTATGTTTTTATTCTCTGTCTTATATCTTCTGCAAAACAGTTGCCACACACAGAATGTAGGTCCTGCTGGATCTATTTTAGAACACAGCCAACATAGCAAGACCAAACATTTGTTATTCTTGTGTGTGTTTATATTGCATTTTCCTATATGCCTTGTTGTCTTACATACAGATATAGATGAATGACACATATTTAATTCCCTGGGGTCAAAATACTCCTGCTTGATTGGCTGCAGAGTTACGAAGATGCATTGGCTGATGACTTACTGGACTAGACAAGAATGTTTTTCAAAATAATTACATTGCTTCCCAATCACGAGCCCGCTGCATATCACCATTGTTTATAGGTGGAAAAAATAGTTTCTTATTAGCTATTCACAGAGCTGTAAGTCGTGTGCAGCCGGTAATAGAAGGCGATATGCCGAATGTGTAAAAGATATTGTATATCTTTAGGCTACAGAATAATGTTTCCCAGATAACTTTAAAGAAGAATTCCAAGGAAATTGGAAAATCCCTTATTAATTTGCAACTCTTGCATGTAGTAACATAGAAGAGCCCTTACCTGCCGAAGCCTCCTAATATATACCAGAGATACCTGCACCCTGCTGTTGCTTGAAGTTCCTAGAAGCATGATGTCTTATCACAGGAATACAGTAGATCCTGTAGACTGCCATTGTATTTTTGTGTTGTGCAGAAATACAGGATTTCACCAGCGGGTGAATCTTTAACTGTAGATTTCTGGTGAAAACTCAAGAACAGAATGCTGCCACATAGAGTGATAACAAAAATATTTGATTTTTCACTGGGCATAGAGGATACACGGAGGCATTCATGAGCTCCTCTTCAGCAGATACTTAAAGTTTATTGATCTGTATATTTGTTTTGGGTCAGAGGCTGGGAAAGAATTGATACTGGAGACTGCTGCCATGCAGGTAGACATTTTTTTCAGAAGGTCAGCAATGGCACACTCCATGGGGGATTTTTTAATCTAGAACTCCAGCTTTCTACCCACCACCGTTCTCTCACCATTCCTGGTGGTCTCTACTGATCCTCTTGGGTCTGATGTGGTGACCATATTTCCTACTTTCCCTCTAGTGATGGTGGTATGTCGGTGGAGGCACGCCTTTAGGAATATATCTGGTGATCAAGAAAATATGTGTCTGCATTATGATGGGCCTCCTAACAAAGAAGGGGGTAAATGACTGGGCAGTATGACAGAAGGTGGTGGGTAGTGGACCAAGGCGTGGGTTGTGGACCGTACTGTGATATGGATACAGTAACAAAACTTTTTTTTAGGACAGAAGGGGAAAAGAAGCTAAAAATAATAAAAAGAAACCCTGGTGTTCCACAATAAAACATGTCCAGCTGCAATTTCAAAGTGTGGTCAAAAAAAGTAAAGGAATATAGGTTTATTGGTATTAAAGAAGAACTAACCAGAAAAATTTTAAAAATCACACGTATCTTTATTCCCGCAGGTCCCTGGATCATGCTGTACCGAAGCACCTGGCGCCACCATCTTAAGTCTTCTTCTTCCTTCTTCTAGTTACATCACCGGATCTCACTTTGTCTCAGTTTGGGTGACGTAGACTGCTGTAAAGGGGAAAGAAAAGAGTGCAGATCTTACTGACCATGTGTGAAATCTGCAACTCTTCCCCCTCAGTGTAGGAAAATGCAGCCAGGAGCCTCCGGGGATGCGTGATGTAGGTATCCCAGGCTCTCACACACTCACACACTCACACACTCGCCATCAAGACAAAAAAGGGAAAGTGCTTCACCCCATTTTTTTTTAAACGGTGTTGCATATATATATATATATATATATATATATAATATATATAAAATGTGTATAAGATACCTCATATCCTTAGTTTATAGTCCCATGCAAAGGTTTTTGGATGCCATCCAAAAGTTTTTTGGCTGTGTATGTATTTCAGTATCTCAAGAACAATATAAATAGTTATATTTTACAAAACATTTTTTTTTTGGGCTATGCTAAATTTAAGGAATGAATACCGTCTCCATCCAATGACAGTACCCTTATTTGTTGAGATGAACCTTTCCTTTACACTAGACATAGGGGAAAATGTGTGGGTGGCCCTAAGTTTTAGGGTTCAGGGATTCATCTTTAGTTAAAGAAACCAGGAACACCCAAAACTGTGATAGTCACTTCTGCCCTATATCTCCCCTTAATTTAGTATCTAGTACCAACGCTCACACTATCAGCCCAAACTGAAAATTCAGCAGATATACAAGGAGTGATGGAAGTACATTTGTTTCAGAATACATTTTGGATGTATTTCATTTCATTTAACATATATACTTGGTGTGAATTGAGGTTTCTTTTTTACAATAGCCTCAAGCTTTCCTTTATAGAACAGGTTTGTTAGTAATATATAGCTGTAAAAGTTTATTATCTCCTTCTGAAAGGTCAAGAATGAGATTACAAATCATTTTCTGCTTCTGGAACATTTAATATAGTGCTTGCAACATGTTTCAAAAGAGTGAACATTATTGGGCAGCAGTTTTGAGATTGCAAGATTTGAAGGTGCTCATCATAGTGGTCATTGTTTTAGATGGGTTCTAGTGTATTACCTAAAGGTAAATATTCTTTTTGAGATATATATATTTATATATATACACACACACACATTAGCCAGTGAAGTGAAGGATTAACAAAAGCAAGTTATTGAATGCCTTATGTTTACTAGAATACAGAACTGATGAAACCAAGGTTTTACAAACAGATTTATTAGATGCTACAGCGTATTTTTACTCCAGTTTTCTCCACGTTTTTCATGGTATCCTCAGCATGAATCATTCTATGACCAGTAGATAATATTCTTTACATTAGTGCACACCCTGGAGAAATAACTAACTCTTTGAGCATGTACTGTGCCATGTAACTCAATGCATCCCTTCTGCCCCTAGGGTATCAAACAGAAATCAATAGGCTGAGTGTCCCAATTTGACACCCATATGTACAGGGTTATGGAGATGTTCATGATGTTTTAGAAAACCTAATAAAAATTAGGGGAACTTAATCTTAGACCTATTCAGGGAAGCAGATGTATCCACTTCTATTCTATTTGGGTTCCTGTAAGGTATAATTTCCCAGATGGGATACAGACAGCGTTAAAAATCTCAAAAAACGAGAATAAGGAGATCGCCAAACCAATGGTGGTTCCAAGTTCCAAGATGACCATTATTTGCTTCATGTTGGATTGACACAAAGATAAACTAAAGCTTAAGCAATGGAAAAAACAAATCAATATAGTCACTTAAATTGTATCCATTCTTAACTCTCATACATAACCTACAAAGAGCAAGTGGGCTGCACAAAATTGACCCTGGCAATGTGGGATCCCAATAGGGATATCTATCCATTTATCTATCTATCTATCTATCTATCTATCTATCTATCTATCTATCTATCTATCTATCGATTTAATTGGTATAAATGTTCCTCAATTTACCCGTTTGCCTACAGCGCAGATCAATAAATATATTTTTTTAATATTCAAAGCTTGTGACTTTAGTGAATGCTTTTATGCTAATTCAGAACCTTTTATGGTTTATATAAATAAAAATACTTTTGAGATTAGCATATTTTTTTTTTCTTTATACTTTTCTCACAATCACTTATCCCAAACAACTATTCTATTTTTTCTTGTATAGTACAAATGTGGATTTGCGTGACAAGCAAACCATCTTCAATTCTGTTTTCCTATTGTGCTATACTCATCCCTTACAGAAGACAAAGAATGAGACTTTTAAACAAGATATATATTACATTCAACAGCATCGCAATGATATATATTTTTTTCTTCCAGGCGAAATACCGAACGCCTCGGTCATTCATCACATATTATCAGACACAAGTGGTCAACTGACATTATTTATGGGTATTCCTGTTCTTTCTCTGGACTAGGTGAATGTATTAGGCAGTTGTTAGCTCTGATAGGTACAGTGTATGTATTTTACAGCCTGTCTGTATGAGAAGTTGCATAAATGCATTGGACCCCCGGGGGAATGGTATCTGTGTGGAATCTTTATCTTGACAAACTTTATACGGCTGTTCTTTAGTAATTCATTGCATAGCTACATAGTTATATATTATGTCTAAAAAATGACATGCCTTATATATGCATTGAGTTCATTCCAAAGAAGAATAAAATTAAAAATCGAAATCAAACCAGCAGTTAATCTAGAAATCACCATTGTTTACCGCACCTGCAATAACTCAATGCACTAGGTTTCACTTTGTAAAGGCAGCCCATTCATATTTAAAGGGTCGGATTCTCACATTTGAATGTGCAATATTAGATACTTTTTAATGTATCAAACAATGGGCTCAATAATTAAAGCGTTCTAAGCCTGGAGAAGATAACATACCATGAGAAGACCTGGGTGATCCAGCAAACCTGGAATGGATCTGATCCAGGAATGAAAACATTTGCTGACTAATTGAAAATTCCTTTTCAGAAGTCCATTCCAGGTCTGCTGGATTATTCAGCTTCTACCATGAGTGTCTATCTTCTGCAGTCTTGCAGAGCTTTAAAAAAAAAGAATATGTCAATGTTTATTTTTATGTGCCCTTGTAAAGCGAGAATCATTTTCCTCACAGACGGAAAAAATGTCTTTCTGATCCAGGGGTTTCCATCCACCAGGCCATAGACCAGTACAGGGCCATGGGCTCTGCTGAACCGGGGCACGTTTTTAGTTCATCCTGTGTTCTTGCTGTCTTTCTCCAATTTTCCCGATAATCAATGTCATCAGGAATTAAAGTAAGGGTAACATCAAAATGTAAAGCTTTCTCCAGAACAGAAACAAAGGTTAATTCTTGAAATGTGGACATTTGATTTCGTGCCAACTGTCTGAAAACTGTGTACAGACGCTCAACAATTGTTGCCTAACATTATCATTTTAGATAACAAAGATTTCTGTACAGAAAGACTGCCCAACAAAAGCTGGGCATCCGGTTCCGTAATTGAGGAGAGGGGAGGACAAGCCGGATACAACTCGCTGCTGGGTATACAATAGTCTTGTCGTCTAGCCGTTTAGTTGTCCAGGAAAAGCCAAATATTAATCGAGGTTGTGGAACATTTGTACCGATGTGAGATTTTCACTCAAGATGTTCATAAAAATTGGCTAAGCTACTCTTTACATACAGCAAGCATGCATAGAGTTTTTAATTTATGACTGCAGAGTCTTTCAATCAGAGAGAAAAAAAATAATCCTAAAACCGAGAACAGATGTTTTCTTTTATTTATTAATAAATTACGGATCAGAAGCAATTTGCTCGAATGCTCTCTATATCATTTTCGCCAAAATACTGCTCAGCCTTATCCTTTCCAAGATGTCATAAGGATGCCATAAAAAAAGGGAAAGCAGCCACGATGTAAATGATTTTATTGCAGATCTGCGCGTTTAAGGTTTCTTTTACTGCTAATGAAGAATACAATCATTTTAAAAATAAACGTAATAAAACGTTATTGCGGGTATACAAGACGCCGGTACGGTAAAATCACTTTTATGGCATGTCGAGCTTAGAAAGCTCCCTTGTTCAGCACATATAAGGAAAAATGTCTGATGGAGGCTGACAGATCTCCAGAGCAGCTGAGGACAGCTTGAATTGCGTTATATTTGGTACAGCGATGGAGTTCAAGTAATAAAACCTGCCATTGTTTATAAATCTGTTGCAATGAAAAGTATCCGTGTATGCCTCTGGTGCATTGTTCCTAGCTTAGGTGTATACGTGACTACTTACTGAAATCCTCAGGGGAGGGATGAATGGAGAGTCTGGAAGGCAAATGTTTTATATGCTTCTCTTCCTTTTTTTTAAAGGCTGACACTTAAGGGCCCGTTTTTATGGAGAGCGAACATCTCTATCCATTCTGCATTAGGTAACACTAACGCATACCGGGCCCATCTTGTTCTTAAAAACCAGGCCATGTGTAACCAGCAAAGTCCCATGGAGCCCATGTTCAATGAAGCGGAGATAACCCCATGTTTAGAGAAGAACTTGTCTTTGACAAGTCACATGAACCAACTCCCCTTGCAAATTTTTTGTTTTGTATATTATTCTGGGGTGCCCCTCGGGGTATGATTGCCATAATATTATCAAAACATCACATTTCCATAAGAATGAACTCCAATTCCCACAAGGGTATGGAGGCTTCACTCCCCTATGCAGATAAACTTGTACAGACCACTCATATATGGTGCAGTTCTTCATGGGCCAGGCCAAAAATGTTTGTGTTCTTCCTGACAGTTATAAGTATTCTTCTCCCACTCTTAGGTCACTTCTTATCCTCTAGGATCATTACGTGATTTCATATCCTTTGGAGGGACGCTATCCCAAAAATCACAAAACGTTTTATCCAAATCCAAGAATAACAAATAGAACCTCGGAGGTGGGCCTAAAGAGGACACAACATAAAAACACTTTTTTTTATTATTTGTATACAGCTAACTAATATGTAAATGTAACGCTTCTATAAATATATTACGTACCACAGAGGTAATTTATAATTTGCTTTTCTTTTAAAATTAAGCATTCTTTGCTCAGGGATCAGCTTTTACTTCATGGACTGAGATCCCGGCTCAGAAATGACACAACCATGTAAGTCCTGGTGACTATAGAATTTTTGACTGCATTTACAAGTGTCTGATACAGATCAGCCCCTGTTACACCTACCTAAAGTCATTGCAGTGATGCTTAGGGTTTTTTTAATAATAAAAGATAAAACTTTTTGAAAAATAATAATGTTGCTGAATTTTGTAATTTATTCTTCTACCAGGAATTACAGGTTCACTATAAAATAAATTGTGTATACCACCATTTAATAAAGTTCAACTACATTTGTACATCATCTTTATCGGAACATAAATTCTTTTACATTTTCAAATATGCAGATACATATGATCAAAAAAAAAAAAGACCTATCTTTGTAAGTAATATTCCCTTGGAGGGTAATTTTCCTTTGCTAGGCTATCCATTTCTGATATGCTGTAAATTGCTTTCAAAGCGCCCAACAGGTGTAAACTTTCTCTGTGTATTATATGACCTCGTTATTTCTACTGCCAACAGTTATTTTGTCACAGTGTTTTTTATTATCTCCCATGGAAACTAAATTAAAATAAACAGAGTTATACAAGAGGAGTTTATTTTATCAATGGGAGAACATACTATCTTCAGATAAGAACAGACCTACTTACATACATGAAGTAACAATAAAATTGCTACACGTAAAGTCAAATATATACAATACTTTACACATATATAAATATATCAATCTAAAAAAATAATAATTGATGATTGTTAAACAGAACTTGTTTATTTCATTTATTATCTTTCCTAGAATTTTTTAGGATAAAAAATTGTTTTCACCATGTTCCTTTTTTAACATTGTCCATGCAGGAATTATGCTCAGCTGGCCAGCGTAGTTCAACCCACTTTCTGTAAACCCAAACTGACATGGACACAGTTTGTGTCACCATATCTGGGTGAGCTTACTGATATTACTGCAGAATGTAATTGTGTTTATTATGTTGTTTTGTTTTTGTTATGTTTTTTGACTACTCAAGAAGGAGACTCAAAGGTATCACATGAAAAAGAAGGCTTCTATCAAACCGCACTTCTGGATTCCCCCTATATGCAGAGATGTAGTTGTAAAAAAAGAAGAGGGGGCACGGTACTATTCATGACGAACGCACATGCGCATCATTATGTAAACGTGTCTGCCCCACTCTACCCCCCCGCCTATGTGTCACTCAAAGGTAAAGAAACCCACCCACTCTCCCATCCCAGGTCTGAGCCTGACAAGGAAACATGGTCCGCGGCTTTGGCCGGTGTGCCCCCCACCCACAGCGGGGTCCTTCTCCTAACTGGTCAGAGCCGCCGGCCACTAAAGAATTATTTGCAAAATAAGAGTGAGCACGTGTGCCCATTCCTTAAAAAAGTTAGGGCACGGCGTTCCCACCCATGTCAGCCCTACTACATCCCTGCCCTTATGTGTCCAGAAGCAGTTTTTGAGGCAACCTTCGTTTTCTTACACAATTGGGTCCAGATGTTTTTCCATGCACCTCAAGTGATAAAACTCAAGAAATCTACAATCCTCCAGCAACAACTGCAACACAACCTCGTAAAACTGAATCTAAATGGAACGCATCCCAATTCAAGTCAAAGGAAGTAGCTGACTGCACAAGCTACACGTCATATCCAGTAACCAAGTCACAAACAACAACATAGACAAAACCGGGTTCAAATAGGTGCAAAATTTGTTCCCAACCACTCCCATATGGATGGATCTCAAGGGTTAGAATCATAGTTAAGCACAAGGTAAACTGGTATGGTCAGGCTATTAGAATCAGACCAAATGCAAATGGACATGAAGTCAAGCTCGCATCGGTTAATCGATCTCCATTTTGTGCAAATTTGCTAGAGGATCTGCTCATGTGTAGGTCTAAGCAGCAAATTTCTGGTAGATCAACAGTTTTTTTATGTGTTTGAAGGAACTCTCAAGTGCAAAAGCATGAAAAATGTGCATGCATTGCAGAGACATGCTACATATTCTATTACTTATTTTTTAATTTGCCCTGACATACACTTTAATGTCTTAATATGTTACATCCAAATATTGAATAATAATTAGTTATTTCCTACACGCAAATCTGTTATTAAATGAATAAAATATGCTTCAATAATAACGTATACTTACATAGCTGTTGTCATATATTTTGTAAGTATGACATTTCCTGAAATGTATTACATTTTATGGAAGTATAAACTAGACCTTTAGGAATACTTCCAAAATGCCAATATTAGCATACCGGAAAAAAAAAATATTTGTTATGGAATTTTCCATATTTTAAGCAAAAATAATGTATATTGCAGCAATAAAAAGAATAAAAAAAATATAAAACAGTAATAAAATTTTAATGATCTAGATGAGAATTTTAGTCTCACAAGTGATACTGTCACAGCATTCAGCAATACTGATGATTTTCTGATAACCCAATGCTCTGTGGGGGAGTTTGCCGAAAATGTTTTGTCAGCTGATTTAGCAGAAAACATATCAAAGAGCACACATATCATACAAAAAAAACTATAGTAAAAATTGAGTTGGAACTCCTGAGTAAATGGCGCCTTTGAGTGGGATACCTTAAGAGCTGTGATTTAGAAAGAAATAAAAAAAACCCCAAATACTATAGTTATAAGTTTTTGAAAAAAAACATTTTTTTTATACAATTCCTTACACACTAAATTGTATAAAATCAAATGGATATGCGGACACAAACCATAAACACCACCAAACAACCCAGTCCAAAGCCAAATACACACGTGCAATATTAGCCATTGGAAAGGATCTTTCACGATCCTTTCCAATGACTAGCCCTGCAAGATGCATGAACGATGCTGTACATACAGCATCGTCTTGCTCTATGCAGTGGGGAGGGGGAGAATGACGGAGCAGCACCCTGCTGTGCGCTATCCCCCTTCCCTTGTATTAGGATCGATAGTTGTCCATCGTCCATTGATCCACCAGGATGGTCGTTCGGACGATGGCCGACTGGCGCTGTACACAAACCAGATTCTCACGGGATATCGGCCCTGAGCCGATTATCGGGCGAGAGCCGTTGGACATGTGTACGTAGCTTAACAGAGGCAGGTGGGAAATAAGGGTAGCGTGGTGGATATAGGACAGAGTGCAGGGTAACTCATGAACAGGCTGTATCACATAAAGGCAAAGAAATAGTTCCCTTTCACCATCACTCAAGAAAAATCTGTAGCATTCCAACATATAACAACAAATAATGATGTTGAAGAAGGAAAGTCAACGGCTAGCCTGCCCATTTCTGAATCTAACTTTTGAATATGGTACCCCCCCTCCCCATTCTTTTCATTTGAGGACCAGTAGTAGAGCAAACTAAATAGGTAAAAACTTTAGCTTTCCATTTGTGTCCTATTAGGACACTGGGATTGAGAATGAAATTAAGGAAGAAACCAAAATGTTTAAGAAGAATGGAAAGGATTGTGTCAACTAAGAGGGCATTCCTACGTTCCTGTGACTACAGAACAGAAAGTAATGAGAAATTTTCATAAAAAAGTACAGGTTAAAAAAAGAGAAAAAAAACTGACAGGTTTTCACCATTTTACTCCAATGTATTCTATTGGGACAGTAGAAACAATGGATAGGCACTTCCTATCACTGCATTATTGTCAATCTTGATATGGCTGAAGATGATGTTGGCACCATTGATAGCTCTATAAGTAGCCAAGCATAGAAATGCGCACAGCTTTGTAGATTGACAAGACATTGCATTTTCTTCAGGAGATTTGGGAAACAATGTAAAAGTCCTTTTTGGTTCATGCAAAACTGTCTGTTCCAGTCCATTTACTAAAACAAAAAAGGGGAATTACTTTTCTGTAGATTTTTAATTTACCGACTTGTATTACAAATGCCGTTTCGGCATTCCACCCATCTGATTTAAACACATAAACATTGCTAAATACCGAATAGAAACATTACTGCTTTAGTCTAAGTTTCCCCATCAGCACAGATGGTTTGGTCTGCTTTTCTGGAGTAACTTCACTGCGGTTCAAAATACATGTAGGAAGAAAAGAACAAGAAGGGTATTTTCTGGTCCACTTGTTAGATTACATTTCGAAAACGAAATTTCTTTCGCAAATTAACAATTTCTAGACAAAAAATAAATCTAGTAAATTTTGTAAAGTTTTGGACAGAATGAAATGAAGTAGAACCCCATTTAGGGTTTTTTATTGTTTACCAAAATCATATAGGTGTGATGGCTGGGGCTCCTTATGCCATGAACAACTTGGACCTCCCAGGTCAATTATCATTGACTCCAATGATCTTTTTGGCTGTGAGAGTGACATTCTTCCCAATGGCCAGCAATGTAAGGGACATTCTTCCCACTGACCACCACATTATTATACTGTGACAAAAATTATAGAAGGGGATTCCCAAAGACCTGGTATTTCAAGGGTTCCCCATGTTAAAAGGGTTACGTAAGGCATGTCTAAACCTTTTCCTTTATACCTAACAAGTGAGAGATAATACCTATTTTAGAAACATCCTCAAAATAAATGTGTGTCTAGAAAGAAGATCTGTATGCCGTTTACTCATCCAGCCTTGCCCTTGTCTAGTAAATTGACAGGTTTCTGGAAAACACTTAAATCCGAGTTAAATGAAAAGATTACTATATGACCCTTTAACTTTGTCTAAAGTTCAGCAAAAGATTCCATTCCAAGAATCACTTCTTGACTGCAAAATTGATTCTGTTCATACTGGGAAAGAAAAAAAAAGACCCAACTTGAAGCAATGGGTATTTTGCAAGTCTAATTCAGAAACATTTGAATATTTCTCACTGAGACCAAGTGAATAAAGAAATGATTAAAAATGAAAGAAAAATAGCCTTGGAGCAAGAGAATCAGTTTAGTTGCCAGACTATAAAGATGTACGTAAGGATGGAAAGTGGCCTTGCTGTGACTGGTTGTATATTTACGCTTAGAAGAAGAGGAAATGTAAGTAAACCTTTTATCCATTTTAAACTTTTTAAAGTATTGCCTAAGAGTGGGCACTGCATGGTGTCCATTATTATCTTTTTGTTTTTCACTCAAGCTAATTTCACTTTGGTATTAAGTGTTTGACTTCCTCATCTTTTTGAAAAAATGCCATTTTTTCTCTATCCAATATTAGTGTATAAGTCACCAATAAAAAGTGGTGGTAACCATCAGGGTTATGGCAGCTGGATGGGGTTTAGATCCAAAGTCAATCAGAAAACTTACAACTTAGCAAAATGAATACAAAATCAGAAGAATACAGATGTTAAATAGAATGTCAAGGAAAAATCAAGACACATATGCAGTATATATCTATAGTCTAATGTTATTATTATTACACAGTATTTGTATAGCGCTGACATATGAAGATAGTCAGATCACTAGCTGTCCCTCAAAGAGGCTTACAATCTAATGCCCCTACCTAGGTCATATGTCTTTAATACAGTCGAATGTCAATTTTGGGGGGCAGCCAATTAACATTACAGCATTTTTTTGGAATGTGGGAGGAAACCGGAGGAAACATACTCAAACACGAGAACCTGCAAACTGCATGCAGATAGTGTCCTGACCAAAATTCGAACCTTGGATTTTACAAACCTCTCATCTACCATGATGACCATATACATGTATATGAACATTTCCACCATGTTTTTTCCTTCTAAAGACCAAGAAAATAAAGAAGAATACATGTTGATCTTCTAAAACTGAACTTGGCTCAGCTGGTGTCAACCCTACCCAGTTGTCTTTCACCCAACTGCTCAAACACAACCACTATCCTTATCTCTACAATACAGGAACTAGTTATTCTGTAGTCAAAGATCAAAACAGGGAGGGCTAATTAGGAATACACAGCACAGCTATGTGTTTAATTTCTAAAGTGATCAACAGGAATAGAATACTTTCAATATTAGCCTGGATGCCAAGACCCCACCCCAAAGGAGTGCATCACTGGTCCACCAGAGGTTTATAAGGGAATCCAAAGAAATCATGAGTGATCCCTGAATGGTGTATTGATACACAACCAGGTCAATGATGCTCTGGGCTCACTGGAAGTGGGTTAAATGATGCTGAGCACCAAAAATTTGAACAAGAATTGGAGCTGGACCATGAAAGATAACTGGGAAGGTAGCGTTAAAGCATGATAAGGGTGAGTAGTGCTTTGAGTTTTTTTATACATAGATAATAATAAAGTTCTGCTATAAATATATATTTTAAAACAACACAGAAGGATTCAAACAAAGGTTTTTTCCCCTATATTTGCACTCAATCGACACCTAGTATAGTTTACTTTTAATTAGGTTACCTAAATGCATTCTCATCGGTGTATATTGCTAAAGTCTACAATCCGTCATTTGAAATAGTATATGTCTGAGTGGACATAACAGCTTCATGGTCAGAATAAGCTATAAATTAAATGTTAAGCACTCTCTTAACCTACAGGAAGGGTTCTCAAAACCGATCTCGAATTTTTTATGGCCTTCAGGTTCCCTAGATTACCACCTGTAATAGACTTTTTATGCAACATGGCAACTGTCGCAGCTCTTAATTGGAATGCCATGTCGGATCTTTGAATTAAGGATGTTGTACTCAAGCACCACTGACTTTTTCATTAGGAGAAGAGAAAACTTAATTGAATCCAGCAACAAAAATACAACACCATCTTTAATTAAACAGAAGCATTTCAGAAATTGTTTTTCCAAAAGGCTGCTTTAATTATTCAAATCGTAGTTCGAGTTCTCGTCTGTAACTCTGAAAGAGATTATTTTTTTATTGCAAATGTTTGTGGGTACATATTTCAATAACTAGATGATGATTAAAGAGACCCTGACATCAGAACTAAATGAAAATCTTGCAGAAGTAGCGAAAAATAAGCAATTGCATGTTTTTTCACTTAAAAAAAAAAGAAAAGAAAACTTTTTTTCACCCTTGATGTGACTTGTTTGACTTTAGTTGGACTACAACCACTTTTTGGAAATGTCAATTCTTGCTTATGCAGGCACTGCTGCTGCCCCGTTCTGACAGCAGGAACCTACACAGCTACTTGTTCACATTTAGGTAGGATAAGCAATTTATTATCCATGCATACAGTAATTAAATAGAAATACCACTTGAAACAGAGCTAAAAATGCACAAAAAAAATTTAAACAAAACAGGAGCTAACTGCCATATGAGCAGAAAGGAGGAGGTATCACTGCTGGCAATATTTAACGCTCTGCTGTGTGCAAGCTCCTACTGTCAGCCAATTTGCTGTGTCATCTGATAAATGAGAGGCTGTTCAGTATGCTTAAAAAACAAATGATGGCAAGTAATACCACACAGCGTCATTGGAATGACATATCTAAGCCTGCCTGGGGCTGCTGATGTCATTTTCTTTAAGGTGGCACCCAACAGCAATCTCAGCACGTGTTGTGATGAATACAAGGTAATGTGACATATATTCCTATGAACTGATTGCAATAGATATTAATATTATGGGGTCAGGTTTTAGGAATACAAAATACAGAATGCAAATCAACTTTTAAAAAAATATACATTGGCCATCATTTTTAAAAACTGCCCTAAGCAGCTGATGAAGTAATAACTCTTCTCTAGTGCTGTCTATCAGATGTTCAGTGCCATACCACTTCCAGCTTGAATGACACTCAATGTCATCCAAATAACTTCAAATGCGTCCAGTTTGTCAATGACATGCCCCCATTAGGTAATTCCTCACAGCAGTATACACTCATGATATTCTGGAGTAAGCGGCACCCTAAGGCTAAGATCAGAACAATGCTCCCAACTGGTTGTGTTCGTGTTGCGGTGGTTTGCTACATAGTTCCTTGACCCAACATGTAAATTTTAGCTACCCTTGAGTGTTCATGTGCTTCCACTGACTTGATTTGGGACATTTTCCAAATGAAGTGAGCTACAATTGTATTGCAGTTGATTGTAGAGGATCAGAGCTTGTCCATTATCACAAGATGACTGCACTCAACTACATGGCACAGAGTTTATCAAACACTATGGCTGACTTTAAAAACTGCATCTGGACACATAGGGGGTGCCTGGGAGTGACAGATTTGGACCCCATATCTGAAAGAGGTCTTACATAGTAGAAGTATAGTTGAAGTGCCACTGAGGCAGGACATATAAGGTCACCAGGCCAGCCAAGGAAAATGGATAGGTATACTGCGATAGGTAAAAAATAGGTCAAGGATGGGGGGGTGGGGGAAGAGAAAGCTGGAGTTAAGATTTAATGCCATGTTAAATTGCCAACACGCAGTAAAATTGCTGCATGAGTGAATCATTCTTTTCCCTTTAGATGTGAAAAAATATGTCTATGGTCCATTTCACCCCAGAACTGTGATGTGAGTTTTTTGTGTGTTCTTGTATGGGGGAGGGGGCTCCTTTTATTTACGTAGTTTGTTTTTACAGCCTTCCATGTGGTTCATATAAAATTACAATTAATTAGATATTTATAACCAAAAATCTCAACAAACTGAACTGTGATTTTAATTCTGCCTTTTGTCTTTTCCATCTGCTTGAAAATGCACTTAAAAGCAGACACACATGACAAATGGAAGAACATCGGGATGCAGAAATTGTGAGTTGTGTAGAAATAAGTCTTTGATATTTAAATAAAAGAAGGCAGAAGCACAGTGTGGTGGCATTATTCCATCTGTCAACACAAATTATACATTGGCTGACAGCAAAGAGGCCACTGGATGTTTCGGTCTTTAAATAACATCCAGCCTGCATACAAATATATACACAAACCAATGTAAATATAGTAATTAAAGGCCATCCTGTAAACCAACACTTGCTTTACAATTCTTTTTTTTTTAATTTGTTTCATGTCAGTGATACATTTTTAAAGCGTATTGAAACCCAAGAACAAAAATGTAACATATTGCAGCATCCCAGTAGAGGTGGGTGAACCTGCTTGGGTTTGGTTTGTGAAAGATTTGGTAAATGTCCTTTCATTTTCACTGAATACGAAAGTAGCCCTGAACACCAAAGAACTTCACGGGAACAAATCTTACAATTCAATTCTGGCCATTTTACTCCATCATCTAAAGGAAAAAACCCATTATGGGCCCGGCCCTGCCATGGGGACCATATACTAAGGAAAGAAAAAAACTTTACCAAGTCCCATGTCAATTGGGTTTCCAATGTAGAAGAACAAGGCCTCATCCCTACACCCTGTATTTAAAAAAAAAAGGATGTGGGAATTTATTGGGTGGGTGATTGTGGAATCTGAATAACAATGTTATAATGGTTTCCAAATGATCAACCTCTTACCCAGGGGAACGGGTATAGTAGTACATTATTACACCTTCTCCGTTCCCTAAGAGTTCAGAGCTTAATGGACAGCCCATACAAAAGTTTAATAAAATAAAAAGACAAAAAAAGGTCCTGACAGTGGATGGCAGGGAATCATGGGAAAGGTAAGGTATTATAAGTTCACTGAACTACTTCTCAATATCTCAATTATTAGAAAGATTGCCAGTGTTCTAAATCTAAATCTACTTGACAAAGTAGATACTACAGTGACTATAGCTTTTTTTGTTGGTTGCTGTACAATTTCTAAAGTACCCTTTATATTTAGGGCTAGGTAACAATTTGTCTTTAAAGCCCTCAACTCAACCCCATGCTCACCCAATGACACCCAATAATCTCATTCAGTGTTGGATCTCACACAGATTTAAAACCTTCTCCTGACCTCTGTGTAGGCATTATGATTGACCAAAGCTGCATTTTGATATGATGGGGTGACGTTCACATGCTCCCCAATATTCACCAGTACCAGGTATAAGAATAGAGCAGCTTCATAGAAAAACTGGGGAGTTTTAGTAGACTGGGCAAAAGTAATGAAGTGGTTTTTAAGAGTACCTGTCACTTTCCCCTGAAAAAGTTCAAGCAAATATAAAATACATATATGAAAAAAAGTTTGTTAACCCATTTGGAACCATGTAAAAGTAGACAGCCATTGCTGTCCAGAGGAGGAAGATTTAGTATATATCTTTTACAATCATGGCAGCTGAAAGTTTGCTGAGTTTCCTAAGAAGGATTTTCCAATTAGCTGTTTAAATATTCTCTGCCAGGCCCAATAGCATTTATTTAAAGACCAATTTCAGCCAATTTCATGGCACGGGTTTACACAAAATGGCATAACTGCATATATTTACCAGGATGGAGGCATCAAGCGTAAAGGTTGGTGTATCCTTGAAAAGCATCCCAATGCGAAGCTTTATAATGTGCTATATCATTTTGCTTATTGTCATATCTGCTCATGCTTCATCAAGTCACAGTGGCGTAGATATAAATATTATGTATATTTTTCAGGTCTTCCTGTTGGCACTGGCTCTTCGTTTTGTGACAGACACATTTTTGTCTAGGTCATCGTGTCCTTTATGTTGATATTCAGGAATTGTTAGAATACATTATGCACTAAATTAATTTGATACACTTTGAAACATATTTTGCATAATCGTGTGGACATGCAAAGAATTTAGATCGCTTATTGAAGTAGAACAGGAATTGTAGTGTAATGCTGAATCAGTGGACAGAGCTCGGCATTATAGGGGCGGATGAAGCTGTAAGGGTGAATTGGCAATATAAAGAGAATGGCAACCTAACAGTACAAGGTAATGGCTGTCTTCACATACAGGAGGTCATAGAATTCCAGTAAGATCTTGCTCACGTCATTTATTTCATTCACTTATCAGCATCACCAATATTTTACACAAAGCTTGCCAACGCACATTCACATAAGTCTCTGCAATTGGAACACCCTGTAATCCAATGCATTTTCCACTATAAAATAGATACACACTGTCCAAATAAAAGGTGCTTGGGATTTTCTGATACGGAGGTACGGGCCTCACTTAGCAAAGGGGAAGATGAACCATTGAATAGAAACCACTGCTTCCACCCAGAGAACAAGTTTCTGCACACATTTTAACATTGGATTCAGTTTGAAAATGTGTAACTCATGGATAAAAGTTGAATCATATTTTTTTTTGTTGAATTCAAAGTGTTGGTACACTTTGGGGGACCCCTAATGATTCCATTAGTCAAGAATCCCTTTCCTCATGGATCAAGAGGCTTTAATTAGGTAAAACAAACATTTTCAACCTGGGTTCTTTGAATACCCAGGGTTCCTCTAGGATAAGTGGTAAAAAAGTCCCTGAAATTGATGGCCATTGAAACAATGTCCATTAATAGACACCTATGTCCAGATATTACACAGGCACCATGAACTGATAGATCAGCCGCAGTTTTAAGAATTATGTCTGCCAGGATTGCTACGAGTTCCTCAAACGGTGGTTGATCTCCCACTTGATAACACCTGTGTAATTACTAGGCCTACATAAACCTGGGGTCATAGGTGTCTATAAATTTGAGCCTGAAGCAGGTGTAAACCCGTCTCTAAAATTCAACTTGACTTCAACAGTGCAGCCTTTTTCGAACGTCCTAGCATGGGAAACCCTTGAAATAACCTTCAGGTCTTCAAGGAACCCCTACTATAATTATTATATCCACAACTCACAGGATATTATCATGGTGCACAGGATGAAGAATGTCTCTTACCAAGCTGGCCAGTGAGAAGATCATTGGTGCCAGTGTTTATCCGAGAGGTACAAATTGCTCATTGCTCAAGGAACCCCCCAGCAACCTGATTGAGAAATACTGGCATAGTGTAATGAACATTTTGGTTGCCAAATCCTCCTAATATTAATATATTAGCATATAAAAAGTACTATAGATTTATGACATAATGGTATACACCTTTTAGTTTTTTTATCATAATGTCATCTACATTTTGGGTATTCCTGTTAAACAGAGATGAATTGGGACATATTGTGTTGCTCTGAACGTTAGCTGTTCCTATCTGCACTTTTGGGATAATTATTTTCTTCCAATCAGTTACACAAACAGCATTATTGGAAATTCCAACATCCTGAACAAATGTTCAGACTGGTATTAAAGTATTTTCAGTGGCGCTCTCGCTGTGTTCCGTGCGCAGAGAACTTCTGTAGCACAGACTGTTTGATCAGCTGTGTCCTGTTTTCTAAGAGTGTGATACATAATCTGATAAGAGCGGCGAGTGTACGAAATGAAAGGCACAGCTCTAAAATCGGATTGTTTTGCATGAATTTGTTTTCGGTCATTATACATTCCATTTCAAATGGATTTTTCCACATTTCAATTATATCTTTTTCATTTTTTTCTTTTTCCAGGACGTGTGCCAATAGATAGGCATCTCTGGGAAGTTGCCAACATTTAGAACAAATTTGCAGATATCATTCATGAATTCTCTGTTATATTGTGAAACCTGGAGGATCATGTACTTCCAAGGGCTGCACATATAGATGAGAGAAGGAATTTCAGAAAACTGATTTTGTCACATTTCTCATCCCTCTTCCTCAAAGTTTTTTCACCGCTTCTTTCACTTTTTCCTCTTCCAATAAGTCAATATATATATTGTCAAACCTAGAGGATCACTTACCTCCAAGGGCTGCACATGGCAATACAAGAGGGATTTCAGCAAATTCATTTTGCTGAATTTCTAATTCCTCTTCCCCAAAGTTTTTCATTTGTACTTTCACCTTTTCCTCTTACCAACTAGTCAATGAATAGTGTGCTGTGCTAGGGCAAGGATTAATTAGAGGCACACATTGTGGGGATAAAAATGTCAATCTTCCAATACTCCATGTTTATTCTATATATACAGTATAAATATGTTTAGTCATGTTCCTAGCAGACGGTGATCATTTTGGGGCAAAAGAACAGTTCGAGGACAATATGTCTGCCAGTAATGCAATGCCTTTGCCAAGGCGGGGCGCTGTTTTGAGGCTTATCCTACCTATAAGAGAAACATTTTCAAGAAGGTTTTCAACCTGTGTACCAGCCTATGATGGGCTGCTATATTTATTGTGGAATTGCATCCCCTAGCCTCCAGGGAATTCAATCTCTTTCACTCCTAGGTCAACTTTAATCTTGGCAAAAATACTGTGCCTCTCTTTTTCACTTTGAAAAATCCCGCAGACTCCATTTTATTCTCCATCAACTAGACTAGACAATTTTTCTCAATGTGAAACACATAAGCTACCTAGTTGTTTGATGGCTCTCATTATCCCTTGAGGAAACCCATAGGGCAAAACGCATCTGGACCGAAGACTAACTTTTCACCTATATGTTCTAATATGAATTATTGTTTTATTCTGTCTAGTAATTGAGTTATATACCCCACTGTGATTATTGGGGTCACTCTGATTTGTTCTATATATGGTTAACCTCCCTGGTGGTATTCCAGAGTGTGGCTGGGGGTTAATTTTATGTACCAAAAGTGGTAACCCCGACCAACACTCGGGTTAGCATTGAAAAAATCCTACCTGCTCCCCACAACCCAGCGGCGTCCTCCAGTGATGCCCAGCCAGCTTCTGTGTCCCCTGGCATCTCATTCCCAGTGTGATCCATGGGATGCATGAAACGTGAGTACGCTCTAGAGAAGTGGCCTGGCGGGAAATTTACATTGTAATCTGCTTTTAACACATTGATCGCAGTAACGTGATAAAAAATAAATCCAAATAAAAAATGATTAATACTAATTTAATAATAATATTGCACCCTTCTTTGGACAAATCTCAGTGTTTTGATTTGATTCAATTATTAAATAAATTTATTGTTATTATATGATTTTATTATTTTTTATATTTATTATTTATTATATTATAATATATGATTGGTGTTTCCAACTTTATCATACCCGGGGGTTATTTTGACCTCAAAAATACTCACATAATCAGACAGCCAGGGAGGTTAATTACTCACCTACGTGTTAAGGTGGCTAATTACTTTACCAGTTAATGTAATCATCTAACAAATATTAAATATACCTACCACTAAAAAGCCTCTCTCTCCTTTTTGTTACTAATTTTGGCTTAGCATAACCTTTATTTCAAGGAACTATGAATCAATTGTATTGCTATTTTTACTTTTATATACACTAATGCATGACAATTTTAATGCTTGTACAAATGCTTGTATATCTGAACACAGGGTGTTTAGTTGTGCATGTACTTGTATTATTTGCACCCCTAGAAGGGTAAAGTCCAGTAGGTGGGTTTATAAAGAGTTCCAGTTTTTGCAGCTAATAAAGCCATAATTAAGGTCAAGGAAGCTAAGACATGTAGGTTGAGATACTTTCATGTTTCAGCTGTGTGTATTTTTATGGAGTAAGAATAAACATCTTGGACAAAATCATGATGAGTGCTGTTTTTTATTGTTCAAATGGTCAAGGATAGTTTAAATAGATTTTTACAACCCCAGCAGCTTTTCAAAAACCTATTTACACTCTTAAAATCACCATTTAAAGCATGTTTATTGTTGCTTTCCTTTTGATATGAATGCTGGACTGGTGTTATTTGGTATAAAAATGGCTGATTTTCTGAGTAAAATGCTGAAAGAGATGATGCTAGCATTACATGGTTACCAACTGTCCCATTCAGTTGAATTAGTCTAGGGGACACAGTAAAACGCTGCAGTCAACTGCGAGTCTGAAATGGCCCTAACACTTGTACTTTTATACATACATAACTTTTTCCCTATACCTTTTCCTTTACCCTAAATAATTCTATCCATGTACAGTACAATCTATAAAGAGCTACTATATAATGAACAACCAACAACAAATCAATTCCTACAGTGAACTGATTAATCATTCTGGAACATCAAAATGACGGAATACATTTTTTATGCAACTGGAAAATACAGGATATACATTCCAAACAAGATAAAAAGAGCAACCTAAAAAAAACCTTGTAAATATGGGGTTGTCATACGTCCAAACCACAAGGGCCGTCATGTTTTCTTTGTTTCAGAAATGGACTGAATTTGGCAGAGATAAAACAAAGAGAAATCTCTATTTAACCACTTCAAAAGCACTGTATTAAATTGTGATTGTCACATATTAGTAAAAACATCCTCAGTCTGGACACTGCCAAAATATACTCAGCAGAGAGGAAACGGGCCAAATTAGGAGGTCATGAAAGGGTCAAAATGTACAATTTTGTTTGAGTACAAAGACCAGATGTCACACCTAGACAACAATGCTTATTCCCTGTTTACCTTCATTGAAGTTGACTTTCTGAAATATTTTCCTAATGATTTTGACTACTAAAAAAGAGTAGATATTGAACTGCATTTGTAAAAGTGTTATCAGCAAACTTTAGGAATTTTAGTAGACAGCTTTATTAAATATTGAACCTATTGGATGGACCCTGAAATATACTAAAATAAAGCGTACTAATAAAAGTATCAATCTGTATCAACAATAAACTCTGCATTTACCTTGGACACAAGGAGCCAACCTGTTTCACGGGTCAAGAAAATCCCACTTCTTCAGGGCTGTATATGTTTAAAGATTTACGTACATAAAATCAAACCTCCTTACCATCGATGCACTTGTTGCTAAATTTAAGTTTTTGGTGATGTTGGAGAGTTAAGCCTCCTACCAATCTCTTTGGGACTTTAATGGTGAAATGCTCAAATAGTACCGAAAACATTTGTTTAGTATGACAACCAGGCAACAATTTTGGGAAATCGCCGGTGACAGCAATCATATGCTTCTATTACAGGTTTGCTGGACCATATAGAGAATTTGTTCCATGATAATACAACATATGTATTAAATCATCTGGTGTATCTGGACATCCCCAAACATTCACAGTGTATATATTGATCTGTAATGATCCGTCACCCATGATTTCAGAAGATAGCGACATACTCTAGTAAATCATAGTCCTTTCAAGGGGGTAACTACAGTGCAAAACAACTGTCGGTCATGATATATGCTGCACTTGGTCTGTAAAAGTCTCTATCTGTATAATTACCTACAGAGCACAATAATACCAGTGAGATGATATACTGATGGATGCTGTAATCTCCACTCCATGTTCTTTTCAGTGTCTCTTTGTGGATCAATAAAGAACATTGATGTCTTACATTCTGCTAAGAGCATAATGAACTGTCTTTATCTGCTTGGATATATGAAATGCCAGAACAAAACTGCTGTTTTTTCTCTCATACAAGAGATACAATAATATGTTGCTATATAAACATTTATCTTGGGTATTAGGGGGAATTTAAAGGACAAGTTTACTTTTATACAACATGCAGTTATTCTCCTACTCACCCTATTCTGACTTAACCTAACACACCCTTCATCAAAGGCTGAATTTGTGGATTTTTTTTCCATTCCACCACAAGTCTTCTGTCCTGCCTTTGCTCCATAGACATTTATGAGATTGGTTTCTAAAGCGGTAAACATAGGGGAATGAGCCCCATAGAAGTTTTGGAGCTTCACTATGCAGGGCTGTAAACGTTTCCAAGAAAAAATACAATAGATCACACATCTCATCTTAACAGAGATTCCAGCAGCTTGTGTTTTCGAGCTCTTTCAGGGGATAGAAAGCCTAAAGTGCCTGGTGTCTGCAAGCTGCATGTGGCCCAACAAGTCCTGTTTGGGCCACCCGGCTTTACATGACTATTCCAATAGCATGCTTTCTAGACACATGATAATCCTATCTCCAACAGCCTCCAACCAGGCCCTCGTACACTTAGGATCCTTGATGCCCACAGGATTCGTCAACACTTACTAACCCTTTTCTCCACAAGGAAACCATTGCCCACATATGTGCAGGAAACTGTAGACTTACTAAATTAGCACAATAACATCTTTATTTGTACACATTTGAACACGCTAACTACTGTACAGGAATTTCTGTTGTTGGGGTGCTCCTCAGAGGATAACTCTCCAACACATCCATAGGAACGAATTGGGGAAGCACTGAATGGAGATTAGCTACAAAGCCCACATACATGTGGGACGATTCTTCTCGTCTTACTAGAAGAGAGACACTCTCTCCCTCTCATTGCCGCAGGCAGATTCTCCCTAAACCCCCAAGAGCACTTTATATTCTTCATGGTTGGTCTTTGATATCACATCCTAAAAAGAGAAGATACCCCACCCATTGAAGGTGACATAGCAAATGCTTATCAAGAACTTGTAAGGCCCTGGTCAACACCAGTCCTCACCAGTCCCCCAATCTTACACCACAGTCTTCACCTTTAGCAAGCCCCCGCTCAGCCTCGGGAGACTGGTTGCATCTCCCAGCACTTGGTTGCCTCCAGGACTTACTGCACAAGGGATGGTGTCTGGAAATGGGCTGGCAGTACATGGGCTACAGATAGCAGTACAAAGATTCCAACAGGGCCAAGCCCAGAATACAGAGCAGAGGTCATATACGGAATATCCGTCCACCAAACCAAGTACACAAGGACAAAACACAAGCAGAGTCAGGGTCACAGGCAAAGGTCTGTCCAGGCTGCATAAACTGGCAATGTCAGAAACAGGCAAGGTCAGCAATAGTAAATTAGATAATAAATCTCCAGCACAGATTAGCCCAGCTATACACTACAACAGGCATTGATGACTGGGAGCAAAGAGGCTATAAAGTCTCAGCAGCCAATAGCAGTGCAGGACAGCATCAGGAACTGATCAGCCTCTAGAATCCCCTTCACCTGTGTACAGCCTAACAATGCTGGGGATGCCATAAAATACATCATGCTGCATGACTAAAGGGAAGCAGGGGCTGCTGGTATCCCAGTTCTCTTGGCTGCCGCAATTGACATTGCTGGACAGAACAGACAGTTTTTATTACCACGATATTGCACTGCACGGGACAGAGTCGCCGGACAGATTAGCATTTCCTATCAGAACTTCACTAATGACTAGTTCAGACTGGAGAAAAGTTTGCATTGTGGTTACAGCCCTCTCACATCCCTGATGCTACATGTAGTGTCTCATGTGCAGCCCCCATAGGAAATTAGTTGGGGCAGGAAATTATCACAACAATGTGGCAACAGAACAGTTGGTAAGGCGCCAACTGCCAGGATCTTTAAAGAACCACTGTTACTGCCACCAGTCTGAACAAGCCCTAACTAAATAAAAGTTAAGAAACTGTTGTTTGAGTTTGTGTGCCCAATGAGAATACTGCCCCCTTCTCCAGCGATTTAATTCCATTAACACATTCAGCAGTCCTGACCTCTTTGCTTGTACTTCTTCTAAGTTATAAAGTATTAAAGGTTAGAATAGCTTTTCTCTATAGTAGAAAATTCTTTGTCTAGTTTGCCAGCACTAAAACAATAATGAAAATAAAGAATACAGCAACAAAAGAGGGTTTTGTGGCAAATATTTGTTGTATTTGAACACAAGTTAATCAAACAGTTACAAACTAGTACAAAGATGATAAAGTAGTGAGTTACAATGAACAACTGAAATAAATTGGATAGATTTTATTTTATTAGATGCATCAATATAAACGTAGTAAACAAAGAACTATCCAATAAATAATAAGTGATCGCAGTCCTCTAAGAGAGGACCCGATACGTTTCGCCCTTATTGGCTTCTTCAGGGTTACGATATATAGAATATCTGGACGAGGTAGAATGATTAGTATGAGATGTATACTTCTGAGGTCCCTTAAAAGCAATGGGAGTCCCAGGTAAAGAATAAGGATTTTGTGTAATTTGTAGCCAAAGAGATAGTTTCAATAAAATGTTGATGGAGTTCTAGCGGCTTCAGGCAAGCTAGTGAGCTTTTGTTTGGCTGCTGTTGTTTCTGCTTAAGACATCAATTATGGCGAAGCGCGTCGGGACCGCTCGTAGATGAGTGCAATCACTTATTATTTATTGGACAGATCTTTGTTGTCTAAGTTTATATTTACTTAGCGGTATTTGAGAGCCACATTTGGCCAAAATAACATTAATTTTATCTGACTTATTTCAGTATAGATTGATTGTGACTCACTACTTTATCACCTTTGTACTAATTTATAACTGTTTAGTTAACTTGTGTTAATACTCAACATTTGTTTGCCAAAAAAAGCCCTCTTTTGTTGCTGTATTGTTTATTTTCACCAAGTTCAGAATCTTAATCCATCCTAAATCAATGTTCTGGGATGATGTACCCACCATTCATGCATGGTCCAATAATCTCATCACCCAATAGATGCCAGCATTGTACCCTAAGTTGCCCCATGTCAAAAAAATTGTGAATGGCCAGGTAAACCTATTTTATTGCTAAAGAGGAATAGTAAATCTCTTTCAATAAACAGTTTGCTTCTTTAATTTCTATGTGAAGTTCAACTTAACATTTTTGCAGATGTGCTTAGTTGATTTTTGGGACTCATTGCTATTGTCTGCTTTTGGACACTGGAAAAGCAATCAATAACCAAATACATCTTAATCTCCCATGCTTCTTTATTTGTCTATCTATATTCATATGCAAGAAATCTTTGCATCAGTCAGTATTCGGCAACCCTGATGACCTTAAGATGAACAATTCCATTTGGTGTCTCAGACACAAAATTGCATAGTACACAATGATTTCTTTCCTAGCAAAATCCCATTCTGTCAGTTGTATAGTCATGCCGAAATTGGATGACTTCCATCTCAGAGCTGTAAGTTGGAGAGATAGAGGTGCCGTGATATCATTTCAGATTCCTGCTTCTGTATGATAAACGTGTTTTTCCTGATAATACAGGATAGAGGAAACGTATAATGGATATACAGAGAACAAAAGGGACCCACACGTGTAAAATTAGATATTTTAAATTTAAGGTGCATTCCTATCAGGATTGTAATTTAACCCTTTGAATGTATAATAAGATATTAGGTTATCCTCTTATGACTTCTGTTGTTTCATCCAGACATGGGCTACACATGGACCACCTCATTGGTTAAAATTATCTGGTGGCTGTATGAAAGTAGTTCTCTGCCCGATGTGTGTTATTGTTCTATGTATTCAGGCACAAATAAAATTCATGCATTCATGCAACACTGTATTTATTAATATATATCATTAAAAGCCGTGTAAGCATCTTCATTTGGCCCAATTTGTGTTGCTTGCAATACCCTTAGAAAGGGAGACACAGAACTAGAAGCAAATAGGGAATATCAGCTATTCACATTACAAAGTGAATTATACCCTTGCAAGAGACTTTTCACTTAGTTTAGTAAATGAGAAGAACCATTCAATCACATTCAAGAAAATCCCCTGTTTTTTTTATTTCCATGCACATGATTGGGTATTCCAATGGAATTAATTTTTCATAACATTCACTCAAATAAGTGAATTACCTCTTGCGAGATTCCCCATTAAATCATACTAATGTGCTAGAGAGAGATGCTAATATAAAAAGAGGTCAGAAAGATGAGATTATGGGTCATCTGCTGCTCCTTTCACTGTTTAGTTAGAGATATGGGGGGAAATAGGTCTGTAAAATCCAAGTTTTGAAACGATGTGTCTGGCAGTTGTCTCGGGTGCACAGCAAACCACTATTGTGCAGCCCAGGGGGGCAAACAGACAACAGGATTTGCACAGTGCTGCAGCCATAAAATAGATCTTCAAGGAATACCTGTGCAACTAAAATTGACGTGTTGCTTTTGGAAACCTTGATCTGCCACAGCTGTGTGCAGCAAAATCCATGTGTGGCCTCATCCCAACCTCTACCATTTCCTTAACCTACCTGCCGGTCTAATTATGTCCGTATTTTTATGCCAAAAGCGGTACATTGTTTTGCATGGAAATTTATTTTACATTGTAGGTCTATAATTCTT